>NC_054467.1:211127119-211440892 GCF_017639515.1 Carcharodon carcharias
GCAGTACTGTCTGGCTCCTGATACTTAGTGAATATCATAGCCAAATTATCATGGTACCTTTTAATTCCAAGTGGTTGTTTTCCAAATAGGTGTGTTATATGGCAATGGGGACAGTGGTGTAGTAGTAATGTTACTGGGCTAGTAATCCAGAGGCCCAGGCTAACATTCTGGAAAAATGGGTTCAAATCTCATCAATATGTTTACATTTATTTAATAAATCTGGAATTTAGAGTTTATCTCATTGAAGGTGACATTGAGACTTCTAGGTTGTCATTAAAAACCCATCTGGTTCACTAATGTCCTTCAGGGAAGGAAATTTGCCACCCTTACCTGATCTGGTCTACGTGTGACTGCAGACCCACAGAAATGTGGTTGACTGCCCTCTGAAATGGCCTAGCAAGCCATTCATTTGCACCAAACCACTACAGAAAAGTTGAAAAAGAATAAAACTGGACAGGCTGCCCGGTATCAACCAAGGCACTGGAAATGACAATGCCCAGTCAACCCTGCAAAAATCCTCCATACTGTTATCTGGGGTCTTGTGCCAAAATTGGGAGAGCTGTTCCACAGACTAGTCAAGGTACAGTCTGACATAGTCATGCTCACAGAATCGTACTTTACAGTCAATGACCCAAACATGACCATCACCAACCCTGGGTGTGTCCTGTCCCACCAGCAGAGGTGGCAGCTCAGTGGTATACAGTAAGTACTTGCTTTAAATTGCCCCATTTTTAAGTTATGATTTTAATAGAACATAGGAAACAGGAGCTGTGGATAGGCCATTCAGACCATCGAATCTGCTCTTCCACCCAATCCGATCATCGCTGACCTTGTACCTCACTGTCTGCACTATCTCCATATCCTTTGATGGCTTTATGATCTAAAAATCTCTTGATTTCTCTCTTGAATATACTCAATGATTAAGCATCCACAGCCCTCTGGGGTAGAGAATTTCAAACATTTATCATCCTCTGAGCGAAGGAGTTCCTCCTCATCTCAATCCTAAATTACCTACCACTTATTCTGAGACTCTGTTCCCTGGTTCTAGTCTGCACCCCCCATCCCCCACACCACACCCCTGCCAGGGGAAACATCCTTCCTGTATCTACCCTGTCGAGCCCTGTAAGAAATTAATATTTTTCGCTGAGATTACCTCTCATTCTTCTAAACTCGACGGAATACAGGCCAGTCTCCTCGATCTCTTTTCATAAGACTATCACGCCATCCAGGAATCATTCTGGTGAACCTTTGTTGCACTCCCTCCAGAGAACATATATATTTCCTGAGGTGAGGAGGGCAAAACTGTACACAATATTCCAGGTGCAGCCTTACCAAGGGTCTATACAATTGCAGCAAGACGTCTTCATTCCTGTAATCAAATCCTCTTGCAATAACGGCCAATAGAACCATTTGTCTTCCTAATTGCTTGTTATATCTGCATGCTAGCTTTTAGTGACTCATGAACAAGGACAACAGGTCCATTTGGACATCAACACTTCCCAATTTCTCACCATTTTAAGTACTCTGCATTTCTGCTTTTCCTACCGATGTGGACAAGTTCACATGTTTTCACATTATATTCCTCCTGCCATGTTGTTTCCCACTCACAGCCCAGTCCATTTATCACACCCTTTATGCTGAAAGTGTACTATTGACCTCCAAACAGTCAGCGGGAGATAGAGGAGCAGATATGTAGGCAAATCTCAGAAGTGTAAAAATAATAGAGTAATAATAGTAAGGGATTTCAACTTCCCCAATATTAACTGGGCTAGTCTTAGTGTGAAAGTCTTAGAGGGGCAGAATTCTTACAGTGCATCCAGGAGAGCTTTTTGAGCCAGCATGTAGAAAGTCCAACAAGAGAAGGGGTGGTACTCTTAGGGAATGAAACCGGGCAAGCAGTAGAAGTGTCAGTGGGGAAACATTTCAGGGATAGTGATCATAATTCTAAGATTTAAGGTAGATTTGAAAAAGGACAAAGATGGACTGGAAATAAAGGTCCTGAATTGGGGGAAGGCCAATTTCAATATGATAAGACAGGATCTGGCCAAAGTGGACTGGGAGCAGCTACTTGTAGGAAAGTCTACATCAGACCAGTGGGAGTCATTCAAAAGGAAATAGTGAGAGTTCAGGGCCAACATGTTCCCATAAAGATGATGTCAAGGGATATAGAGGATTGAATAAGGCAAAAAAAAAGGAGGCTTATGACAGATACAGAGGGCTAAAAACAGTGAAGGCCCTAGAGGAGTATAGAAAGTGTAGGGGATACTTAAAGTAATTAGGAAAGTGAAGAGGGGGCATAAAGCGAGATAAAGGAAAATCCCAATGCATTTTATAAATATGTTAAGGGCAAGAGGATAACCAGGGAAAGATTGGGCCAATTAGGGACCCAAGTGGCAATCTATGCATGGAGCCAGAGGACATAGGTGAGGTTTGAAATTATTACTTTTCAACTGTGTTCACTATGGAGAAGGACGATGTAGGTGTAAAAATCAGAGAGGAGGGACTGTGATATACTTGAACAAATTAGCATTAAAAGGGAGAACGTATTAGTAGTTTTAGTGGGCTTAAAAGTGGATAAATCCCCAGGCCCAGATGAGATGTATCCCAAGCTGCTATTTGAGCCAAGGGAGGAGATTGCAGGGGCTCTGACACTAATTTTCAAATCCTCTCTGGCCACAGAAGAGGTGCCAGAGAACTGGAGGACACCGAATGTGGTACCATTATTCAAGAAAGGTAGTAGGGATAAATCAGGTAATTACAGGCCAGTGAGTCTAACATCAGTGGTAGGGAAACTATTGGAAAAAATTCTGAGGGACAGGATTAATCTCCACTTGAAGAGGCAGCGATTAATCAGGGATAATCAGCATAGCTTTGTCAGGGCAGATCATGTCCAACAAATTTGACTGAATTTTTCGAAGAGGTAACTAGTGGTGTAGATGAGGGTAGTGCAGTTGATGTAGTCTTCATGGACTTCAGTAAGACTTTTGACAAGGTCCTACTTGGGAGAATGGTCAAGAAGGTAAGAGCCCATGGGATCAGGGCAATTTGGGAAATTGGATCCAAAATTGATTCAATGGCAGGAGGCAGAGGGTGATGGTCGAAGATTGTTTTTGCGATTGGAAACCTGTGACGAATTGTGTACCATAGGGATCGATGCTGGGACCCTTGCTTTTTGTAGTGTACATTAATGATTTAGACGTGAATGTAGGAAATATGATCAGTAAGTCTGCAGATTACACGAAAATTGGTGGTTATCGTAAATAGTGAGGCCTTAGATGGGCTGGTAAGATGGGCAGAACAGTGGCAAATGGAATTTAATCCTGAGAAGTGTGAGGTGACGCATTTTGGGAGGCTTACACAGCAAGGGAATGGAAAATGAATAGTAGGACCCTAGGAAGTGCAGAAGATCAGAGGGACCTTGGTGTACATGTCCATAAAAGGGAGCAGCACAGGTAGATAAGGTGGTTAAGAAGGCATATGGGATACTTGCCTTTATCAGCCGAGGCATAGAATATAAGAGCAGGGAGGTTATGTTGGAGCTGTATAAAATGCTAGTTGGGCCACAGCTGAAGTACTGTGTGCAGTTCTGGTAGCTACACTATAGGAAAGATGTGATTGCAGTGGAGAGGATGCAGAGGAGATTCACCAGGGTGTTGCCTGGGCTGGAGCGTTTCTGCCATGAAGAGAGACTGGATAGTTTTCCTTAGAGCAGAGAAAGCCGAAGGGGGGACCTAATAGATGTATACAAAATTATAAGGGGCATAGATAGGGTAGATAGGAAGAAACATTTCCCCTTAGTGGAGGTATCAATAACCAGGGGGCACAGATTTAAGGCAAGGGGCAGGAGGTTTAGAGGGGATTTGAGGAAAAACTTTTTCACCCAGAGGGCGATTGGAATTTGGAACGTACTGCTTGAAGGAGTAGTAGAGGCAGGAACCTTCACAACATTTAAATATTGAGATGAGCACTTGAAACGCCATAGCACACAGGACTACGGGCCAAGTGCTGGAAAATGGGATTAGAATAGATAGGTGCTTGATGGCCAGCTGGGACACAGTTAGCTGAAAGGTCTGTTTCTGTGCTGTATAACTCTATGACTCTGACTCTAACTCTAATAGATTCTAACATTTTCCCTACTACTTATGTAAGGCTAAGAGGTATGTAGTTTTCCGTTTTCTCTCTGCTTCCTTTATTAAATATTAGAGGTACATTTGCTACCTACCAATCAGCAGAAACCATTCCAGAATCTCTAGAACTTTGAAAGATGACCAACAATGCATTCACCAACTCTGCTGCCACTCTTTCAATACTCTGGGATGTAGATCATCAGGTCCAGGGGATTTATCAACTTTCATTCCTTTAAATTCTCCAGTACTACTTTTTCCTAATACAAATTTCTTTAAGATCCTCATTCCCTTGGTTCACCTCCTTTTGGGGATGTGATGGCTTAGTGGTATTGTCGCTGGATTAGCAATGCTGAGACCAGGGCAATGTCTGGGGACCTGGGTTCAAATGCCACCACATCAGATGATGGAATTTAAATTCAATAAAAATCTGGAATTAAAAAAAATGACTTAAAATGCCTAATGATGACCACAAAACCGTAGTGATTGTTGTAAAAAAACAACCCATCCGGTTCACTAATGTCCTTTAGGGAAGGAACTCTGCCATCCTTACCTGGCCTGGCCTACATGTGACTCCAGACCCACAGCAATGTGGTTCACTCTTAAATGCCCTCTGAACAAGGGCAGTTAGGGATGGGCAATAAATGCTGGCATAGCCATCGATGCCCACATCCCAATAAATGAATTTTTAAAAAATCACATCTCCATAATGGCAATTCAATCATACCCATATGTTGCCTTCAAATCATCTACCTTAACTAGCTCCCTCTCATATTCAATTTTCCCTTTCTTTATCAGTTTCTTGGTCCTCCTTTGCTCCGAATCCTCAGGCTTACTACTTTTTTGGGGGGCAACTTTATAAGCTTCTTCCTTTGATCTAATACAATCTCTAACTTCTCTTGTTAGCTGTAGTTGGATCACTTTTCTTGTTGGGTTTGCCTCTAAGGAACGTATATTTGATGTAAGCCTGCTCCTCCCAGTCCGAAAAGTTTGAATGGGTGAGGGTAGGGTTGGCTTACTCAATCCCAGTATTTTCATGTTCCATGACCCTCCCCTACCCATTTGTGCTGTTGCTGGGATTGAAATTGAGACCAGTGTTTCATAAAGTTCAGCCTTTTCCATAAAGGTAGCTAGGGAAATATATTACCTGCTGGCAGATGATCTGCCATTCACTTCCACCAGGAGAACAGCATTATCTGTTCCAGGTCACATTACTATGAATCTCACTGGCCGGGACTTTTCAGCCCCGCCTGTGGGAAATGTGATGACCCATCCTAAAGACTATTGACATTTGGTGGGACAGACAATCCTGGCAGCAGCAGGGGCCAGAAAATCCCACCCATTGGATCCTCCAGGCAGCACCTATAGAATTTTGCCACATTAGTCAGGCATCAGCTCTCCACTACATTGAGGGTCATTGATGCTCTCTTTATGCACAGAGACAGAGGGCTATCCAATTTTACACATTGACAGGGTTTCAAGGAACAACTAATAGATGGCCCCAAAATTCCCATGTGACAATCATCATACTCATGAACAGGAAAATCTAGGGCCCGGATTTTCACAAATCAGCAAGATTCCAGCAACTTTTTAGAAATGTTGGGTGGGACCCGGATGTAAAAGTCCTGGCCCCATTTCCAGCAGATCCACTTAGGAAAGTAGGTGAAGGAGGTGGGGTATGATTCACACAGGAGGGAAACCCAAACTCAGCAGGACATTTTGAACCTTGTGCTGAGTTCAGATAGACCTCTTTTTGTTTCAAAGCCCTTAACCCACAGTGTGGGAGTCATGAATTGATGAATAGACATAAACACCCTTGAAGGGCAGTTCAGATCATGATATTTAAACAAATCTTAAGGTTTTTTTCTTCAAATCCTTGCTCTTTAAACTTGGAAAGAAAAGGCTTAAGCTGTCAGCCATAGTTTACAAAAAAAAATCTGGTCTTCTTTGATTGACAGGCCACCTGGTGTTGGTTAGAAAACACATTACCATCTGTTCATGCAGCATCAACAGAATTCTTTGTTGACATTTCCTTAGGGCTATTATATCATTATGAATGCTTAGCTGAACTTCAAAATCTGAAATTACCTCAGCAGGGGTTTGAGTTCACATTTTTATAATTGAAAGAGGCTGTTAAAGGATTATCTGTCTTTGGTGTGGGGTCTGAATAGAAGCTTGTTTTTGTTCAGGGCCTTCTACTGGACCTTCAATGGAAGATCAGTGGAAAGATTGGAGAAGTGGTGTAAATGGTCTTTTTCTGTGGAGATCCTGTCAAAGTTGCAGCACCACATAGGGAAAAGCCTGCGAGGATTTTACCCCAGGATGTTTTGCGGTGGTGCTTCTCTCCTGCTGGAATTTCTTTGGCTTTAGTTATGGGTTACGTTTTCCTATTGTTGAAGTCATGTGACTGCTTTCACCAATATGAACTCCTACATCACATTAGTGAGTGTGTGTTATGTGCATTCTCTCTTTAAATGCAATGCCCTTGAGAATTGCAGAAGTTTTTATGCAAAGTGAATTAACAGAGAGCGTTTGAGTAATGACAGTGGTTGAGTGCTGCAAAGGTTGACCTTTGAATAAATGATTTTCTCTAACAGTCAATTCTGACAAACAGTGTGATTGGTACAGCAGGGAGTGAAGGCTGCATCAGTGGTATAGGATGTGGATTGGCAACAGTTCCTTCATCTACCCTGTCTATCCTTGAGCTATCATTGAAGCTCATATTGAACTATAGGGTAGTATTGCATCTCCAGTCAGACAGCCAACACTGCCTTCCATAGGGCTTTCTTCACTAGTTGTCCAGTAATTTTTCTCTTCTGACCCATGAATTCTGTTGAAAGGATATTGCTGAACGATCCTTTTCTTTCTTGTTCGTGGGATATAACTATCGCTGGCTAGGCCAGCATTTTTTTCCCATCCCTAATTGCCCTCGAGATGATGTGGTGGTGAGCTGCCTTCTTGAACCTCTGCACTCTGTGGTGTAGGTACACCCACAGTGCTGTTAGGAAGGGAGTTCCAGGATTTTGACCCAACGACAGTGAAGGAACTGCAATATATTTCCAAGTCAGGATGGTGAGTGGCTTGGAGGGGAACTTCCAGGTGGTGGTGCTCCCATGTGTCTGCTGCCCTTGTCCATCTGGATGGTAGTGGTCATGAGTTTGGAAGGTGCTCAGGAGGCTTGGTGAGTTCCAGCAGTGTATCTCGTAAATCGCACACATTGCTGCTACTTTGCGTCAGTGGTGGAGGGAGTGAATGTTTGTGCATAGGGTGCCAATCAAGCGCGCTGCTTTGTCCAGGATGGTGTCCAGCTTCTTGAGTGTTGTTGGAGCTGCACTCATCCAGGCAAGTGGAGAGCATTTCATCACACTCCTGATTTGTGCCTTGTAAATTGGTGGTCAGGCTTTGGGGAAGCAGGTGGTGAGTCACTTGCCACACGATTCCTAGCCTCTCAACTGCTCTTGTAGCCGCAGTATTTATATGGCTAGTCCAGTTCAGTTTCCAGTCAATGGTAGCCCCCAGGATGTTGATCGTGGGGGATTCAGCAATGGTAATGCCATTGAATATCAAGGGGGTGATGGTTGGATTCCCCCTTGTTGGAGAAGGTCATTGCCTGGTACTTGTGTGACGCAAACATTACTTGCCACTTGTCAGCCCAAGCCTGGATATTGTCCAGGTCTTGCTGCAGTATCTGAGGAGCTGCGAATGGTGCTGAACATTGTGCAATAATCAGTGAATTTCTGACCTTAGGATGGAAAAAATGTCTTTATGAAGCAGCTGGAGTTGGTTGGGCTGAGGAACTCCTGTCCTGGAACTGAGATGACTGATCTCCAGCAACTACAACCATCTTCCTTTGTGCTAGGTATGACTCCAACCAGTAGAGAGTTGTCCCACAGATTCCCAGTGACTCCAGTTTTGCTAGGGTTCCTTGATGCCACACTGAGTCAAATGCTGCCTTGATGTCAAGGGCAGGCACTCTCATTTCACCTCTGGCGTTCAGCTCTTTTATCCATGTTTGAACCAAGGCTGTAATGAAGTCAGAAGGCACCCTGGCGGAACTCAAACTTGAGCATCAGGGAGCAGGTTATTGCTAAGCAAGTGCCGCTTGATAGCACTGTTGATGACCGCCGCCCCCCCCCCCCCCCCCCCCCCCCCCCCCCCCCATCACTTTATTGATGATTGAGGGTAGACCGATGGGGAGGCAATTGACTGGGTTGGATTTGTACTGCTTTGTGTGTACAGGACATGTCTAGCCATTTTCCCACTTTTCTGAGTGGTATCCAGTGTTTTGTTATACTTGGACAGCTTGGCTAGGGGCTCGGCAATTTCTGGCGCACAAGTCTTCAGTGCCATTGCTGGAACATTGTCAGGGCTATAGAATTTGCAATATCCAGTGCCTTCAACCATTTCTTGATTATTATATGGAGTGAATTGAATTGGCTGCAGAATGGCATTTGTGATGCCGAAAGACCTCTAGAGGAGGCCAAGATGGATCGTCCACTCGGCACTTCCTGCTGAACATCGTCGCAAATGCTTCAGCCTTATTTTTGCACTGATATGCAGGGCTCCCCCCGTCATTGAGCATGGGGATATTTGTAAAGCCTCCTGCTCCTGCGAGTTGTTTAATGTCCACCTTTGTTCACAACTAGATGTGGTATGACTGCAGAGCTTAGATCTATCTGTTGGTTGTGGAATTGCTTTGCTCTATCTATCACTTGCTGCTTATTGCTGGTTGGCACTCAAATTGCCCTGTTTTTTGGCCTCACCAGGTTGAAATCTCACTTTTAGGTATACCCGGTGCTGCTCCTGGCATGCCCCCACTGCACTCTTCTTTCAACCAGGGTTGATCCCCTGGTTTGGGGGATATGCCGGGCCATGTGAAAACAGGACTGTGTCTCCACAAGAACTATATGGTGGTCACTCCTACCGATATTGTCATGGACAGATGCATCTGTACCAGGCAGGTTGGTGAGGATGAGGTCAAGTATGTTTTTCTCTCTTGTTGGTTCCCTCACCACCTGCTACAGACCCAGTCTAGCAGCTATGTCATTTAGGACTCAGCCAGCAGTGGTGCTACCGAGCCACTCTTGGCAATGGACATTGAAGTCCCCCATCCAGAGTACATTCAGCACCCTCACTACCCTCGTTGCTTCCCCAAAGCAGTGCTTAACAAGGAGAAGTACTGATTCAGCAAATGAGGGGTAGGGGGCAGGGGAGGGTAGAGTGGTACGTGGTAAATCAGTAGGTGGTTTCTTTGCCCATGTTTGACCTGATACCATGAGACTTTATGGGGCACGGAGTCGATGTTGACTCCCCCCAGGGCAACTCCCTCCCGACTGTATATCACTGTGCCACCACCTCAGCTGGGTGTGTCCTGCCAGTGGGACAGAACATACCCTGTGATGATAGTGTCTGGGACATCATCTGTAAGATATGATTCCATTAGTATGACTATGTCATGCTGTTGCATGTCTAGTTTGTAAGACAGCTCTCCCAATTTTGGCACTAGCCCCCAGATGTTAGTAAGGAGCTTTTTGCAGGGTCAAGAGGGCTGAGTTTGCAATTGTCGGTGTCTAGGTCGAAGCAGGGGATCCATGCAGTTCATACCTTTCAGGCATTTTAGTGGTCTGATACCACTGAGAGGCATACTAGGCCATTAAGAGTCAACCACATTGCTATGGAGTCACTTGTAGACCCAACCAGGCAGATTTCCTCCTCCTAAAGGACATGAGTGAACCTAATGCATTTTTATGACTGTCGGCAATGATTTTAATTCCAGATTTGTCCATATCCTTTTGAAATTCTACATTATCCTCTTCATAGTTCACCATGCTTCCAATTTTTGTACCATCTGCAACTTTTGAAATTGTGCCAGGCACACCAAAATCTAAGTCAATAAGGGAAGTGTCCTTGGCCCAACCATCTTCAGCTGCTTCGACAATGATCTCCTTTCCATCATAAGGTCAGAAGTGGGGATGTTTGCTGATTGTCGCACAATGTTCAGCGCCATTCGCAGCTCGGATACTGAAGCAGTCCATGTCCAAATATGAGCAAGAGCTGGACAATATCTAGGCAAGTAACATTCGTGCACACAAGTGACAGGCAATGATTATCTGCAACAAGAGAGAATCTAACCATCACCCCTCGACATTCAGTGGCATTACCATCGCTGAATCTCTGACTAACAACATCCTGGGGGTTACCATTGTCCAGAAATTGGACTAGCTATATAAATACTGTGGATACAAGAGCAGGTCAGAGGCTCGGAATCATGCGGCAAGTAACTCACCTCATGACTCCTCAAAGCATGTCCACCATCTACAAGGCACAAGTCAGGAGTGTGATGAAATACTGTCTGCTTGCCTGGATGAGTGCAGCTCCAACAACACTCAAAAAGCTTAACACCATCCAGGACAAAGTAGCCTGCTTGATTGGCACCCCATCCATAAACATTCACTCCCTCCACCACTGACGCACAGTGGCTGCAGTGTATACTGCAGGAACTCACCAAGGCTCCTGAGAGAGTACCTTCCAAATCCACGACCACTACCATCTAAGAGGGATAAGGGCAGCAGATACGTGGGAACACCACCACTTAGAAGTTCCCCTCCAAGCCACACACCATCTTTTCTTAGAAATATACCACCATTCCTTCAATGTTGCTGGGTCAAAATCCTGGACTCCCTCCCTAACAGCACTGTGGGTGTACTTACAAAACATATGGACTGCAGCTGTTCAAGAAGGCAGCTGCCCTCGAGAGCAATTAGGGATGGGCAATAAATGCTGGCTTAGCCAGCAATGCCCATATTGCATGAATTAATTTTAAAAATGAATATATATCAGGAAAACCAATCTTCCCAACACCAATCCCTGGGGAGCTCTGCTGCAAACCTTCTTTCAGCCCAAAAAATATCTATTAACCACTACTGTTTCCTGTCCTTCAGCCAATTTCATATCCACTTTGCCACTGTCCCTTTTATTCCATTAGCTATAACTTTGCTGAAAAGTCTGCTATATCAAATGTCTTTTTCCAAGTCCACATACAACACATCAACAGCATTGCCTTCAACCCCCTCTGTTACCTCTTCAAAAATCTCCAAGTTAATTGAATACGATTTGCCCATGCTGGCTTATCTTAATTAACCTGCATTTGTCGATGTGACTATTAATTTTGTCCCGAGTTACTGATTTGAGAACTTTACCCACCACCAAAGTTAAACTGGCCGGCCTCTAGCTGCTCGGCTTATCTTTAAACCATTTTTTGAACAAGGGTGTGAAGCTTGTAATTCTCCACCCCTGAGTCTAAGGAAGACTGAAAAATTATGGCCAGTATCTCCGCAATTACGGTTATGAAAGGGTTTGATCAGGTAGATGGAGAGATGTTCCACTTGTAGGGAAGACCAGAACTAGGAGCCATAAATGTAAGTAAATGGAGAATTCAGGCAAAACATCTTTACCCAGAGTGTGATCGGAATGTGGAAGTCACTACCAAAAGGAGTAGTTAAGACAAATTGCATTGGTGCACTTAAGAGGTAGCTAGACAAACACACGAGGGAGAAAGAAATATCTTATGAAGAAGGTTGGGAGGAGTCTCATTTGGAACATAAACATCAGCATGGACCTGCTTGCTGGGCCAAATTGCCTGTTTGAGCTGTAAATACAATGTAACTCTTTATTCATTTATTCACAAAAGTAAGGTGTAATGACGTAAATCACCAGAGTGCAGTTTTGCTTCACTTGTCATTTTTGTTGTTGCCATTCTCTTTTTGTTCTCCCTGAACAAATATTGTGTTGGCAATTCAGATACCTTCTCGAAGATCATATCCCTTTAAAGTGAAATAGCTGATGATAAATAATAGCACTATGACACTCTAAGTTCCTGTAAAATTGAGTCCTCAAATTTATTCGTGGTTATGGTCTTTCTCTGTTTTCAGATTGAAAAAGCAAATGGTGGAACAACTTCGAGTGAAGGCAGGGGTAGAGGCATCGACTGTGCTGCACTCACTGCTATGGTGCAGCTGGCACAAATCCTGGTTGGAGCAGGTGTTGGAGCTTTGGTAAACTTGGCTGGCACTGTGAAGGTTGTTGTGGTCACTTCATCTGCCATCTCCTTGTTTGGTTGTTGCTTTGTTGGATTGTTTGTCCAATATGATCCATGAGGTCATCATAAAAAAGTGTAAAGATAATGATCAATTTTCCCTAACTTCCTCAAATGTTCTGAATTGTTAACTGCACATTATGTTCAGCTTCCCCCAGTGATATCAGCAGGCCATATCTCTTGTATAATATGGTGATCAATCACCATAGGTCTTATCAAATGGTGGAGCAGGCTGGAAGGGCCGAATGGCCTACTTCTGTTCCTAAGTCCTGTGATCCTATGGGTTCTTTCCTGTTGTCTCTGCAGGACTTATGCCAACTCTTAGCTGACGTGTCTCTGAGGCCTTTGAAGGATATGTGACAGAGATCCAGGGTAGTGAGAATGAAACTGAGCTGTACAGGCCAGGAAGGCAATAGTACAGGCAAAAGCCAGTGCTGACTGAACTGATCTCATCTGGGACAGCAGTGGAGATGCTTCAATTATCAGTGCCTTCCTATTTGAAGGGGGGAAAAGTTGCCAAAATCATGATCCTGCTAGATCTCCGGGAACTTTTACAGACTGGTCAAGTAGCCTGAGGCGCACACACGGATGAATTCCTTAATTGAGTACTCTAGACACTGGCAAGGAATACTGGTCAGTAAATTGGGCTCATAAAATGAGATTCTCTAAATCCATGATTTCCCTGCCTACACAGTTCCATAACAGGAGTACCCAATTGGGGCAGCAATTCTACTGTTTAGTTCACTCAGAGTAGATACTGGACCATGCCTGTTATAGCCCAACACCTATCAGCACCTTAGGGGGATAAGAATGGATGATAGGAAATGTAAAAGACAATGTACTATGGATATCTATAAATGCATTTATAGCAAATGTGTGGATATCATTGTGGCCAAATATAATTGTGAATTTGACTTTCTTCATAAAGCTTTGCTTTACAACTGTCAGTTCTCCACCTCCCTGTAATCTACAAATGAGGCATACATTTATCATAAACAGATAATTAATCAAGGACCTGATTTCACACCACAACTCTCAATGTTTATTTTTTTAATAAAGGATTTAATACCTTGGAGGGAGATTGGCCAGGATTCCCTTCCTAGAACAATGAAACCTTGGGTGGAATTTAATTGATCCAGCCAGAGCCGACGTGATGGTGTGGGGGGAAGGGGGCAGGAGAATTAGATGGGAATACCCACTTTGGATTCCCAGCATAAGAACCAATTTAGCTGGGGATGGGAAAAACTAATTAAGCCCTATGCAGGAATTCTACCACTGATAATCTTTTAAATGAAAACCAAATCAACAAAATTGGGATAAATCAGGCACAGCCCCTAATTCAGGTCAGCTGTAAAACCAAGAACAAAGTTTAAAGGAAACTTACAAACTTTAAATCAAAATGTGATTAAAGGGGTCAACAAAACACCCCAGTCCCCGCGGTGCCCACCGAGCACGGAAGGCCTCGAGAGTGCCAGCAGACACCGCGTGCTCCTTCTCCAGGGACATCCGGCAGCGAACGTAGCCACGGAAGAGGGACAAACAATCGGGCGGGACTCCCCCGTCGATCGCCCGCTGCCTGGACCTGTTAATGGCCAACTTGGCCAGGCCCAGGAGCAGGTCCACGAGGAGGTCCTCCTCCTTCCCGACCCCCTTCCGCACCGGGTGCCCATAGATCAGGAGCGTGGGGCTGAAGTGCAAACAAAACATCAATAAAAGGTTTTTCAAATAACTAAAAAGGGAGTGCAGCCTACAACACCCTATGTATACATGATCCACGGACTCCACAAGACCGCAAAAAGGGCATGTGTCCTGAGAGTCGGTGAACCTATGCATCCTCTTATTATAAGGGACTGCTGCATGCAACACCCTCCAACCCAGGTCCCCGATAGAATGGGGGAGGACACCTCCGTAGAGGGCCTCCCATCGGGGGCCTCCGCCGCCGGACGGCAACAAGGCACGCCAGGGCGTGTCCGGGCGACGGACAAGGGCGAGAAAATGGAAGGTGTGCAGCAGCAGTCCGTACAAAAAGCCCCTCTTTGCCCTGCCAAAAGGCACAGAGGGCATGTCCCTGAGGCGGCTCATATTGCGGGGCACCAGCACCCGAGGGAGGGTTCGGGGCTTGGGGTTCTACCACTGATGGTGGGTTGTCAATTAGCTCTTTAATGAGACAATTGACACCAGTTATCCCTGAACAATTTAGCAGTGACTCCAGGATTAAATGATCGAGGCTTCAGGAAGGGGGAGGGGGGTGTGAAGCCACTGAAAGCCACAGTCATCTGAGATTGAGCAGTTTCCCATCCATGCAATATCCGACAAGGAAGTATTCAATGAATGGCATGACACTAGGAAGTTCTGAGGAACAAAGGGACCTTGGCATGTGTGTCCATAGATCTCTGAAGGCGGAGGGGCTTGTTAGTGAGGTGGTGAAAAAGGCATATGGGACACTTGCCTTTATCAATCGAGGCATAGATTACAAAAGTAGGGAGGTCATGTTGGAGTTGTATAGAACCTTGGTGAGGCCACAGCTAGAGTACTGTGTGCAGTTCTGGTCGCCACATAGGAAGGATGTGATTGCACTGGAGGTGGTACAGAGGAGATTCACCAGGATGTTGCCTGGGATGAAATATTTAAGTTATGAAGAGAGGTTGGATAGACTTGGGTTGTTTTCGTTGGAGCAGGGAAGACTGAGGGGTGAGCTGATCGAGGTGTACAAGATTATGAGGGGCATGGACAGGGTGGATAGGGAGCAGCTGTTCCCCTTAGTTGAAGGGTCAGTCAAGAGAGGACATAAGTTCAAGGTGAGGGGCAGGAAGTTTAAGGGGGATGTGAGGCAAAACGTTTTTACCCAGAGGGTGGTGACGGTCTGAAATGCACTGCCTGGCAGGGTGGTGGAGGTGGGTTACCTCACATCCTTTAAAAAGGACCTGGATGAGCACTTGGCATGTAATAACATTCAAGGCTATGGGTCAAATGGGATTAGGTAGGTAGGTAGGTCAGGTGTTTCTCATGTGTCGGTGCAGACTCAGAGGGCCGAAGTGCCTCTTCTGCACTCTGATTCTGTGAATACTAGGATCACCACCATGGAAGGCATCAGAGAGCACAGCAGGCAAAAATATGCTGACAAGGGCTGATGCTAGCAGACGGCCCCCCATTAGTGACTGGGAATGGGTAAGACATCATCATCCAAGACATCTGCAAGTATGCTGTCATGGAACTGCCAAACCATTGTGGTGAATTTCTCCATTACTTTACAAATACCCTCATGGCTGACTGTGTCGAAGACTTTGATCAGGTCAACAAATGTGGTGGAGAGGTTCATGTTCTGCTCTTCTGGAGCTGTCTTAAATGCAAACAGCGTATCAGTGGTTCCTTAACCTAAACTGCACTGACTCTTTGGCAACAGATCCTGGCCAAGATGTTGCATTAAGCAGTTTAGAAAGACGCTGGCAAAGGATTTTACTGGCGATGGAGAGGAGTGGGATTCCTCTATGATTGTCACAAGTTTGGTGAGTTCCTTTCTGCGTGTTTAGGTGGACAGTGGAGGCATTTTTGTTTCTTGCCAGATGGTTCCTTGTTCCCATATAGACTGAAAGAGTTCAGGGAGCATCTTGAGCAGGCACTGACCTCCAGCATCAGCTGAGGAGCTTTGCCGCTAGACAGGAGTTTGATTGCATTTGTCGTTTCTAACAGTGTGGGCAGGTGATCAAGACAGCAGTTGATAGCAACCTGTGGCAGCCTGTTGATTGCTTCTTCATTGATGGATGAAGACAAACTGAGGATGTGGTTCAGTGTTGTGCCTTTCTTCCTAGTATTTGGGCATTTTCCGCAGTGTTGACCTGTCAGCACCAAGGATTGGTCATGAACAAGTAGACTGGGGCCAGTAGACAGATCTTAAGAGCATCATAGTAGCTCTTCCAGTCTTTGCGGTCTGTATCTGACCTAAGTTGGACTGCTTTTGGATTTGGCCAAGTGTCTTGCATCTCTCTGCACTTGTATTGGACAGTCCTGTGGATGTTTAAGCATCATGCTTGGATAGTGATGATATGTCATTGAGGTAAGTCCTGTAGAGGTGTTGTTTATCTGCCAGTAGTTCTGGATTACCTCATTATTTTCATTGAACCAGTCAATACTATGAGAGGCAGGGCAAAGGGCCTCTAGAGAAGTGGAGTACACCATATCACTGAAGGTCGCCCAGTCATTCTCAATGTGGTGAATGTCCATTTTCACTCTACACTGGCAACTCTTGATTTTTTTGAGAGAGATTCCTTCATGACTACCTGTTTGAGCCTTGAGACATTTAGATGCTATGGAATACTCTCGCTTGCCTGGATGAGTGCAGCTCCAAGAACATACAAGAAGTTCGACACCATCCAGGACAAAGCAGCCTGCATGATTGGCAGGTCATCCATTACTTTCAAAATTCATTCCCTCCACCAATGATGCACAGTAGCAGCAGTGTGTACCAACTACAAGATGCACTGCAGGAACTCACCATGGCTCGTTCAACAGCACCTTCCAAACGTGCAATCTCTAGTACTTAGAAGACAAGGACATCAAATGCATGGGAACATTGCCATTCCTTCATTGTCCTGGGTCAAAATCCTGAAACTCCCTTCCTAACAGCACTATGGGTGTACCTACACCACATGGACTGCAGCTGTTCAAGAAGGTAGCTCACCACCACTTTTGAGGGAAATTAGGAATGAGCAAAGAAAATGCTGGCCTAGCCAGCAACACCCACATCCTGTGAAAGAATTTAAAAAAAAATAGCTGCTTCTGGATCTTCATGCCCTGGGGACATCTAGGGAGATAGATCATGTTGTTTAACTTTGAAATGATAAGATGGTGGTCAGTCCAGCAGTCAGTGCCACTTGTGGCTTTCATTACATGCACATCCTGCCTATCTCTCTGCCTAGTGATGACATGGTAGATTAGACATCAATGCAAAGAACAGGGGTACATCCAAGATGTCTTATGATGAGGAAGGTGGAAAACTCTATTAGTGATTAAGAGCTCCTGCTCAGCACATTTCTTCAGCAAGAGGAGACCATTGCTGTTACTATGGGCAACCCTGTTTTTTTTCTGATGACTCCTTGCCATGCCTGGTGACTGCATTAACTCTTGCATTTAAGCCACCAAGAGTGATTCACCTGTCTGACTTTGGCACAGCAGCAATCAAGAAGTGGAGGTCATCATAGAATTTATCCTTGACATCATCAGGATTGGTCATGGGAGAAGTGTATGCAACGATGAGAGTTGCTTGCCTTGTGTCATGCAGAGGTGTTTAAGCACCATCGAGTGATCATTCACACTTATGTGAGGGCAAGTCAAATTACTGAAGTGGTTCATGATTGCAGCTTTGCACTCAGTAACGAACTTCCTGACTCCTCAAAGCCTTTCCAACATCTACAAGGTATAAATCAGGAGCGTGATGGAATGACCTCCACTTGCCTGAATGAGTGCAGCTCTAACAATATTCAAGAGGCTTGGGGCTGCTTCTAGACTTTAAACTCACTGTGCACCTCAGCACACTCTGGCTATCGTGTGCCACCCATCTACAATATGCACTGCTGCAACTCATCAAGGTTTCATCTGCATCACCTCCCACACCACGCCTCGACTGGCTAGAAGGTCAAGGATAGCAGGTACTGCCTGCCAATTTCCCTCCGACTCTCACACCTACACCACATGGCCTGCAGCAGTTCAAGGAGGCAGCTCACCACCACCTTCTCAAGGGCAGCTAGGAACGGGCAATAATTGTTGGTGTTGCCAATGAAGCCCCTATCCCACAAATCAATAACAAAATCATTCCTTTGTACCAAATTTTAGGAGATCTTCATTCAGGACCAGAGTTTGATACAAAGCCATTTGCAATAATGTATTTTAGAAATGGATATTACTGCAGCAGAGTTCTGCTAAGGAAAGCATATAGTCAAAATATTTGACCAGCTTGTTTTCTAATATTTATAAGAATATAACAGGATACAAGAGCTTAAAAATGTGTGTACAAAAGTGACACACAGCTCTTTCCTTTTACCCTCTCCCCCACACCACCACTCCTGCCACCTCCCTCCAAAAAGAAAACAAGTTTGCCAAACACTTTTTTTCACATGAACAATGTATCAGTTTCATATTCAGGCTTTAGCTTAGCCACATGGCAAATGACCCTAGCTCTAAAGAGCAAAGATGATATTATGCATTATTGTATATAACCTTCGATATGTGCATCTACTAGTATATAACTCTTATTGGAATTCAAGTCCATTGTACCATTATCTGAGAATGGGTTGAAATGATGAGCATCTTAATAAAAGAAAGGACTTTTAAATTGAGAGGCTCTTGTAAATTATATTGTCAGCAGGCATCTCATGAAGCAGATTTTATTTCTCAATGATTTCTCTCAGGCAATTTTCTACCCCTCCTGAAAGTTGGTTCCTTGCTGGTAATATGGTCCCATGACATTGTCAAGGTTCTAGAACATAGCAAAGTGGTCACTATTCAAATATGAGCCTAAACAGTACGTGTCAGCTGGCTGTACTTCCATATGAGATGTCACAACTCAGTCCTATCCTTTTTGCACCCAACCTTCATACATGAATATTTTGACCTAGAAGTTGATAGATAAAAATCAAGAACCCGGGTCCCCAGGGCATTACCCAGGGTCTCTGGATTACTAGTCCAGCGACAATGCCACTACGTCATTGCCTCCCCATTTTCACCCATTTTATACTATTGTTCAAAATCAATATTTCTCCCAGCATACCACTTACTATCTCTCTTAAGTATTGCATAATTCTCAGTTAAAATAACTCATGAATGCTGTTTCAACAATTAGGATCACAGAATTGCTACAGCACAGAAGGAGACCATTCAGCCTGTAGTGTCTGTGGCAGCTGTCCAAGTGAGTAATTGACTTAGTGCCATTCCCCCGCCTTCTCCCTGCAATCCTAAACATTCTTCCATTTCAAGTAATAATCCAAATCCCTCTTGAATGTCAATATTGAAACTGGCTCTAGCACAGACTGGGTCAGACCTTAACCACTCGCTGCGTGATAAAATTTCTCCTCATGCCTCCATTGTTGCTTTTTCCAATTATCTTAAATCTTTGCCCACTCGTTCTCAATCTTTAAACAAATGGGAACAGTTTTTCCCTATCTACTCTGTCCAGACTCATGAATTTTGAATATCTGTATCAAATCTCTTCTCAACCTTCTCCAAAGAGAACAGTCCCAACTTCTCCAATCTACCTATGAAACTGAAGTTCTCATCCCTGTAACCTTTCCTGCACTCTCTCTAATGCCTTCACATCTTTCCAAAAGTGTGACGTCCAGAACTCAATGCATACTCCAGTTGAGGCCGAGCCAATGTCTTATCTAAGTTTAACTTACACTCCTTGCTCTTGTACTCTATTCCCTTATTAAGCCCAGGATACTGTATGTTTTATCAACCACTCTCTCAACCTCTCCTGCCATCTTCAGTGACTTATGCACATCTACACCCAGGTCCCTCTGCTCCTGCACCCCGTCACATTTGTACCCTTTAGTTTATATTGTGTCTCCATGTTCTTCCTATCAAAATGAATCACCTCACACTTCTCTGCACTCAACATCATGTGCTACTTATCTGCCCACTCCAGCAGCTTGTCTATGTCCTTTTGAAGTTCTACATTACTGTCTTCACAGTTTACAATGATTCCAATTTTCATACCATCTGCAAATTTTGAAGTTGTGCCAGGTACACCAAGATCTAGGTCATTAATATATATATCAGGAAGATTAATGGTTCCAACATTGACCCTTGGGGAATCCCACTACAAAGCTTCCTCCAGTTCAAAAAACATTCATTAACCACTACTCTGTTTCCTGTCACTCAGCCAATTTCACATCCATGTTGCTGCTGGTCCCTTTCATTTCATGAGCTATTACTTTGCTCACAAGTGTTTTGCAGCACTTTATAAAATACCTTTTGGAAGTCCATGTACACCACATCAATAGCATTACCCTCCTCAACCCTCTCTGTTACCTCTTCATAAAAACTCCAGCATGTTAGTTGAACACGATTTTCCCTGAACAAACCTATGCTGGCAGATTGTTTGTGGCACAGAATTTCACATTCTAAACATCCTAGGGTGAAATTGAAATCTGTAGCACTCATTTTTGGGAATTTGTGGGCCCCTAAAACTATGCATGCTTGTGCGTGCTTCCAATGGGAAGTGCACCATATTTGTAAAGGGATTTGTGCACAAAACAGCCACCTAATGACCAAAGGCAACTTACAGAGCAGGCAGGTCTTGATGGCAATTGTTATGAATGCAAGATTTTATAAATTGATTATGTTCTGGAACTGTCTCTTTAAAGGTAATGAGAATCATGTGATCTCTTTTGAATTCTATCCAGCAAAAGGCCAGGCGGATTACTTCAGGGAGCGGGAGACACAAGTCAAGAATTACCAAGAACAAGGTGCAAAATGTTCACAGCTGAGATGAATACAACAGCAGCTGGGGCTGATTTTGGGCAGACTTTCTGTCTCAGCTTTTGGACAGAAAGATAGGGAGGTCTTGGAGAGACAACTGATTACAGCTAGTGTGATCAGCAGAGAAGAGAGGGTCTCTTCTCTGTGGACTACTAAGCAGGATGCAGGAGGGAAGAAGAGATGCATCCCATGGCAATCTAAGGAATCTGAAATATTTGTCCTGGTTTGGCTGGGAGGGAAAGTATCGCCAGAGTGGGCCTTACTGCAGGAATTCGGTTAGCAACCTGTCAAAAAATTGAGAGAAGTACCGTCTGACAGTCACTCGACGTTATGAGTCAGCAGCATGGGGAGAAGCGTGCCCTTTGCATGCTGGCAGTGATGTTAGACTGATTCCTGTAAAAGTTGCAATTCTGCAGTGAGCTGCAAAGTATGACTGTGGCATAGGGTTTTTGGTAGTGTTAAAACTTAAAGGGGGGGATATCTTTTCTATAGTTTAGTGTATTAGGTATTGTTTAGTCAATGCTGCTTTTAGTTCGTTTGTTTTATGAAAAGCCCTAAAACTTGAAAGCTTGTCATGCTTAGCTTATTGAAACATATAAAATTCTGACAGGGGTGGACAGACTGGATGCAGAGATGATGTTTCCTATGGCTGGGGAGTCTAGAACAAGGGGTCACAGTCTCAGGATATGGGATAGACCATTTAGGACTGAGATGAGGAGAAACGTCTTCACTCAGAGGGTGGTGAACCTGTGGAATTCTCTACCACAGAAAGCTTTGGTGGCCAAGCCATTGAATACATTTAAGAAGGAAATAGATTTCTGGACTCTAAAGGTGTCAAGGGGTATGGGGTGAGAGTGGGAGTGTGGGGTTGAGATAGAGGATCAGCCAAGATCATATTGAATGGCAGAGCAGGCTCGAAGGGCCAAATGACCTACTCCTGCTCCTATTTTCTATGTTTCTTTGCCACTGGAAATTCAAATATCTTTTTAAAAAATTATCAGTTTTTAATGGAGTTTACCAGCAAATTGAGGGCTCATGCTGGATATGAATCCAAAGGCTGGAGATGAGTACACTGGAGTTTGCCAGACTTTAATGCAACAAGATTTCTCAGTTGCTTTTGCTGCATTCATTGAAAAGTTAACATGGCCATGTCTATTGCTGAAACATTCCTCAAAAGAGAGGAGATGTCTGTGAATGCCTTGCAACAGTTAACAAAGGTTAACTTGAAGGCTGAAGCAGAAAATTTAGAAATAGATTTAAAAATAACTGCTAGAAAGACAAATATTTGAGGTATTGGCTCAATACCCTGAACTTTGAGGAAGAGAAAAGCAATCCAGATCGCAGACAGGTTGACTTCACTAGAATTCAATTGCAAATGAAATAACTACAATTGGATTCAAAAAGGCAAAAGCTTGAAGAAGAAAGAGAAATGAGAAAACTTGAATTCCAAAAGGAGGGGAAAAAGAGAAATATGAAAACTTGATTTTGAGTTTCAAAGGGAAAGAGAAAAAAAAATTAGAAAGGAAAAACCTGGAATTATAGAGAGAAAAGGATGCAAGGGACTTTGATTTTGATAAAGAAAACCTTCAATTAAGTGAATAGGGAATAGCGGGAAAACTTGTCTATGAGTCAGATTTAACTCCTGGCTTTGATTTGGAAAGGAATATTGACCTAATGCCAACATTTAATGAGGAAATAGTTAAAATGTATCTTTTGTCTTATTTGAGAAAATTGCTAGAAAGTTATAATGGCTTAATGAAAGGCTATTCATGGAGAAAGAGTTAGAACTGCACTCATCACTTTCAGATGTACAGTCTAGTGATTATGATTCAGTGAAGAATGCGGTTCTCAATGCATATGAGTTAGTCCCAGAAGCTTACAGACAAAAGTTTAGAAATCTGAGGAAGAAACAGAATAAGATTTTTGTGAAGTTTGCTGGAGAATAGGAAATGATATTTGTTAGGTGATATAGGGCTTTGGAAATTGAGCCAGGTTTTGAAAACCTTAGAGAGGCAGTGTTAATGGAATAATTTAAAAATAGTGTCTTTTTAGGAATAGGGTCCCACCTAGGAGACCATAAATATTTTAAGATGAGGGCCACTACTGTTATGGTTGACGACCATGCCTTGTCTCACAAACATGTGAGTAGCTGCAGACCACCATTTGTAAGCCTACACAAAAACTGGAGAGGGAAGAAGTCTGATTATGAATAGAATACTGGTTTTAGTGAGGAAGATAGCAGAAATGAAAAGATAGATATTCCTCAGAGTAGTAAAAAAGTATGGTGGATAATATCATGTTGCGTGATATTTTAGCCTTTTGTATTAAGGGCATCTGAAGGCATATTGTTGGAAATTAAAAGCAAAAATGGTAGCAATTGTGGGTGTGCATTGCATAACTACGCAAAATTTTGTATAAACTGGTAGTTTTGAATGTGTCTTTTTTTTATTCATTCACGGGATGTGGGCTTCGCTGGCTGGGCCAGCATTAACTGCCCATCCCTAGCTGCCCTCGAGAAAGTGGTAGTGAGCTGCCTTCTTGAACGGCTGCAGTCCACATGGTGTAGGTACACCCACAGTGCTGTTAGGGAGGGGGTTCTAGGATTTCGACCCAGCGGCAATGAAGGAACGGCAATTTATTTCCAAGTCAGGACGGTGAGTGACTTGGAGCGGAACTTCCAGGTGGTGATGTTCCCATCTATCTGCTGCCCTTGTCCTTCTAGATGGTAGTGGTTATGGGTTTGGAAGGTGTTGTCTCAGGAGCCTTGGTGAATTTCTGCAGTGCAGCTTGTAGATGATACACACTGCTGCTATTGTGCATCAGTGGTGAAGGGAGTTAATGTTTGTGGATGTGGTGCCAATCAAGCAGATTGCTTTTTCCTGGACAGTGTCCAGCTTCTTGAGTGTTGTGGGAGCTGCACTCATCCACGCAATTAGACAGTAACCCATCACACTCCTGACTTGTGCCTTGTAGATGGTGGACAGGCTTTGGGGAGTCAGGAAGTGAGTTACTCGTCACATGATTCTTAGCCTCTGCCCTGCTCTTGTAGCCACAGTATTTATATGGCTAGTCCAGTTCAGTTTCTGGTCAATGGTAACGCCCAGGATGTTCATAGTGGGGGATTCAGGATAAATCAAATGTAGAAAATAAGAATTTTTCATGGGTGAGGTGCCACATTTTTGTCAGACAAAACAGGCAAACATACTAATATTCTTACAGATACGAGGTCAGCTCCTTGCTGATGGTGGCCAGTAAAGGAACACTCCCTCTGGAAGGAGTGTATTGATTTTGGATATAAATGGAGGGTGTTCAACTGCTCCATTGCATAAATTTAATTTAAAACATGCTTTAATTCCTGGTATTGCAAATGTGGGAATTATGTTACTGTTACCTATTACTAGCGTTGATGCTATGCTAGGAAGTGACTTCACTGGATATAAAATGCTTCCATCTCCAGAGATGTCAGACAAGTCGTATGAAACTTTTGAAACTGGAAGTGTTCAAAAGAAATCAAATCTAATGAAAAAAAATTCCATGACTATCTGTATTTGAACTGTGGAACTTACTGTTCCAACTAAAGATGTGTCCAAAGAATCAAAAGCTCTGATGTCTGAAATTAAAGAGGCAGTGGAACATCAGACTGGCAGTAAAGAGATACTAGCAGCTAGAAACAAATTAAAGCAATCTGAGTTAACCTTCAGGCAGACCCTAAGCCAGAGGCATCAAAACAGACAGCAGCAGCACTTAAAACTAATGGTGGAATAAAGGAAGGCAACGTTTTAAAACCAATGACTCTGCTGTAAATAATACAGATACCGGGGAGCCACAAGGAAGGATTCATATTCTTGAACATGAACTAAAACTTCAGAATAATGAAAGGTGAATTAGAAAGAGTTCATGCAGAGTGGGAAAAAGAAAATCAAAAAGAATTTTTAAAAATTTGTGAACTGACTTTAAAAAAGTGTCAGGACTTTTTGACTGTTCATTGATGTGACCTTAATGAGGTTCTTAAAACAGCTAAGGAGACAATGTTAAACCTGCTTCTTCTGGAGAAAAAACATTGAAAACTTAAATCATGGGAATATATTTAAAGATAAAAGTAAAGCTGAATTTGAACAGAAAGAGGACAATTTAGATGTTTGGCTGGCTAACTTTTACAGAATTGGACATGGAAAAACCTACAGCCCTGGAAGAGAATGAAGGTCAAGAGTTAAGACCTCAACAGGATGATCCAAATATTATGTTAAAAAGTTAATACTCCAATGTCAATATAGTGTCTGGTTTTAAAGAAGAACAAAAGCAATTACTGAATCCAAAAGGTAAGAAGCATTACGACAGAGAATTTCTCCCAGGTTTACAATGCACACCTGACAGTACTAGAAAGCCCAAGGGATTATCAGGAATCAGCAATGCTGTTCTTGAGTATTGCTGAGAAAAGAGACATGTCAAAGCTTTTTGCCTTGTACTCCATCGGGACACTTCGCAAGAATACCTATATAAGGGGAAAACAACAATTTATACTGTATGAGAAGGGAGTCCTGATTTGGTTGGCAAGTGGACTCTGATTGGTAGAGATGTTGCCATGGAGAACACACTTGTGATGGTGGCTGACAGTTAACTGCCCAACATTGTTTGAAATTTAAACCAGGCAGCTTGATCCTGATTGGTCAAGGCATTGCCGAGGAATGAGTTAGTGAATGGCTATCAATTATTTTGTTTAGCTGAAACAGGTGCAATGTGTGTACATGTTCTTTGTCTGCAAAGAACAGAGCCCTGGGTATCAATATGTGTGGCATCCAGTGGCATCCAAATGCATTACATCTGACCGAAAATCTTAAATTGATTGTCAGCCTAATTCTTACCACACTGAGGATTATTTAGCAAATGTTGTCCAATCGTGGAATCACATCTAATGTTGGACATTGTATTTTGAGTTTTGAAAGCCCCAGCCGGTTGGGTATGGTCTGCCTGTTGCGAACCATGGCTGAGACATACTGTTTGATACGATCTAACAATCTTTGGGACGTATGGCATCACTAAGATAAAAGCAAAATACTGCGGATGCTGGAAATCTGAAATAAAAACAGAAAATGCTGGCAAAACTCAGCAGGTCTGACAGCATCTGGAAAAGAGTCATAAGGACTCGAAACATTAACTCTGTTTCTCTCTCCACAGATGCTGTCAGACCTGCTGAGGTATTCCAGCATTTTTTGTTTTTATATCTGGCATCACAGTGGCTTGATGGCAGCATCCCATCAGTGGCGAGTACCACTCGTATACTGTATAGTAGCAGCGTGAAACAGCTAGTTTCACCTGTTACTTAGGTTTTTGAAATACATTGCCTTTCCAGGGTAATCTGAGGTAGACTGGGCACTTTTCAAATGCCAAAAGTGTTGGCCTTAGGCTAGTTTAAGTTTGCGTGATATTTAGCACAAAATGACCTGATCGGGGTAGCCATTATCCTGTGATGCGCCCTCTTTCCACATCAAGCAAAAGGCTCAGGCCCTATTTACAGATTGCTGATAAGACCAATCTTATAGCATGTAAAACTGTAAAAATCTCAACCAGTTAAGTTAGGCTTGCGGTAGACCATGGTAGAGAACCCTCTGGCAGATTTTTCTGGTACATCAAGGAAGGGGAGTTCATTTGACTGTTCCATTTCAAAGGTGAATGGATGCACAGGATGGAGCCCACAAAGACATGTAAGGAAATTATGCTGTTCTTGACAAAGTTAACCAGACCAAACCAGGTACCCTGCATACAAATTTCTAACCCACGGCATGGAAACACTGTATAATGTAAGAGGAGATTTGTGAGGATAAAAGATGGAAAGCGAAGCCACCAGTAATAAAATGAACTCTTGTTTTCAAGAAAATTGGAATTCCAAGAACTCCTATAAATTGAACTTTAAATCTTAGTTGTTACGAGATTGGGTGAGGTGGGGAAAGCTTTATAATGCTGCCAACACAGAATGTTTAATGGTGAAATGTGAAAACAAGGGAGAGAAAATTACCTGTACTGTATGTAGTGAGTTAGTTGATAAGGTATTTACAATATTATATTTTGGCAGTGTTGAAAATTATTAAAACTGTAAAAATGTTCATCTTTTGGGGAAGGTGTTATGAATGTGAGATTTAAGACAGTTATGTTTTTGGACTCTATCTTTAATTTAAAGTAAAATGGGGTAATGAAAAGAGTCATGTGATCTGTTATGCATTCTGCCCCGGCTACAGACTGAGTGGCTTAATTACCACAGCGACAGGGGATCCCAAATCCAGAGTTACTCAGAACAAAGGGCAAAAATGTTCACAGCTGAAACAAATGCAAGAGCAGTTAGTAGTATAAAGGGTTAACAGAATGGTTATACTAATGTATAGTAGATGATGATGATGATGATGAAGTATCACTGACATCAGTCAGTCATGTGTTAGAGATTGTACAGCAAATGGACAACTCTTCAAGACGGTGTGCTTTCTCAGCAACCCACCTTGTAGATATTGTTCATAGCATAAATAAACTGATTTTAAGTAAATACCCGAGTCTGGCTATAGTTCCTTTTAACCAGAAATCAGGCTTAGCCCGTTCCTCAAATGTGGTGGGCCCAATCTAAGCGTAAGCTGGTGCCATACAGCGAACACCCACATCTCACAATGACAACAATCCCCAGTTTGACTGACGTCTCACCAGTGCACTTCAGCAACAGCTTCACCAAAGCAGGGTAGTGATAGTGGCAAGCAGTCACTGCCCCTACCCAGCCTGTTTCCAAGAATCAAAGAACCGCTCAGAGCTTGCCGCTGGAAGAGGTGGCGCAATAGCTTTCTGAAGTGCTGAGCAGCTTCAGGTCTCTTTACCAAAACACACCAATTCCAGGTCAGTTCATTTCTCTACTTTGTGCTTCAGGAGAAAACGTTACAATCAAAAGCTCCACAAATCAAAGGAAGTTGTCAAATCGCTTCTTGCTACTCTGTGCTTAGTAGCTAGTCCTTACCGACAGGAGTCCATGACAAATGATCATGTTGGTCAACCTGTCCCAACCAAGCAAATTTGGCCCACCACCCATTGATACACCGAGACATGGCAAAGTCCATTCATCTTGCAGGTCCAAACACAATAGCTCCATCCACACTGAAGCCTGCCAACCTGGTAGAAAAGGTGGGAACCTATACCCTTGCCATTTTGAAAATGTTTCCACTGTGGCGCAAAACAACACAGATGGCAGGATCGCCCAGCAGGAGGCTCAATGTTTCAGATGCAGCAAAACAGAACATTTCCAGTGCTTCTATTCATTTAAATGATCAATAAGCAGAGAAAACAACAGAATTACTGCTACTCTCAGTTCTCTCAGGAGATAAACCACAAGCAGACAAAGCCCATCTCATAATTCCTAGGAGAAATGCGGGAACATTCCCAAGTCTTCTGGTTGGTCAGTTTAGAGATCAAAGGATTTCCAACCCGCTTCAAACTTGATGCATGCGCACGGGTATCCATACTGGCTGATCACTTAGAATGGCCGAACACAGTTCCTGTTCAGCCTTCAAATATTAAACTCCAAGGTCCTCAAGGAACTAACCTGCACAGCAGGGGTCAGTTTTCATCCACACTATGCCACAAGGGACGACAGATCACAGAGACCCTCTATATCCTGCATAACCAAAGTATTTATTCACCAGGAATGCATGTATACAGTTGGGCATCATACTGACAGCGGATGAGATCCTTCTACTGGACACCAGCACCATATTCCTCCAGGAATTTCCACAACTCTTTCAAGGGCTGGTAAGCTGAAAAACAATATCATGTTTCCCTGCAAGTGTGTCTGTTCACACCCAGGAGGGTGCCACATCCTCCACTACCGAAGATTAAAGAGGAACTTGACTTCATGTTGCACAGGGGTGTTACTTCACCAGTCACACAACCAACCAAGTGGTATTGACCACCAGGCTTGTTCCCATGGTTCTGGAGCGTTGAACAACACAATTCCTTTCAATTAATTAAGCACTGACTAGTCTCCTTAGATGTCCTAGCATACTCTGACTCCACACTGCCCGTGGTCATCGCTGCTGGTGCATCCTCCACCAGCCTCAGCGCTGTTCTTATCCAACAGCAGAAGAACTGTGACAGGAAACCAGATCCCTGACGGAAACTGAACAAAGGCAAGCCACCATTGAGAAAGACGCACTGGACTGTCAAGTGGTTCTTGCACTACCTGATGGATTTGCCCTTCCATGTAGAACCAGACCACAAGCCCCTCATACCCCTCTGAATTCCATGGGGATTATTAAAATGCCCATACACATTCAAAAATTTTGCCTTCAATTGATGTTATCAATGCACAGCCATTTATATTCCAAGGAAGTCACAAACCATGTCTGATGATCTCTCCAGAACCACTGCAGGCCAGGCTTTGGATTCTCCATTTGTTTCAGAAGTGAAAGCATTCTCCTCAATAGTCATGAGTCTATTGCCCATATATGCCACAAAGCTCCACGATATCCAATGTGTCCAAAAAGAGGTCACCGAATGTTTTCAAGTATGTGAGTTCTGCCTCTAAGGGTGGTCTAAATACAACCCTGCCAACTGCCTCATCCACAAATACCATGAGCAACATGGCCACTTAACTATAGCAGATGAGCTCTTAGTTTATGACCGCTTGGTCATTCCTCAGTCCACGTGAGAAGACATCATCCAAGGAGGCTACCTAGGCATTGCTAAGTGCAGAGCATAAGCTCTGAAATGTGTGTGGTGGCCAGACATCATGCAGGCAGTTCTAGATCTTGACCTATCCTACCACATCTTCTGCATTAGCAGTCCGACACAATTGGAACCCCTGGTGCCATTTACTTTTCCCACACAGACCATGGCAGAAGTTGGGGCTTGACCTCTTTAACTACCATGGCAAGATGTGGTCACAGGTCATTATTCTAGATGGTTAGAAGTAGTCAGATTCCATGCAACCACAGCAGAGTATGTAATTGGGGTGCTACAGGCTATGCTTTACAATCATTATTCCCAGATGAAATCATTTTTCATAACGGTCCCCAATTTCCAAATGACCACTTCTGGAAGGTTACTGTTGATAATGGGATTACCCATATTACCAGCTTGCCTCTTCATCCTCAAGCCAACAGGAAGGCTGAATGAGCAGTCAGGACCAGCAAGGGTCTGATGTCCAAGAATCCAGCTTGGACATTAGCTCTGATGCATTGTCGAACCACACCTCTGGCTAACCAATTCTCTCTAGCTGAATAGCTTACGGGCTGCTTCTAAAATTGCATTTTCCTCTCTTGCCTATGTACATTCAACCTAATATCACCCCTGCTGACCAGAAGAGGGTGAGAAAGAAGGAGTTGAACCTCCATAAGAAATAACAACAGTGGTATGATGCTCAAAACAGGATCAAAACCATCCATCCTTAACTCTAAGCCAATCTCCACTCTCAAAGAACTCGCATTGGAATCTTTTCTCAAATGATTCTTTCACTTGATCCATTCCACAAGGGTCCTCCTCCAGGGTTTTGATCTCTCCTTCCGATGTTCCTCTCCCCTGAATCATTGTGCTTTCAAGCTTCACCTTCTACGCACACTCTTTCAAATGGTTAGCCATGCCAACATAACACCATTGCTTCACATGCCCACAGTAAGGAGTCACTAACCTTTGGCTGTCTCCTCAGATTTTTTTAGCTTCTCACAAGTTCACTTTGCATTGAGTCTGCTTCCTGCAGCTCCCTTCCTGCCTGCTCTGGTAGTTTCTGTGTAATGGTCCAATCAACTGAACTCAAACTGTTTTTTCTGTTTCTCCCTGTCTGTGGGCCTCCTGTTGCTAGGCAAGAACAGTTTTTTCTACTTTGTCTTAACTTTTCTAAACCACTTCAAGGGTCCTAAATCCCCATTAAAAATGTAGGCATACGAACAGCTGAGACTTGCTGACTCCACTCTAAAATGAAACCGAACCCAGGACTCACTTTTCTCAACACACAAATTAAAAATATATAAATTAAACTTAAAACCATATTTTGTTCCTAACACCCACAAATGCAAATATAAATTACTTAAAGCTATCTCTAGTTCCTAACAATCTTCACTTAACTTCTCACAGCTGAACATGCATTCAATGGCATGGAGTACACTCCAGAACTGCTTTTCAAGGAACTATTAGCCATTTGCTGGTTAGTTATTGGATTATTTCTACTGGCTATTGCTGCAACTTGACATGTTTGGGGTGGTTTTTCATACTTGTTTAACATTTCAGTAGTCAACATGGAGGGGCCTGGCTGGTGCTGAAATACCTTTTTTGGACTTAAAGGATTGTGCGTAGAGCTTATGGCACAGTGTTGAAGTTCCTACCTCTGGGCCAGAAGCTCTGGGTTCAAGTCCCACATCAGGACTTGATGGCCATGGAAGCTGCATGCATAAAGTGGCCAAACAGGTTGATTATCAGCCTCTAAATCCATCCAATATGCCTGATGGCAGGCAGTAAGAACTGAAGAGTTTCCTAGACCGTCATGCTGCAGCAGGCAATGGCAAACCACTCCAATACTTTGCCAAGCATAATCATGGACCAATCCAATGGAAGCTCTTGGGTACCAATGCCCTCTTAGAGCATGGTACCTGGAGGAGGAGGAAAGGCTTGTACACAAACGAGTTTCTGCTAGGCATTGGTGACTGAGTAAGCCTTCCACTTGGCATTGAGCACCACTGTGAAATTAATTAGAGGGCACACAGAGCAGTACAGCTGCCAGCAGAGAGAAGGGGTGGGAAGGACTAAGAATGGTTATCACTGTTGCCTCTGTGTAGGTGTGTCTCTTGCCATCCCCTTTGTTCCTGCTGCCTCATTTTGTGTGCTCTCTTCTCCTGCAGGCAAAAGGGAAGTGTCAGTGAGAGAATGTTCCCATCCCACCCGAGGCAGGTTTCGTGGTGGGCGGGAGCAAAGAATCCAGCGGCAGGCAAAAAAGTTGAATATCTGCTGGTGTAAAAACAGCTTGCAATTCTCCCAATGGTGGATCAGTTATGCCGCTGACTATTGGCATGAATTCTATTTGCATTCATTAACACCTCATGAATATTTATTAAAACAGCTGTTCGCTGGAATCTTGTCAAGCCTTCCAACCTTGCGTCACTCCAATGGGAAATTACATCGACCTCAAGCCCGTTTGAAAAGGGGTGGCATGCATAAGTTGGATCTAACTCCCTCCTAACTTCGAAGTGAGTGGAACATACAAAGCCTACCTGCCATTGCCCTGCCCCAGTCTTGTTAAATGAACACCACTCTGCTGGGGTGTGCGGTTGGCCTGTTCATGTTCTTTGCCTACATTGTCCCGAAGGACACCATGTGCTGTGGTGCTTATGCAGGCCTCCACTTTCAGACAGTGAACAGTACTGCAGCTGAGATTGGAGAGTGCAAGGGTCTTCTACTCTCAGTGGCTGAGATAGCACTTCGACCTGGAGCGGGGTGTGAGGTAGGCGTGGGGATAAGAACACAAGGTGGGCAATGGGGAAGAAAGGCTGTGGAAGGGCTGTGATGGGGAAGAGTAAACATGAGGTGGTCAAAAGGGAGGAAAGGCTACGGAATGGCAGTGAGGGGGAAGGTGCACACAAATGAGCCTTTCTGGGGCCACCCTCTAACTTCTTGTTTCTGCAAGAGTGAACAGGAGTCTGGAGAGAAAGGAGGAAGACTTACTTGGGATGAAAGTCACTGAAAGCCAATGTCTTCATTAGCACTGTTAAAGAGCTACTCAAAATTCAGTGGCTTCACATCACAGCTGCTCCATCTCCAGAATGGGAATTTAGAATTTGGCAATGTAGGCAATAGTGAATGAGGTACAGCTGTATCATATATGGTATTCCATGAATGAAGGCCTGTCACATGTTCACCAGAATTGACACTCCTAACGAGCCAAAGGGCATCGACTCATTAACCATGAGCAACTGATTGGTTATTAATATGCCACATCAGAGATTGGAGCACCAGAGCTAGGTTCTCCCTGAAACTTTAGCATCCTACACAGCGCTCAAGGTGTTATATATCTGTGATGCCATCTTGGTCACCTTGTGTGTGTTAGTGTCTCAGAGACAAGGTGGCATCAGCCACCATGCAAGTAGGGCAGGAAAAGCTATAGAACCTTACAGTTACCACACATTTCATCTTCTGAGTTTCACTTTCTTGCCCCTGAATCATTAATGTCTTCAGTGCTCATAGAGAAGGCAAAAGCACATATGGATCCAGGGCTCAGTGCTGCCTTTGTCAGGGTCCTCATGCAATGGAGGAGGTGAAGGAGGGAGAGGCGATGCTATGCTCAGCTCCAGCAGAGGGGACGTGATCAAGTGGAGCCAGAGCATGAATAGGAGGGTCAGGAGGAGAGATCCAGACAACAGAGGTGAATTGCTAGATCTAGGATTTATTGTAGAGAAGTGTCTTATTTACAAATGAGTGAGAGGCAATGCTGTGCATGCTTGCGCTTGTCCCAAGCTCTAGTACATCACATATGCCACATGCTTCGTGAAGACCTGATGCCACGTGGAGTTGGAGGGTATCCCCTGCCAGTGGCTTTGAAGGTGACCACGGAGCTCAATTTCTTTGCCTCTGGGTCTATCCAGGGATCAACAGGAGACCTATACGGCATCTCTCAGTCCGTAACACATTGATGCATAAAGGAGGTCACAGATGCCCTTTACAGGAAGGCCTATCATTATGTCAGGTTTGCTCTGGACAAAGATAGCCAGGCTACGAGATTCATCAGCTTTGCCACCATCTCAGGCTTCCCAAGAGTGCAGGGTGCAATAGACATACAGGCTCCATGGCAGCAGGCCTTAGTGTTTATAAACCACAAGGGCTATCATTCCATCAATGTACAACTGGTGTGTGATCACCGGAAGCACATACTGCACGTCTGTGCACAATACCCTGGGAGTTGCCATGACTCCTACATCCTGGGTCACTTCCAGGTGCCTGAGATTTTCGAGAGACCATTATGTCTGCAGGAATGCTGCTTGGGGATAAGGGATACCCACTGAAATGCACTTCAGATGCCTGGACCACTCAGGTGGCTCATTCCAATGCACTCCTGATAGGATTTTCCACATCACCGTAGTGTGTTGTGCTCTTCACAATCTGGCAATGCAAAGAGGTGAACCCTTGCCAAAGGATGAACTGGAGGAGGATGAGAGCTCATCGTAGGGTGAAGGTCCGGAGGCCCAGGTACCTCAGGAGGCTGCCAAGGGGCAGTATGAGCGCAATCACACCATGGAAGAAGGAAGGTGTGGGAGACATGCCCATTTTACTGTAAAGTTAAGTTAGGAGGGAGCTGAGATCCAACTTGTGCATGCCACCCCTTTTCAAACGGGCTTGAGGCCGATGTAATTTCCCGTTGGAGTGACGCAATGTTGGAAGGCTTGACAAGATTCCAGCGAGCAGCTGTTTTAATAAATATTAATGAGGTGTTAATGAATGCAAATGGAATTCATGCCACTAGTCGGCAGCATAACCGATCCACCATAACCCACCCCACCCCCATTGGGGCTATCTGTACCTTGCTTGTCCTGCTTTCTACCCTTAATTAGCACATTCCTTAGATAATATCACCACCTTCAACACCTCTTTGTCATTTTGTCTATGACATCTTTTGGCTATCTCCACCTATCACTGGCCCTCTATCCAGCTCTACCTGTCACCCCACCACCACCCACCCCCCCGCCTCCCTTAAACCAGCTTATATTTCACCTCTTTTCTATCTTTACTTAGTTCTGTTGAAGAGTCATACGGACTCAAAACGTTAACTGTGTTTCTCTCTGCAAATGCTGCCAGACCTGCTGAGTTTTTCCAGGTAGTTTTTATTTTTGTCCTGTATGCTTTGTTAACTGTGCTCTCAACCTGCCCTGCCATCCTTAATGATTTGTGTACAAATACCCCTCGTCCCTTTTGCTACTGCACCCTTTTAGAATTGTACCCTTTATTCTATATTACCTTTCTGCATTCTTCCGACCAAAATGAATCACTTCACACTTTTCTGCATTAAATCTCACCTGACAGTTATTTGCTCATTCCACCAACTTGTCTATGTCCTTTTGAAGTTTAACACCATCCTCTGCACAGTTCACAATGCTTCTAAGTTTTGTGTCACTCAATTGACAAAGAAGCCTATGATGGATAAACCACACGAATCCTTTGTAACACTTTGGAAACTTCTGTAAACTGAGACAACAGTGAACAACTGTTTCTACGGTAATGGAGACACAAGGATAGGAACTGATTTCAGTTATGGGTTGATTTCTACAGCCGGGCCTCATTTATATTAATAAACCTAGAGTCTCACCTAAGCCTGACCAGGAGATGGGAGCAGGAATTTGGTGACAGGGGTCCAAAGCTGGCGGACCGTGAGAAGGGTCCTCGACAGACAGTGGCTGGAGGAGTCTGGGGCCTATACAGGTTATGGTGCAATGTCAGTCAGGCAGGGTGGGGGTTTGGGGGGGGTGGTGGTTTGCACTGCAATCAGCAAAGCTGAAGGATTCCTTTTGAGCCCTCGGAGAGAGCACTTTGCTCCTCACAACAAACATTCGAACAGAAGTAACTTTCTAAAACTTACATTGTCCTCTTCTGGCCAGTTAGCACCCCCTGCCATGACTCTGTTATCAGACTGTAGACAGTGGACAGAATTTAATGCCCACCGCCTTCCTGAGGCAAGTTTGGAGGTGAGGAAAGGGGGGGGGAGGGTGCATTTTGGGCTGGAGCATGCCTGGTGTGTACCCCACTGCCTTCCAGCCTCTACCCTGATTAAATTAAGGGCAGGAAGATTCATGTGCATTAATCACCTATTTAATGGCCTCATATAGCTGCTACTGGTATTCAACCCGCAGCAGCTGGGAAAGTCGACATGCGGGAAGCCTAAAAAGTAAACCTTTGTTGGGTTTGCTTCCAGTCTAATCGAGTGCCTGGTCAAGGAACCTGGCATTGGGAATGGGGTATCTGCTGAAAGGCACCCTCTGCCCTCTCCCATGACTCCACCCTGCCCCCAGGGTTTTAAATCCCAGGGAAGTCCCACTGCAGGCTGCTTAATTGCTTGTTTGGCACCTAATACTGGCTCCTAGCTAGTGGGCGAGATGCTGCTCCCCTACCTCACCCCACCAGCAGCCCCCCTCCCACCCCCGACTTTTCACTAAGAGACCATTGGGCCAGGACTTTTGAATTAAAATGGACCCTCACCTCTCTGTAGCCTGAAATGGAGCTGACCAGGATCGCAGTGACCTCAGGACAGTATGTTATTCAGCCTAATTTTAATCCCTCATTTACACCATTCTTACAAGATTGTGTAAGGTAAACTCAAGAACCTTTTTATCAACACATCAGCAATGCTCAAATTTTCCTTTATACAAATTTAAAGGGAGCATTTGCAAAATCTAACAACAAGTAGAAAGTTCTCATTATGCCAGACAATCTTTAACATACTGTGTGATAAGGGGGAAAATAAATTGGAGTCACAGAGGGGAACCTAATACACAGGGGACATGAATGTGTTAAAAAACCACTATCTTAACTGTATCCAATAACTGTGCACTTATACCAGGGCAACTGGCCAGTAAAATATAGCTGTGACCTCAACAACAGCACCTGCAAAAAAGTCTATACTGCTATAAAAGTTATAATCATAATATGGCCTGGGGGGCATTTGAGATTTATCTCCCATTTGTCTTCAGCCCTCTAGCAAATTTGTTTGCTTCATGTGCCTTTGGGGTTCCATTCATGACCTGCCAGGCTATGGCATACTGATTGGGCTGGCATTTAATGAAATTTGCTTTCGTTTTATTCTTCAATGCTGTAAGGAATGAAGATTATTTGAGTTTTCATGCAGCTCGTGAAAGAGCTTATTAAAATAAGGTTATTCTTTAGTTGTTTTTTTCTCAATTGTTAAGGCTGAAATCAAAAACTCACTATGTGCTTCTCATCACCCATGCTCCAGTATATCACAGTGTTCCTGACAGTGGTCCTGAAACAAACATTGCTAGTATACCTAGCTGTCACTGACTTAGACAGCCCATGTGCCTTATCTCACCATGCAGCAGGGATCATTGTAAGTCAACAGTGCACTTTTTAAAAAATCATTCTCAAAGATGAAATGAGTTTCAGTTCAAGAGGAGCTGACCAATTATAAGATATCAAAAAGCCAGCCAAATTGCATCCATAAAAATAAATTATTTTGTTTCTTACTCATCTACATCACCCATAGACAGTGGCTACAGGAATCACTTTCATTCCTCAACTAAAAAAAATTGTTTACCTGAGCTTGTGCTATTAAAATAATTTGCTTTTGGAGAACATTCAAAATGAGCTCTTCACTAAGTAAAATTCAACAGAACTGCAAAGAGGTCCTTTGAAGTGAGTGACTTAGAAACTGGTGCAGTTATTCCCCATGTTCAAGTAGTCTTTCTCTGCAAAGTGCATCTGTGGTCCTGAGGTCCACAGTAGATGGTATCAAGTAAGGCATGATGACTTTGAGAAACCAATAGGACACAAGCCATTCAATTGGGGGAGATGGTGTTATAGGGGTAATGTCATTGAACTAATAATCCAGAGCCCAGGTTAAAGCTCTGGGACAAAAACAGAAAATGTTGGAAAAACTCAGCAGGTCTAACAGGAGAGAAAGGAGAGAAAGACAGAGTTAACATTTTGAGTCCGTATGACTTTTCTTCAGAGCTAAAGAGAAGTAAAATTGTGATGAAATTTATACTGTTTAAGAGGGATGGAGCAGGTGAAGCTGGATAGAAGGCCAGCGATAGGTGGAGGCAAAGGAGAGATTGACAAAGATGCCATGAACAAAAGGACAAAGGGATGTTCATGGTAGTGGTACGGGCTAAAGGAGGTGCTGATGGTGGCATTAAGGTCAGAAAGCAGAATGTGGTAATAGCAGGACAAGGGTAAGCACTCTGGAAAGAACAACATGAACAAGTGACAGATGACCCTAGTGGGGATGGGGAGGGGACAGTGGTGGGAAAAAAGATCAAATATAGGATAAAAGGTGGCCTCTGCCCTCACAGGGCCCTCAACCGTATCCCACACATCTCCCGCGCCTCTGTAGAACTATCACTGATGGGGTAAAAAATGAGGACCTTTCATGGTTCTGGGAGGAAGAAGAAGGTGTGAGAGCAGAGGCACGGGAGATGGGTCGGACATGGCTGAGGGCTATGTCAACCACAGTGGGTGGGAAACCTCGGTTAAGGAAAAAGGAAGACATGTCAGGAGCACCGTTTTGGAAAACGGCATCATCGGATCAGATGCGACGGAGGCAAAGGAACTGAGAGAATGGGATGGAGTCCTTACAGGAATCAGGGTGTGAGGAGCTGTAGTTGAGGTAGCTGCAGGAGTCGGTGGGCTTGCTATGAATATTGGTGGACAGTATATCACCAGAAATTGAGACAGAAAGGCTAAGGAAGGGAAGGGAAGTGTTAGAGATGGACCATGTGAAGGTGATGGAGGGGTGGAAATTGGAAGCAAAATTGCTAAATTTTTCCAGGTCTAGACGAGGGCATGAAGCAGTCCTGAAACAGTCATCAATGTACCAAAAAAAGAGTTGTGGGAGAGGGCCTGAGTAGGACTGGAACAAGATATGTTCCACATACCCCATAAAGAGACAGGCACAACTGAGGCCCATGTGGATATGCATAGCCACACCTTTTATTTGGAGGAAGGATTTTGCTTTTCATAAAGCTCTGGGACATGGCTTCAAATCTCACAACAGCAGTTGATAGAATTTAAACTCAATTAATAAATCTGGAAGATAATGCTAGTCTCAGTAATGGTGACCACAAGATTAGCATCAATTGTCGTAAAGGCCAATCTGGTTCACTAATGCCCTTTAGGGAAGGAAATCTGCTGTCCTTACCCTGGTCTGGCCTACATGCAACTCCAGGCACTCAGCAATGTGGTTGACTCTTAAATAACCTCCGAAATGATCAGTTGAAGGGCAGTTGGGGATGGTGAACAAATGCTGGCTTTATCCAATGACATCCCCATGCCATGAAAGAATAATGAAAAAAATGGTTGGTTTAAACTCAAGTATTGGGGTGGGTTTTACATATAGTGTTATCTGCCAATTTAACTTATGGAACATACATAATTATACATGCTAATAATGTAAATTGGTTTATTTATGAGGTCATTTCAGTTCTTATGATTTTCTTCCTAAATTGCTGTTCCTGAACTATTGGAGGACTTCTACGGTCCATTAAATTGTACTGCAGAGATAATCTGGGCGTATTTACAGTGAGAGTACTAGCATAAAAGAGAAAGTTTTCATCAGTTCAGTAGTTCCTATCAAACTACATGCAGGATTTCAACAGCACACCCTGTGGGGAAGCACAGATCACTGACAGCAACTTCTGCATTTTCATTTAACCCATATGTGCAAATTCCAGGAGTTGCTGTCACTTTCAGAGAAGTAATGAATGCAAACACTGCTTTGTTGAAAGGAAGGACAAAACTCTTGTTGTATGAAATAATTATTAATCACTGATTTTTATTGCTTATTGACTAATTCCCAGTACTGGATCAACGGTGTGAGGTGTGCTGAAACAGATGACAAAACAGTTTGGGAAGTTATATCAAATTGAATCTGTCAGCTTGTGCAAACAAAAAGCATGATTATGAGTACATTAAAAAAGGAACTTTAAACAATGGCCCAGATTTGTTGGTAGTGATGATGGCAAAACTGGCAGTGTTTGTATTCATTACTTCTCTGAAAGTGACAGCAACCCCTGGAGTTTGCACATACGGGTTAAATGAAAATGCAGAAGTTGCTGTCAGTGATCTGTGCTTCCCCACAGGGTGTGCTGTTGAAAGCCTGCATGTAATTTGATAGGATCTACTGAACTGATGAAAACTTTCTCTTTTATGCTAGTACTCTCACTGTAAACACGCTTTAAAAAATGCACATGCACCTTGTTAAATGAGGTGTAATTGGGTTTTTAGCATTGGGTTATGGCCCTATAGAGACCGATAACTTTCTTTAAATTCCCAATGACTGACTTAATTAAAGAAAAGATGTTTATTTAAATTTTTTAAGATAACTGAAAAACCCATACCATAGTTACACTTTACTGCCCACTCTTCACAGAATTGAAGCTTTTACAGCAACCAGACCAACATCACACCCAGCTTCCAATGGGTTAGCTTCTCCCAGTTTCGCTGAGTCATGGCACCAAGTGACCATCAAAAGGCACTTCTCTCAGTTTTCCAGAGAAGTTCTGAACTATCAGTGAAAAGGTGTTCTCCCAGCATTTTGCTGCCTCAGCCATTCCAGGACGAATCTTCTGGAGTTCTTCTGGAGTCTTTAGGTTGCCACAGAGTGCATCTCTTCAATCAGAGACTGTGTTCCTTCTCACATTCTACTTGGTAGTCTACAGAAATGCAGCATAGTTCTTTCTATGAACCACGCTAGGCATAGTCTTTTGTCTGTCTCTGAGATTTCCTCCTTTGCTCACTGTCTCTCCCTCTCTCTTTCTGTCCAAAATCTCAGAGACAGAAAGTCTGCCAACAGTCAGCCCCAGCTGCTTTCGCCTTTGTTTCAGGTGTGAACATTTTGCACTTTGTCCTTAGTAACTCTTTACTTGGGCCTCCCTGTCCCATTAGTAACCAAGCCACCAACCACCCAGGTTGTTGTTGGGCAGAATTCAGAACAAATGACATGACTATCTCCAATACCCCATTTTACCTTGAATTAAGGGGAGTCCCAAAAGATAACCACCTTATAAAATCTAGCATTGAGAACTCAAAGGCTGGATTTTCCATGCTCACTAGTGTCGGGTGTGTTTGGTGGCATGAGCGGACAATATGGCATGATCGGTTCGTAAGGGCGTGAAACCAGTTTGCGATTGTCCGGTCAACCCGCCGATGGCAGGTAGCGTTCCCCGCCGTCAGATGTTGGGAACCTCATTGTAATGCAACAGCATATCATTATTAGGCCTGCTCGCTGGAATTGTTCCCTACCCCCGCTGGACCATTTTCCCTGTCGGCGGAAAAGCATGGTGACATGTTTCACAACAGCATATAAGCGACCTGGAAGGCTGCACTTTATTCAGGGCTTCAAGGTTTGTTTGCCTACCTTGCTTCGGTCCGCACTCGCGATCATCAGAACCAGGCTTCACAGACAGCACCACATCACTTTCAGGGGGTCTTAAGGCAGGTGTTACCTACCAGCAGATCAGCCATATGTGGGTGACTTTTCAACGGCTGCAGGGCTATGGCTTGCTTGGGGGAACGGGACAAGTGGCCTCAGGCAAGGGAAGAGGCTGTAAGGCAAGTGCTTTACTTGGGAAGGAGGGTAACCCAGGGTGTGTATGGGGCACATGTTGATCTGTGCAAGAGGCAGCCTCCAGAGGAGATGAGGCCAGATGGACATGTGAGGGTGGGTGTGTGAGAATGGGTGGTGATGTCCCTTGAGCTGGCATTGATCGAGATGCCAGTGAATGTGTGATGGGCTCGAGGGTGTGACTTTAGAGTGATGAGATGGTTGCCATTCCGTAGCTGCACACATGAGATCATTCATCCTCTATCTGCATTGGATGGCCAATCTCTTCTGTGCAGCATTGGCACTGATCACCACTGCCAATGCCTCCCAAGCCTGGTTGGTCACACCACTGCCCATCCTGCGGCCTGAGTACATGATCTTGCAGCATGGCTTCCAAAAGGCGTTCCAGTGATGTGTCACTAAACCTGGAAGCTGCAGACTTTTTGCCTTTCGTGGACATCTTCCCTGCAGTAGTTGTGGGCTGGAAGAATTGAGATGTGTACATGTGGGTGGACTTTAAGTATGGCGCCCAGCGTGATGAAGCAGCAAGGTGATGGTATGGTGGGTGGTTGAGACCCCTCCTACCACCGAAATGGCGTGTTTCCAGGGAATGTATAAGGGACCAAGGGGGCAATCTATGGGTGGAGCCAGAGGACATCGCTAGAGTGTTGAATGAATACTTCATTTCCATCTTCAGCTAAGAGAATGAGAATGAAGGTATCGAACTCGGGGAGAGAGACTGCGAGGTTCTTAAGCAAATTGATATAGGGAGTGACAAGGTATTGGAAGAAAGCTGATTTGTGAGTGGGACCCCAGAGGACTCCTGCACTATCTGCCTACTTCTCTTGGACTATCCATGCTAAGTGATATAAGTATGAGGATTATAGGATTATTATATTTTGGGATCTTAGCTTTAAAATGAGGATAAATCCCTTTTTAAAAGTAGATTGGAAGATTGTAACGTAAGTGACCCTGCAACCAACAGATCAGATCAAAGTTCTGATCAATCTTCTCATATCCAGTCGTGAATAGTGGTGGACAATAAACAACCAACAGCAGGAGGTGGCTCATCAAAAATCTTATCCTCAGTGATGGGGGAGCCCTGCACATCAGTGCAAAAGTCAAGGTTGAAAAAGTTGCAACCATCCTCAGCCAGAAGTGCCAAGTGGATAATCCATCTGGATGTGAGCTCCTCAATATCACAGATGTTAGTCTTTAGCCAATTCCATTCACTCCAAGTTAAATCAAGAAATGTTTGAATACAGTGGATATAGCCTGAAAACATCCCAGCTGTGTGCTCAAAACTTGTGCTCCAGAGTTAGCTGTACTCTGCTCCAGCATTAGCTTCAACACGGACATCTGTCCGACAATGTGGAAAATTGCCCAGTTAGGTCCTGTTCACAAAAATCAAGACAAATTAAATCCGACCAATTACCACCCCATCAGTCTACACTCAATCATCAATAAAGTGATGGGAGGCGTTGTTGACAGTGCTTTCAAGAGGCACTTCTTCACTGGTGCTTAGCGAGTGTCTCACTTCCTGAGTTCCCAAAACCCGACCAGCATTTAAAAGGCACAATTCAGGAAAGTGATGGACCTGAACCTTCCACTCGTCGGGCATGTGCAATCGGCGGGCCCGGAAGCTGATGCGAAATGCGCTTCTGGCTGTGATTGGCTCCCGAATGCAATTTCATGCTGGTGGCCAATTAATGGCCAGCCAGCATGAAAAATGCGCTGAAAAAGCCTCAGCACTGCCGGGACCGGGGGGGAGGTTGCCGGGGGGGTGGGGGGGAGAAGAAGGTGAGCACCAAGAAAAGTGAGGAAGCGAGTGGGCGCTTTTAGTGAGCTCCCTGAAGGCAGACAGCGGTTGCACTGCTGACTTGTACATGGATTAAATGACAAGAAAAATATGTAGCGAACTGTATCTATGCAACACATTCAAGCAACTGACAGCAGAACTCAAAAAGCATCAGTCCCAGATATCTTTTAAAATTATATTTTACCCTGGACATTTCATCCATCCCTGGTTTGAGGCTTCAGCGAAAATGTGAAGGCTGCCTGGCCGATTGGCCTGTCCACCAACAGTAAAATTGGACAGGTCACATTAAATTGATTACAATTGCCTCCTCACTGGGCTTAATTGCCCGCTTAATTGTCAACAGGTGCACTTCTAACTGCTGTACGTGCTCGCCGAATGAAATATCACCCAAGTGCATGATGATGTCAAGGCGCGCACCAGACGTCTTCTAGCATGATTTCACATGCTGTCAGGTTGGGTGTGCACCTGCACAGCCAATGTAAAATTCTGACCATGGAATACTCCCCACTTGCCTGAATAGGTGAAGTTTCAACAATACTCAAGGAGATTGGCACCATCTTCATTGGCACCCCATCCACCAGCTCTAACATTCATTCTCTTCATCACCAACACACAGTGGCAGCAGTGTGTACCTTTAACGAGATGTACTGCAGCAACTCAAGTACTCAGAAAAACAAGAGCAGCGTGTTCATGGAAATACCCTTGATGATGTCAAATACCCTGCAAATACCCTTCCAAGTCACATACCACCTTGACGTGGGAGTATATCACCATTCCTTCACAATTGTGAATCAAAGTCCTGGAACTCCCTCCCTAACAGCTGCGAGTGTCCCTACACCACATGGACTGCAGCTGTTCAAGAAGGAAACTCACCATCACCTGCTCAAGGGTAATAAGGGACAGGCAATAAATGCTGGCCCAGCTAGTGGCACTCACACCTCACAAATGAATTAAAAAAAGCAAGACTGTTGCTTACAAAGGCTTCACAACCAGCTCAAGGGGGTGTTTAGTCATCATACTTCTGTAGTGGCCATCTCTTTTAACTGACAAAGTGGAGATGCAGGCACCAATGGTCTGTATATACCTTTGTATACAATTGAGAAAGGTCCTGAACCAATTATCATGATCTGTAACAACTCCAAAACAGTTGCATCTTTTTTTTTTCCCTCTAGCCACACAAAGTTTATTTGCAGTTCTTGCTTCTTGAACAATTCTGCATTGCAAAAACAGCATTCAGTGAACTGTCTGGATCGCATTTAAAAGGGCATCAGCCACAATGGAAATGCTATTTTGCATAGCTTTCCATTGATGATTATTAATGTGCAATTGAATGGTAAATTGATATAGAGCATAAAACATTGCCACATTGTGGAAATAATGCAGATGCATAACATAAACCTGACAAAAGTTTCCTGCAAGTGCCTCATTTGCTTCTATTTGAATTTAATAGGACCTCTAATTGCACATATTCTCTGGATATATTAAAAGTGCATCATTAACTGAACACATATTATACTGTCATTGTTTCACTGAAGACGCACTTAATATATATGTATTCATAGAAGAGAATCTATTTATTTACATTTTTATTATGACTTGGTGTGACAGAGATATTTGTCAAAGGAATAATTGCAAGTTCCAGAAAATCAAGTCAAGATAATCAAAAAACTTAAAGGGAAAAACATGCTTACATTTACCTGGTGTCTTATCACATTTCCCAGAAACATCTCAGTATGTTTCATATAAAATGAGTTCCGTTGACGTGTAATAATTGTTATGGAGGAAAATTAGGCTAATATCTTATGCATGGCCAGGTCACACAAAGAGTAATGCAAGGAAATTGGTCTTATTCATCCTCCCATTTGTGGGTTTGTGATAGGGTAGTATAAAATGGAGAGTGCCATTAATCAGTTGCTATTTCAGCTGCTATTTCTTCACAGGGCATTCATTCACCATGTATGGCAGCTTGGAGATTAGAAAATTGCCCTTCACTGAATTATTGCATCTCGGAAGGATGGCAAATTTAACTCTAATGTAACCCACAAAAGACTGAAGACACTTGAAAGGACACTTACATTTACAGCTTCAGACATTGCAAGGTGGCTGAGTGAACAGTAATTCTGACCATTGTATCAGCAACAAGAGCACTACATTACAAATGTTCTGTGGAGGTGATGCACATAGACGTTAGTGCAAGCAGGACCCTTCTCACAGGAACTGAGGGTAGGAAATCCTTTATGAGGGAATCAGCACAATCTCCATCATTTTTAGAACTACTACACAATGCCCAAAAAATTTCATGATTTAGAGTCATAGAGTTATATAGCACAGAAACAGGCCTTTGGTCCATTGTGTCAATACTGGCCATCAAGCACCTATCTATTCTAATCCCATTTTCGAGCACTTGGCTCATAGCCCTGTATGCCAAGGCATTTCAAGTGCTCATCTAAATACTTCATAATTGTTGTGAGGGTTCCTACCTCTACCACCCCCTGAAGCAGTGTGTTCCAGATTCCAACCACTCTCTGGGTGAAAACATTTTTCCTCAAATCCCCTCTAAACCTCCAGCCCCTTACCTTAACTCTATGCCCCCTGGTTATTGACACCTCCGCTAAGGGGAAAGGTTTCTTCCTATCTACCCTACCTATTACCCTCATAATTTTGTATACATCTATTAGGTCATCTCTCAGCCTTCTCTGCTCTAAGGAAAACAACCCTAGCCTATCCAGTCTCTCTTCATAGCTGAGATACTCCAGCCCAGGCAACAACCCGGTGAATCTCCTCTGCACCCTCTCCAGTGCAATCACATCCATCCTATATACTGCTGCCCATCCATACCTCACTGAAGTCTATGAACCAAGTGGTCAACAACAACTTGTTCTTCTGTAGCAATCTTAATGTATAAAAACATCCCAAGGCACATCACACAAGGGTGATCAGACAAAAATGGACACTCAGCCAAAGAAGAAGGAGCTCCTTGAGGAGGGATGACAAAAAGCTTGGTCAAAGAGGTAGCTTTTAAGGAGACCCTTAAAACAGAGCAGAGAATTGGACTGAAGAAGACATTTAGGGCAGGACTTCACGAGCATATGGTTAGCAATGAGGGGATGAAAGGAGAAGAGGACACAACAAGAGTTGGAGGAATGCAGAGTTCTCAGTGGGTACAAGGGCTGCAGAAAAATACAGAGCGAGGAAAGAATGAGATCATGAAGGATGAAGGTGATAACTTTATTTGAGTTGTTGAGGGACCAGGGACCAGTCTGGATCAGTAAACAGAAGGACGATTGGTGCGGATAAGGATTTGAGCAACAAGAATTTTGCTGGATTTCTGGAAGATGGAGAATGGAAGGACGGCTGATTCTTTCATATGGGTGGCCAGGATAAGTCACCATGCATTTTCTCCCATTAATATAGGCTTTGTTCAACTCCTTCCCTTTCATGTTCTTTTTCTTCTCATTACTTGGGTGTCAGAGACCCTTAGTGAAGCAAAAAATGAAATTTTCCCAAGCTCTCAATTACCATCTACATTCATCAGCTAATCACTTCACTCTCCTTATCTGTTAGTCCACAAATACTAAGTTTTTTAAAGGCTGTGTAAGAATGGAGAGAAATAGCTGTTTATGTGCACAATATTTTTGCAGGTGGCAGGGCAAATTGATAAATCTGTTTAAAAAAGCGTGTGGGATCCTTGGCTTTATCACTAGGCGCATTGAGCACAAAAGCAAAGATGTTCTCTTAAACCTTTTTACAGACTTCAGCTGGATTATTGTGTCCAATTCTGGGCACCACACTTTAGAAAGAGCATCAAAGCCTTGGGGAGGGTCGCAGTGAAGATTTACTAGATGGTGTCAGAAATGCAGGACTTCAGTTATGTGGAGAGGCTGGATAAGCTGGCATTGTTCTCCTTAGAGCAGAGAAGGTGGCTTAGTGGTAATGTTGCTGGGATAATAATCCAGTGACCTACTATAATACTCTGGAGATATGGGTTCAAATCCTACCTTGGCAGTTGATGGAATTTAAATTCAATTCATAGCTAGTCTCAGTAATGGGAAACTATCATCAATTGTTGTAAAAAAACATCTGGCTCACCAATATCCTTTAGGGAAGGAAATATGCTGTCCTTACCTGGTCTGGCCTACATGTGACTCCAGACCCACAGCAATGTGGTTGACTCATAACTGCCCTCTGAAATGACCTATCAAAGGCAATTAGGGATAGGCAGCCAGTGCTGGCCCACATCCCATGAAAGAATAAAGAAAAAAAATCTCAGAAGTGAGTGAAATATGATGATCTTCAAGAGTTGCAACATTCTTACTTTGCTAATACCAATCCATATCTTTTCTCTCCACCAGGGCCTTCACCTTTACAGATGCAGGCAGAGGAACCAGCAGGCGGTGAATCCTCAGTGAAGTTGATTCATTCTGAAGATGCACTGTCACAAGCTAGACAGATAGCTGGGTTTTCATCTAATGACTCTTTAGGTTAATGTCACAGGGCATTACAAGGATGCCTTGGTTAACTCCATGAGACTTCAATCACAGCAATAAAATGAGTCAATGTAAACATGCCTGGCACCTTAAATAGGATGACAGACAACCTAACTTGGCATTACAGCATGTCACTGATCTGCACCAAGCCCTCCAGCAGAGTGATTGGAGCAAAGTGTAGCTGGTCCATGTGAGGAATGGTAACTGCTTGGAGATAAAGATGTAGTGGATAAAGATGAGTTAGGTGTTGGAATTTACATAGTAGTTCCTAATACACATACCCTGTATAGTATAATGAAAAAATATAACAAAATAAACTAAATTTGTAGAGACTAAAACAACTAATTCATTTTATTTACACTTAAGTAATATACAAAAGCAAATATTTTAGGCATTACTAGGATGCCAAACAGTATTTTAAAATACATACATCATAAAGGATTCAATAGAGAACACTGTTCTTCTCTTGGTTCTTTCTTGCAGTCTCAGGACTGAGTTAATTCAGAACACAAATGTAAGGACTTGAATACCCAAATTGACCACTTGTGCAGCTCTTCGTCAACCTCCTTAAGAACCCAGGAAAGAAAGAAAATGCATTTCTCTAGTATGCTTCATGTCCTTAGAATACACCAAATCTTTTCACAGCTGATGAAGCACTTTTGAATTTAATTATTGTTATTAGTTTGGCAAATGCATCTCAAGGTACAACAAGGTCCACAAACATCAGTGACAAAGATAACCAATTAATCTTTTTTTTCTTGTGGTATTGGTTGAGGAGTAAATAATAACCAGATCACTGGAGGTATTCTCCCGCTCTTCTTCAAATAGTACCATGAAATATTTTACATCCATCTGCATGGGTTATCAGGGTCATGCTTTAATATCTCATCCAAAATACAATTACCCACACCATGTAGCACTCCCTCAGTGCAGCAATAAACTTTCAGTGTATATTATGTGGTCAAGCCTTGCAGTGGGTCCTAAACCCATACCTTCCTGATTCAGAGGCAGGATCACAGATCTATGAGCTCAGAAAAGGCAGAAATAACCTGATTTTTGTCTCTCTTCACTTTGTTATCTGGAATTCTTTGATGTAGAAAATGATCTTATTGATGCAAAAACACAGACGTTCTATAATAATGGGGAAACATTTATTGTTCAATAAGGATACATTACACATGACTTTTACATATAACCATAAACTTTCTGTACATGTGGCAGGAGTTGGTAGTCTTCTGAGAGTCTGACATCAAACTGTAATAAATGTCTCAAACAAAACTCCAGCCACATAATTTATTAGCTATGGCAGATATTGGGGTTTCACACTGCTGAGTGCAATGCTTTAGCTTCAAAGAGGAACCATATGCAAATTAGGATGAGACAGCTCAACCTCTTTCAAGTATAAACCAGGGCCTGGATTTTGCTGAAAAAGCAATGGTGTGTGAACATTATTACTGTCTACATCAGCCAGTAAGTTGTAGTGGGGGGAGAGATTCCTGTGAATTGTGTCTCAATGGCGCCATACACTTGTTTTTATCTTGGGCCTCACAAACTACTAACGGATTAACTGTCTCTTGAGCATCAATAAATGCACAGGCTATTCAATATATCAGCATGCTAGTCACATCAGGTGATTAAGTATAAATCAGGGAGAATCATGCATGGAAATCATTATAGTGCCACTCTCTTGAAAGTGAATATGAAAAGATCTGCAAGGTAATAAAGGCTTTTTATAAAATCCTCTTTTGCTGTCATGAGATTATACATGTTTTATTTACATAAATGACGACTGGTGGCACATTAGCAACAAGATGTCATCGACTAAATGCTTAACTTCCTCTCTCTCGGGATGTTAATCTATTTATTATTACAAAAGGTAAAAAACAATGATGACCACAGCTCTTTGCAAAGTTTATGTTATAGACCTAGAAACATACTGAGTACGATATAATAGTTTTCTCTCCTTTCTTAGTTTATGATAGCACCAGCAAACTTGTGGGGTTTGGGGGGTGGTGGTGGTTAGTCTTACAAACTTGCTATTCAGGAAACTAATGGGATAAGGTGTACTGCCAGTTTTACACCCCACAATATGCTACTTTACATTTACATTCATACACATACCCAGCATTGCATTTGATCCCATGGATTTCCCAATGGACAAGTTAATATTGAGCCCCAAATGTGTCTCAACATTTTTTGTATAAATGTCTCCTCCACTCTCCTGAACACAGACACTTATTCAGTTTAGATCCATGGCTACTTACCACCCTTTGGTATGTCATGCAAGTGATGATTTTTCATGTTAACAATAAATGTGGCAGACTACCTAACTTTTAAAAAATTAGTCATGGGATGTGGGTGTGATGCGCTTATCCCTCATTGCCCTTGTGGTGGTGGTGGTGAGCTGCCTTCTTGAAATGCTCCAGTCCATGTGGTGTAGGTACATCCACAGTGTTGTTAGGGAGGGAGTTCCAAGATTTTGACCCAATGACAGTGAAAGAATGGTGATATAGTTCCTAGTCAGGTTGGTGAGTGACTTGGAGGGGAAATTGCATATGGCGGTGTTCCCATGCATCTGCTGTCCTTGTCCTTCCAGACAATAGAGATTGTGGGTTTAGAAGGTACTGTTGAAGGAGTCTTGGTGAGTTGCTGCAGTGCATCTTGTAGATAGTACACATTGCTGCCACTGTGTGTTAGTTGTAGAGGAAGCGAATGTTGGAGGTGATGGATGGGGTGCCAATCAAGTGCGCTGCTTTGTCTTGGATTGTGTCAAGCTTCTTGAGCTGCATTCATCCAGGCAAGTGGAGAGTATTCCATCACATTCCTGACTGGTGCCTTGTAGATGAGGTTTGGGGAGCCACAGAATCACAGAATCACACAGTGCAGAAGAGGTCCTTCAGCCCATTGAGTCTGCACCTACACGCGAGAAACACCTGACCTACCTACCTAATCCCATTTACCAGCACTTGGCCCTAAAGCCTTGACTGTTATGATGTGCTAAGTGCTTATCCAGGTACTTTTCAAAGTATGTGAGGCAACCCACCTCCACCACCCTGCCAGGCAGTGCATTCCAGACCGTCATCACCCTCTGGGTAAAAAGGTTTTTCCTCACATCCCCCCTAAACCTCCTGCCCCTCACCTTGAATTTATGACCCCTCATGACTGACCCTTCAACTAAGGAGAAAAGCTGTTCCATATGCAAGCTGTCTATGCCCCTCATAATCTTGTACACCTCTATCAGGTCACCCCTCAGTCTTCTCTGCTCCAATGAAAACAACCCAAGTCTCTCCAACCTCTCTTCATAACTTAAATGTTTCATCCCAGGCAATATCCTGGTGAATCTCCTCTGCACCCCCTCCAGTGCAATCACATCAGGAGGTGAGTTACTCTCTGCAGAATTCCCAGCCTCTGACCTCCTATGAAGATAAAGACGCCTGTCCTCACTCAATATCCATGAGCACACTTTCAGTAAGAAACACTGGGTAGTAATGAGAAGTCAGTAAAACTTGTTCTTTCTTTCATTCAAGGACATTGAGCTTAATCATAATACCCTGAAAACCATCTCTGCAGTTTGAATGTTCTCTTGCCTGTCCTTAATATTAAAAAAACAATGTTGCTGGTGCCATGTCCACATTAAAATTAGAAACAGCTTTATTCTTTATATGCCTAAATGGCTTGTTTTTGATCTGTACAAAAGAACATTTATTTATGAGTAAAATAATTTCTTACTGTCAGCTGACAGTCTTTTATGCCCCCCCTGATCGGTTTCCCATCTTTCACCTCCTGTGAGCTAGAACTCATCCAAAACTCTGCTGCCAGTATCCTAAATCCCACCTGGTCCCATTCACCTCACTTACCTACAGTGGCTTTCAGTCCAAAGAAACTTCAAATTTAAAATTCTCATTCTTGTATCTTATTCCCCCACCCCACCTCTCTAGTTTCCTACAACCACTCCAAGAACAATGGCTGTGACTTTCTGGACCAGCTGTGGTGAAACCCGCCATGGGGTTGCTACTGGCCAATGAAAAGTCCATTGACTTTCTGCAGGACTGGAAAATCCCAGTGGCGGGCGAGGCCAGAAAATCCCAACCACTTCTTCCTTCCAATTCTGCCCCCTTGTGCATCTCAGATTGTTCTCGCTCCATCGTTGGTGGCAGTACCTTCATTGGTCTAGGCTCTGTAGCAACCTTTGAAGCACAGCGAGGAAAAATTTTAATTGCTTTAAAATATCTGTGGAATCTGTAATTGTTTTTAAGAATGTTTGAAAAGGACTTTTAAGAGTTTGCATCAATTGAAAAGGGATGAATTGAAAATGTATTGGATAATAAGAAATATCGGTCCATGTGACCTGGTGACCCTTGACCTGGAAGCAGTTTTAACAGGGGGGAAATTAAGACCAGAAGCCAGGTGGCTGGCAGACACAAAGGGGAGCTGCAGAAAAGGAGACCTACTATCAGAGGAGCTGGACGGTGAAGGCGATCAGTGCACAGGTGTAAACATAAAGAGAAATCAGACAGAAATAGAAAGAGGAACACAAATAATTCTTTTGAGGAGAAGAAGAAAATTACTCTCAGGAAGAGGTCAGTTTTTCTGGAGGGGGGTTCTGTGTGAGCTGGCTAAGAAGGTCTAAAACTTCAAAAGCTTAGCGAGTAACTCAGAAACTCTAAAGAACTGGATGTTTCCCAGAAGTGGCCAAACAATGAACCAGAGTGTTTTTAGTTGTTTGGTTGAAAGGTAACTCTGGTAAGCTACATTCTCAGGACTTTCATGATCCAAATGAGAAAGGGTTTGTAGAACTGTGCCTTGCTGATAATAATCAAACCCATGAAACTCAAAGGTGAAAGTTATTGTCGGATAGGAAATCCTGACCCAACGTGCATTAATAAAGAACAGCGTATTGTGGAAATTTATAGCTACATTTTTGCAGGGAGTGATGTGAATATTTGTGGTTTTGTAAGACATATTTGTCATATTTGCTACTTAAGGAGAAATTTACTTTTTTATTTGAATTATCATTTACCTGTTAATTCATGTCTAATTTGTATTCGTTCTGATTCATGTTAATGTAAAAGCTACAAAAAGTGGAATCCAAAAGTGGAATTTGGGGGTTATTCAGTAAATGTTGTTATTTTAGTTAATGGTTTCTCCACAGGGATTGTAACAGCCTTAAGCTCTGGAATTCCCTCACTAAACCTTTACTTTTCTATCCCCCTCTCCTCCTTTACAACACTCCTTAAACTTACACCTTTGACCAAGCTGTTGGTCACCTGTGCTAACATTTCCTTTATAAGATTCCATGTCAATTTTTTTCTCTTAACATTCTGTAATGTGCCTTGTGAAGTTTTAGTAAAAAGTGCTATATAAATGTAACTTATTGTCATTCTTTTAAGCACTGGTGTTAGACTGCAGTTATACTGCAGGGTCACAAAGAGCAAGAATGGAAATAAACTGTGGGCTGGAAGTGATGATTTGCACACCAGGCACATTCTCATTAAGCATTTAAATACCTTTTGTTCATGAGCAACGTTTCTTTTTAAGTTAGGTATGGTGCAGAGGAAATATCTATTCTTCTGCACCCATTAAAATGACTCTGTTTTAGTTTATTAGGAGGTTGAATGGAAAACATGAACACAGTTTTAAGGTTCACTTCAGCCTGCTTTGATATTTTTAAGATTCACTTCAGCCTGAAGTGATTTTTCATCTCGTGCTAATCCTGAGTAGTGTGAGCTAGTTGCCTGGAGAGGGTTTCACACTGCTTGACATACTACATTCTGGTGTCAGACTGGGTCCAGACTTTGGGGTTATATTAGCACTGACATAATCAAATTGCATCAATAAACTGTTTATAGCAATACAAAAATGGCAGACTAAATGCAGCTTGCAAAAGTCTCACTTTGGTAAATAACACATAAAAGAACCACTGACTTCAAATGAAGTGTTTGTACATTTGAAAAGGGGAAAAATAAACCAGACTATGGGTAAAGAACAGGGGAGTGGGACTAATTGGTTAGGTCTTACAAAGAGATAAGATGGGCCAAATGCTCTCTCTGTGTTGTATGATTCTATGCTTCTTGGTACAATGGTACTTTTGATTACAGTTCTGCTCGAACCAGTGTGAAGTCCAAACTGTGCAAGAGTACAACCTGGAGTGGCTAGTGCCCTTCACAGTCAAATTGCCAATCTGACTCCTGAATTATATTTCCTATTATATGTCAATGCATATCTGAAACTGTTTTGTATCAATGTTAAAGATATAATATAGCAATGCAAAATTAATTAAGTCTTGAGCACTATAATCCTCCATCTGGTAAACAATAGTATATTACAGTCATGTTTTCAAAATTATTTTGTTTCATAAGTTTAATTTCCATTAAAAGTGCCAAAAGTGGTGAATATGAAAGTAATTATAGTTGGGTACTAAGGTCCTGAATCTTCCGGTATTAACAGTACATTCTGTGTAAGAAGTATGTATTTATTATAAACTGCAAACTTAGTTCATATGTGTTGTACCAGAATCCATGAAACGGCAAAAAGCTAAAGCTTAAACGTGCTGACTACAGTATTATCAAGGACGATAAATATGCAGATTCAGAGTAAAGAAATTAACTTCGAATGTTATCCGCAAAAGAAGTGTTTTAGTATACAGAATCTAAAGTAACCATAATTATTGTGTCGGTTCTACTGAATATTAATGTCAAATAAAACTGAGCCTCCAGTCATAATCATATCTGTGTTAGAAGTTCCACAGTTTGGGGAGGTTTAGATAACGTACCTGTTATTTAGGAGGCGAAAGATGAATTATTTTAAAGATGGGGCATCTTGTAACCAAAAAAGGCAGGAAGAACAGAAAGGACAGGCACGCCGAAGGTAAACTATAATGTGAAACACATAAGTTGCAATTTGAAATGAAAATGATTCTGTACATATCAGGGCTTTACAGGCTGTGACAACCTATCACATTGTTGCTGTTGTTCACCAGATGCCATTTGTTATTCTATGCGTTATGCAGAATAAAATTGATTTATCTTCTGTTCCATTTGTTGCTTGGATTAAATGAAAACAAACATACAATTGGAGTTTGTTTAATTATACTTCCTAATATTGCCTTTCCAAGTGTCTTACCTCCACAAACATTTTTTTAAAGAAAACGAAATCAATGTTTCCAACGTACAAACTTTTTTCTAACAAACGCACAAGTACCTAATTTCGTGGGTTTTAATGCTGTTTACTAACTGTAATTGACCTCAACCCGATTTCTGTACCAATAGTCTGACAAAATATCATTTGTGTTTAGTTGCAGTGACTGTTCATTGGGAGTTCTGCTATAATTCCGTCCAAATGCGCGGATATCCGCTGCTCGGCTGATTTCGTGTAAAGGAGATTTTACCCTTAAGGCAACTTTGACTTTGGGAATTGGCACTGCTGCGGTTTCAGTTGCATAACGATTGACCCATAGTCACTTGGTGTGCATAAACAGTTGAACTAGAACGGCAAAATGAAAAGCATTTGAGAGTTCATCGATGTAGAGTTAAACCGAGGCAGACTTACACTAAATGATCCATTGAGAATGACTTTAGAAAGATAAAACATCGTCCTTCCGAAAGACAGAGCAATTTAACCCGTCCCACTGGAGAGACTTCTTAATAGCGGGGTTCCGCAGAGTTGGCGGGCAAGATGTCATATCGTCCATTGTACATGACAACCCCAGGCGGGTAGTACAAAGTCTCTGGCTGCACTGAGTTTATCGGAATTATGACATGTCTTTGATCATTCTGCTCTGGCTTAGTGGTAGCTGTGAAAGGGCGTATGTGGAAAATGGTCGGGGAGGTCATCCTCCAAAACATGCCCTTCAACGCCTTCCTAAACTCTCTCCTCATCAGACAATACAGAATAGGGTTCAAACAGCTGTTCGTGTGAGCCAGGCAGACGGTAATGGGGAAGATGTAGGAATGGGTGATGTAGTACTCATAGCTGAAGTGAACGACGTTGAGTTTGACCAGGACGCCCCAGAAGGTCAGGGCCTGGTTGGGAAGCCAGCAGAGGAAGAAGGAAAGAACAACAATGGTGACGGATTTGGTCACCTTGGACCTCCTGTTGGTGCTGGAGCTGCTGACGTTCTTGTTGGTAACGTACCGCAGGAGGAGCAGGTAGCAGACTGTGATGAGGACCAGAGGGATGAGGAAACCCAGCAGCAGCTTTTGGATCTGGTACAGGCCGAGCCAGAACTGGACGGAACCGTTCTGATCCGGAAACTTCAGCAGGCAGAGCTCCTCGTTGGAGAAGGTGGATGTTGTGGAAAAGACGGCGTGGGGAATGGTGGCCAAGATGGCAGAAATCCAGATCAGGATGCTCATCCACTTGGCGGAGCAGCCGGCAAATTTTCTCCTGGGCTTGAGTGCCGACGCCACTGACCAGTACCTCGCAATGCTCATGGCGGTTAGGAAGAACACGCTGGCGTACATATTCATGACCGTCACCGAGGAGACAATCTTGCACATGACCTTGCCAAAGGGCCAGCTGAAGTCCAGAGCAATGTCCACTGCCCAGAACGGCAGGGTCAAGACGAACTGAAAATCCGTCACTGCCAGGCTGGTCACGAACAGGTTAATGGAGGATTTCTTCCATCCTTGTCTGCTCTTCATGAGGTACAGCACCAGCACATTGCTAACCAGCCCCAGAGCACAGACCACTGAGTAAACTATGGAGATGGTGATCCTCACGGCGGCAGAGGCGTCCCCAATGATACCCTGCTCGTCCACCTCCAGATACTTCAGCAACTCGTTCAGCGAGTGGTTGGTTTTATTGAACATGGCAAGTTGTTCGAGAGGGATGTCCTTTCTGCCCCTGTCTACCATGGCTCCATCCACAGCGGCTGAGTGGTTGCTTGGGTTGAAATTGACATCCATCTCATGTTCGATTTCACCGGGATCAGGAGCCGCTCACTTCCCTCCCCATCCTCCCCATTGGAACTGGCTCCAAACGGAAAGTCTCCAACAAGGCAGCAGGAGGCAGTTTTATACCTCACCCTCAGCCCACCCCGTCACACTACTCCAGCAAGTCAGAAACTCAGCTCGGCGCATGCGTGCATACCCCCTTTCTCACAAATGCTCAGTTGGTTCTTATCCACTCGGCGGTTGCCTGTGTGTTATATGAATGAAAAAAAAATCCATCCTTGCAACTTCAGTCTTCCTTCTGAAAGGCATCGTGCCGCTCATATTAAACTGCAGTCAGTGCCCATCTAAGTGAGTGCAGGACAGCAGAACTGATCCAGTGATAGGGACAGTGATCCGCACTGATTCTCGAACTGAAAGATCACTTTGTTACGATTGGCATCACATTTCAGGCCAGGGTCGTGCGAATCGACAAGCGATTCTTCCATCGTTTGGAGTCCTTGCCAGGTCAACATGTTTTTTAGGCGCTCCAACTAATACTTCTTAAAAAATGACCAGAAGCAAATCCGTCCTTCTATTTCGTATCTGAAATGCCAATTACACGCCTACAAAAGACATGAAGCCGGGATCCTTCAGGATAGAGTGACTGGGCTCGGTGCCGCCCCATGGTTTGGAAGTTTGCCAATGGGAACTGACCGGTTTGGGGGCAATAAATAGGACTGGAAGCAGATACACTTTAAATCGTTGTCCTGGTACAATTCCACGTTGTTTCGTCCTGGTGTTCCATGGTTGCCCTAAAATCTTGTAGGCTGTCTACTTTGTTCCAACGAGTAATTTGTGCTTGGCTTATAAATGCTGAAGTTGCTGTTTTGAGCTGTGTTATTGTACACTGATCCCCATCCCCCCTACTGAATTTAGACATTAAAATGTGGCCAGTATACGCTGTGGGTCTTAGTTGGACGAGTGGGGAGGGAGATGGGTAATAGACCAATCAGGGCATTGATTTTGAGTATTTTCATACAGGAGGGAGACAGCAGTGTATGTTGGTAGATTTTTGACTTGTGTGCTGTTGGCAACAGAGCAACCTTGTTATTAATAAATCATTGGAGTCTGAGGGCATAGTGGTTTTGAACATTTTCCTTTTATCCTCGAGACACAAATTTGAATCCGAAACTTTGAGGATGGTGGAAAAGGCGTCAGGCAGAGTGAGGATGCAGCGAGAGAAGCGGCTAACACTAAGACTGCAGCAAGTTCAGAAAGCTATCCAGTCAGCACCCGGGGAAAGAACAGACAGGTTGAAGGCGAGAGCCTGTTAGTTGGGAACTGACACGACCGAATTTTGGTTGACCATTCGCCACTAGATTAACAAATGGCGATAGAATGAGCGAGATATACAGACATAATTTTAATCGCCCCCCCCCCCCCCCCACCCCCGCCAACCAGGACCATCCCCTCCCCGCCTCCTGCAGAATCTTTGAGTCACTAGTTTGCTTCCTACAGGGTCAGTTATGGGATGTTTCTTTAAAACAAGATCAATTGAACTGAAAACAGAATCAAAATTTTGTGGATGTTGGGAATCTGGAATAAAAACAGTAAAAAACCTGGACCCACTCAAGAAGGCGAGGCGATATCTATCGAGAGACAAATTAAGTTAACCTTTCGTCTTAACCATTTCAAGCCTCTTTCAGCGCGGACTCTTAATTCAGCTTCAATTTCACTGGGTTTATTTTGGGACTTGCATTATTATTGTTTTTCTGCAGGATTTTTCCTGTGTATGTTTTCATCTAGAGAAAGTCTGCTTTATGTAGGCACCGCTGGTTATTCAAGAGGCTCGCTTTCTAAAATTTTTCTCTTATCAGGTTTATGTCAGGGTGCTTCATTATTTCATGTGGGCTCCTTGGTTTTTAATTGAATCCTGTACTGATTTTCTTTTGGGAAACTATTCTTGTGAAGAGATTGCTCGTTTTATGTAATCGCACAGGAAAGTAAATGGTTTCGCATCAATTTACTAATGATGATTAAATTTCCTGTCAATCTCCTGTCCAATTTGTGCTGTGATTTAAATTAAGCGCTGCGCTTGGTAACAGCAGTGTCACTTGAGGATACACTGTCACACGAATAAACGAAAACAGGGAGAAACAAACCAAACATTGGACTTGAACTCAAACTTAAAGTGCCAGACAGGAAGGAAAGTGAGTAATTAAACATAAAAGGAAATCATTAATTTGCGACCGTCCTCAGTCACTGGAAACGAGGATAAGATCTGCCAGGCATCATAACGTGTTCATAAAAACAAAATACTGCGGATGCTGGAAATCTGAAACAAAAGCATAAAATGCTGGAAAAACTCAGCAGGTGCAACAGCATCTGTGGCGAGGAAAACAGAATGAACGTTTCGAGTCCTTATGGCTCTTCTTCAGAGCTCTGAAGAAGGGTCATACGGACTCGAAACGTTAACTCTGTTTCTCTCTCCACAGATGCTGTTGGACCTGCTGAGTTTTTCCAGAATTTCCTGTTTTTTATCATGACCTGTTGCAGCTAATCCAGGAGCCGCAGGCCGGGGAGGACAAGAGTTGCCCCCAAGGAAGTGTGTATGTGTGTGTGTGTGTGTGGGGGGGGGGGGGGGGGTGGTTTCTCAATAAAGTCAGGGTTCTGCTCCCTCACCTTCCACTTCACTGTTAGAAGAGTTAGTGCTGTCACTTCCTCTCTGCGCTGCAGTTTGTTGGATGAGGCACTGCCATATGGAACTGTTTGTGACAAGTTCCTCCCACTCTGATATCAATTCACCCCTTTTCCAATGAGACCTTCAGAGTGTCCTTTAAATGTTTTTTTCTGTCCTCCTTGAGATGGAGTTCCTTCCTTAAGTTGTGAAATGAGAATCTGCTTAGGAAGCCCGATATTTGGCAAAGGTGCAGACCAGGGGAGCTGATTTCACATGATTGTGGTTGCCGTGAATTGACTTTGGTGAGATTGCTGGAGTTTGTTCACCTGTCTTCCCACTTGAAAAACAATTAAGTAAAATAAATTCAGAGGGGTGAAGAGTGATGGGAAGATCTAGGAAAAAACTCAATTGTATCTTTGTGCCAGGATTAATAGAGAATGGGAAGTGATGTCCCGCTACATTGCAATAGATTTCAGCCAGGATGACAGAAGTGCTGCAATTGACCTTTGTGTCCCTGTCTTTGGGAGAAGATCCTCCACATGATGACTCACCAGGATACAGAAGGCTGGTGAAGACCAGATGGATGCAGCTGCAGTACTCTCTCACAGCACAATTGGAGCTCAGGCTAAAGACTGAGCACAATTTCGAACAGATTTCAACTTGCTCTCAAAGAGGACTGAAGGCAGGGATGTCCATTATTGGGGAGAGGGAGGATTCTCGACGTATCTCACACTGGCAATTTTATACTGCAGTTTGCAGCCTGTGGGGCAGTTGGGGGCTCAGGATGTACCTGTAGAAGCTTAGGTGCCAGATTGGAGGCAGGGTTAACCTTTTCGGGAAGTCCTGGACTAATGCATTTCAACACTGACAGCAGGATACTCCTTCCCTCTTCTCTTCCCCCGCCCCCTACACCCCATGGATTTGCAGCCCTAAATGTTTATCTAATTCACTCCTTAAAAATTGTGATTGACTTGCAATCAATAGTTGTGGTAAAGCATTTCATATCCTAATAAACTTATGCATAAAGACATTCTTTCCAATTAACTTAACCAATAATGCATCTGGTACTGTTCCTATGTTCATTCCCCCTTGTCACAAGATTACAGGATTCTTATGGATGAGGGAGGGCATTAAGTTTATCAACTCTGAATGCTCCTAAAGTGCTTCTACATTTCCAACTCTTCTTTTTCACCACTTTATCTGGGAATGCATTTTATGCGCTGATCATCCTTTGGGTTTAATTTTAATTTTTATTGCTGGATGAAAAACTGGTAGTAGCAAATTGACTATACATTTTACACCCAGTCTCCTTGAAGGAGATGAAAATCAATGAGTTATAAAACATTTGCTCTCACCTATTTTGTACCTGACAGCAAAAATTTAATGACCCTGAGTGAAGAACGTTTCTCACATTTTAAGGTTTCTGAATTTGCCTTCCTTATACAATTTGCAATTTTGTATAACTCATATGATGACCTCTCAAATCTTTCATTTCAAGGTAGAAGAATCCAAGTTTCTCCAGCGTTTCCTCAGAATCAATACTTATATAACTGGAGATCTCTTTTCTGTGCATCTCGAGTACTTGAGTGCCTCCATTGTGTCTCAGTGACCAGAAGTGAACATGGTATTCAATGTGTAGTCTGAGCAAAAGCATTGTACAGTTTGAAATGATTTATTTACAGTTGCATTCTAGAGTTCTGGCTGTATTGATTGCTGCTCTACATTGATAACAATATTAGGCAGGAACTGAGGAATCTAGACTGGAGGCGGATGTTTGAGGGCAAATCAACAACTGACATGTGGGGGGCTTTCAAATGTCAGTTGATAAGAATTCAGGACCGGCATGTTCCTGCTAGGATGAAGGATAAGCATGGCAAGTTTCAGGAACCTTGGATAACGAAGGATATTTTGAGATTAGTCAAAAAGAAAAGGGAAGCATTCATATGGGCTAGAAGGCTGGGAACAGATGAAGCCTGTGGAGAATACAAAGAAAGTAGGAAGAAACTTAAGCAAGGAGTCAGGAGGGCTAAAAGGGGTCATGAAAAGTCACTGGCAACCAGGATTAAGGAAAATCCCAAGGCCTTTTATGCATATGTAAAAAGTAAGAGGGTAGCCAGGGAAAGGGTAAGCCCACTCAGGGACAGAGGTGGGAATCTGTGTATGGAACCAGAAGAAATGGGAGAGATATTAAATGAATACTTCTCATCAGTATTCACCAAAAACAAGGACTTAGCGGTCGATTTGTCTAGGGAAGACTGTGTAGATAGCCTGGATCATGTTGAGATCAAAAAAGAGGTGTTAGACATCTTGAAGAATATTAAGGTGGATAAGTCCCCAGGGCCAGATGGGATCTACCCCAGAGAACTGAGGGAGGCAAGGAAGGAGATTGCTGGGGCCTTGACAGAAATCTTTGTATCCTCACTGGCTATGGGCGAGGTCCCAGAGGACTGGAGAATGGCCAATGTTGTTTCATTGTTTAAGAAGGGTAGCAGGGATAATCCAGGAAATTACAGGCCGGTGAGCCTTACGTCAGTGGTAAGGAAATTATTGGAGAAAATTCTTCGTGACAGGATTTACTACTATTTGGAAGCAAATGGGTGTATTAGTGAGATGCAGCATGGTTTTGTGAAGGGGAGGTCGTGTCTCACTAACAGGATCGAGTTTTTCGAGGAAGTGACAAAGATGATCAACGATGGAAGGGCGGTGGATGTTATCTACATGGATTTCAGTAAGGCCTTTGACAAGGTCCCTCATGGCAGACTGGTACAGAAGGTAAAGTCACACAGGATCAGAGGTGAGCTGGCAAGATGGATACAGAATTGGCTTGGTCATAGAAGACAGAAGGTAGCAGTGGAAGGGTGCTTTACTGAATGGAGAGCTGTGACTAGTGATGTTCCACAGGGATCAGTGCTGGGATTTTGCTGTTTGTAGTATACGTAAATGATTTGGAGGAAAATGTAACTGAGCTAATTAGTAAGTTTTCAAACGACACTAAGGTTGGAGGAGTTGCAGATAGTGAAGAGGATTGTCAAAGGATACAACGGGATATAGATTGCTTGGAGACTTGGGCGGAGAAATGGCAGATGGACTTTAATCCGGACAAATGCGAGGTAATTCATCTTGGAAGGTCTAATACAGGTAGGAATTATACAGTAAATAGCAGAACCCTTAAGTGCATCGATGGGCAGAGGGATCTGAGTGTACAGGTCCTCAGGTCACTGAAAGTGGCAACACAGGTGGATAAGGTAGTCAGGAAGGCATATGGCATGCTTGCCTTCATCAACAGGGGTATTGAGTATAAAAGCTGGGAAGTCATGCTGCAGCTGTATAGAACCTTGGTTAGGCCACACTTAAAAAATTGCATGCAATTCTGGTCACCACATTACCAGAAGGATATGGAGGCATTGGAGAGGTTGCAGAGGAGGTTTACCAGGATGCTGCTTGGTCTGGAGGTTATTAGCTATGAGGAGAGGTTGGAGAAAGTCAGATTGTTCTCACTAGAACGACGGAGATTGAAGGGCGACTTGATAGAAGTTTACAAAATTATGAGTGGCATGGACAGAGGAGATATTCAGAAGCTTTTTCCCAGGATGGAAGAGTCAATTACTAGGGGAAATAGATTTAAGGTGAGAGGAGAAACTTTAGAGGAGATGTGCGGGGCAAGTTTTTTTATGCAGAGGGTAGTGAGTGTCTGGAATTCGCTGCCAGAGGAGGTGGTGGAAGCAGGTACGATAGTGGTGTTTAAGAGGCAGCTTGAAAAATACATGAATAGGATGGGAATAGAGGGATAGGGACCCCGGAAGTGCAAAATGTTTTAGTTGACAGGCAATATGATCGGTGCAGGCTTGGAGGGCCGAAGGGCTTGTTCCTGTGCTGTACTTTTCTTTGTTCTTTGTTGTCTGGGCATTTTGATAGCTAAGTCTATTAAAACTTGTTAGTGTCTTCCTGCTTCATCATTAACCACTTAAAATGGAGTATTCTGTCGAGCTCACCCAATAATTTTGAGTTGCCTCTTCTGGTTCACTGACCAGTGAAACCAATCCTTTGCTATTTACCATTTCAAACACTTAAAAAAAATTGTACACATATTTTGTTCCCTTTAACATGCTGTGATTTAAATAAAGACTGCTGTACTTTTTAATGACAACAATATCTTTTCAAATTAAAAATGTTCTTGAGATATAGATGTCACAGGAGCCACATAATGTAGATCTAGAGGCCAACTAGATGTAAACCCAAAATAAAAACAAAAAATGCTGGAAAAGCTCAGCAGGCCAAGCAGCCTACTTGGAGAGAAGCAGAGTTTCACAGATGCAGCCTGACCTGCTGAGTATTTTCAACATTTTCTGTTTTTATTTCTGTTTTCCAGCATCGGCAGTATTTTGCTTTTGTATAGTTGTAAACCTAAGCAGCAAGGATATTAGTCAAATTCAGCAGCTTTAAAGGATATTTTCATTGCGAGGCAGATTTATTAAATTCAGTTACCCAACTTGCCATGATGGGTTTTGAACTCATAAGGTTGCTAGTCCCGTACCATAATGACTAGGTTGCTGTACCTTCTTTGGATCAGGTTTCTCCTCCCAATGGGCTGGCATTTCTGCCTGTTCCACAGCAGTGACCCTGACCCAATTACTTGCACTGTTACTTCAGGTTTATTTCCCAGGGAAGCCACAAAACCTTGGCAGTATTTCAGTAGGGGTCACTGTTGCAGTAGCAAAAGAGGTGCCTGAGAATTTAATGTATCTGAAAAATCCTGATAATCAGGGAATTAGCTTCCCCTGTGGGCTTCCACAGGGGCTGAGGTCTATTAAGGTAGGTTAATGGATACGGGACTGGAATGAGAGGATGCTACCATAAGGCCCTCTCCTATTAGGTATGGCAGCATAGTGGTTCTGTTATTGATACTGGTCTGAACTAATAACATTGTGGGTGTTCCTACACCACATGGACTGCAGAAGTTCAACAAGGCAGCTCACTACCTCCTTCTCTTGGGCAATTAGGGATGGGCAATAAATGCTGGCCTAGCCAGCAACACCCACATTCAGTGAACAAATATTTTTAAAAATGATCTGGCGATATGAGTTCAATCTGACCGCAACAGCTAAGAATTTAAATTAATGAAAGAAATTTGGAATGAAAAGCTAGTATAAGTAATGGTGACCAACTACAGATTTTCATTGAAACCCATCTGGTCTGCTTCCTTTGGGATCTGCTTTCCTGACCTAGCCTATATGTGATTCCAGACCCACAGCATGGGGGATTCAGCTTCATGTGGTGCTCCTTGTCAAGAATACTACCAATAAAGATTTAAATGTTATTGACTCTTAACTGTCCTCTGAAATGGTTTAGCAATCTATTTAGTTGTATTCAAGAAGACAGCTCACCACTGCCTTCTCAAAAGCAATGGGGATGGACAATAAATTCTGACCTTACGAATGATGTCCAGATCCCATGAATTAATGTTTAAAAATCTCACGGTCATTGTGTCCTGGCTCTGCTGCCATGTTCTGCATTGTGATCCTGAGTAGTGTCATTGATGGATACCAGCAAAATCTGTTGGGGACCCAGGCCCCATCTCCCTTAGCTCCACTTGCATCTGGTAGGTTTGAAAAGCAGTAACCAGTGACAAGCTTGGAAAAAGTGAGTGACTGAATGTGAGAATGTGTTGATGAGGTCATCGTAGGCTTTAATCCAGGGCTTCCCAAATGGGGAGGTCGTGACACCCCCCACCCCACCGGGCCCCATGGGGTCGTGAGGCGAGATTCTGGGTCGCGAGCTCTGCAACATTAATCGCTGCCCTGGAGCCCTGACTGAATGCCAGCAGCTGAGGCCCCTTTAAATCCTCGCTCTTTTTTTTAACAGTGGGCACGGCCTAAATGACTGATGCTTAAGACCTGATTCAAGCTCCCAGAAAGGTAGGTTTTTAAAACATTCATGAAGATTAAATACTCTGCCTCCCAACTCTCACATGTTCTCCACACCCAATCCCCGCTCTCACAAGTCCTTCCTCCATGCTCCTGCAAGTCAACACACCCCCTCCCCCATTCTTACCCGGGTGGGTCATGGTAATTTTGAAGCCTTGAAATGGGTTCTCAGTTGAACAAAGTTTGGGAAGCACTGGTTTAATCCCTAATTATTTTCCCCCTTTACCATCATTTTCCTCAGATGGATAGTGGAGGAAAGTTTTTTGGCACAAAAACAAAAATTGCTGGAAAAATTCAGCAGATCTGACAACATCTGCAGAGAGAAAGACAGAGTTAATGTTTCGAGTCCAGATGACTCCCCTTTAGAACTATATCCATTGGTATCAATACTGTGGATCTATATTACATATTTTCCATAGCTCTGATATATTTTCTATCATGAGATACCCAAAACTGTGTAATATAACTGTGTTGTCTCAGGATTTTGTTGGAACTGCAGCCTTATTTCAGAGTTAATGGAAAAATCAATATGCCATCAAACTTATCTGAGTGGGCCACTCTAATCTCCTTGGATTAGAATTTGCCTTGTGCTAGAGGTGTCCGGGGGCGGAGTGGGGGGTGTGGGGGGCGGGGGTTGTGGACTGTACATTTTCATGATTAAAACCACTGACGGTGTTAAGTCTGATGGAGAAGCAGGACGGTATTGACTTTGAATAAGGGCAGAAACTATATTGTACAAATCAACAAGAAAGACTGTATCAATGAAGGCATTGGTTTAGCTGGGAAGGAAGGGGTCAGAAGAAAGGATGACTTCAGAATACAAAGTGAGGATGGATGCCTCGCTGCCAATTATTTTTAAAATCATCATTACATCTGTCTGTCAGGCTGCTACTGGGAACAACTAGAGGAGCCCCTTCTTCAGAAGTGGAGCACTCAGACTGGAAATCTCCTTTATGGGACTAACCAAAACAGAAAGAAAGAGATAAAAGTCTTAAGTGTGAATTATTAGAATACAGAGAACGGTTAATAGTAAGTGAAACATAAAAAAAGCACAAAACATGTCATAAATGCTAGCACGTTTGTCATTTTCTGCAAAAAATGAACCCTAATTTTTCAGAAATATGTCCTTCTGCAATAAGAGGGCAGACCTTAGATGTCTTGGTACAGATTTTGTCCTGTTAAAAAGGCCACTGCATGAAGTTGGCTGCCACATCTGAGATATGAGTAATCCGCCAAGGTGTTGGGTTACAAGAAGAACACTGATGACCATAAATTTTGTCCACACACTGCCATAGCTGATAGATGGGTTTGATGGCAAAATAATAGAACAAACTATTTCTTAAAAATTGAAGTTCAAGCTGGCTTGCTTGTCATCCACTGTCTTGGTTGGCGTAGCTAGTAAAATAACTGTTAAGGGAAGGAGAGCTGTAAGGAAAAAAACACTAGGGAATTAAAGAGGCACTTGAAACCTTGTCGGTGCAATAAAAATGGTTTCAAAAGCATGTTATGATACAGTGAGTCATCAGGTCAACATTGGATGAATGTCCAAAGCTCTGGAATTTCCTCCTTAAAGATCTTCACCTCCCTACCTCTCCTCTCTTGCTTTGAGATTCTCCTTTTACAACTTATCTCTTCAACCAAACTTTTGGTCATCTATTCTAACATGCCCTATGTGACTTGGTGTCAAATTTTGTTTGATAATATTCCTGTGCAGTGTCTTGAGATGTTTTATTGTGTTGAAGAAGCAACATAAGTGCACTTTATTGTTGAAGATAGATTAGTGGTTAGGATGTTCAATTAAAATCATAGAATCATAGTAAATTTACAGAACAGGAAGAGGCTACTTGGTCCATCGTGTCTGCGCCGGCCAAATAAAAGTAGCCACCCAACCTAATCCCACTTTCCAGCATTTGGGCCGTAGACCTGCAGGTTACAGAACTTCAGGTGCATACTCAGACACCTTACCAATGAGTTGAGGGTTTTTGCCTCGACTACTCTTTCAGGCAGTGAGTTCCAGATCCCTACAATCCTTTGGGTGGAAAAAAAAATCCTTATCTCCCCTCTAATCTTCCTACCAATCACTTTACATCTATACCCCCTAGTCACTGACCACTCTGCTACTCAAAATTACTCAAAAAGGATCCTAGATTATTTTTCTGTTGGCTCCTTTGTATCATCAGTTATTGTCAACAGGGTTCATTTGGGTTAGTGCAAAAGTCCAGTGCTCTGCGAGTGAAGACTGTGATGGGTTCCTTGGGAGATGGAAAAAACATAGAGTTTGCTCTCTATATACCAACACTGTAGTATGCATCCATTGTATGGAGTTTGGAAAATGTGGAATCTGCTGCACAGAACATTTTAATGTACTCATTTAATGGGAGGAAGTATCTAACTAATGGCAAGGAGCAATGGGCTAGGAATGGCAATGATCTTGAAAAGGGTCAGGAACTACCAACCTGCCTAGGAGTTCGCTTCTGAGGTGATAAGATCCTATTTAAGGTATATGTTTCATCAACGTTTAAAACTGCAGTTAGATTTCTATGCACAGAAAGGAACAGGTTGCATTTCCTTCTCATTAGGAATGCATGGGGCAAGTCATAGCTTTGTGTGAGCTAGAAGAGCATTGTAAAACTGAGGGGAAACAACTTACATTTACTTTCATAAATTTTCATAGGTTATTCAACTTATCACCTCATGCAACCCCAGGAAAAATCTTCAAGCTAAGGCAGTGGGTGGCCAAATTTTGAATTTGGATTTATTCAGTACGTGCCCTTAACTTTAAGATTGACCAAGATGATTTGAAAGAGGAATAGGGCAATATAATTTATCATTTTTGATGTCTTCATTAATGATGCATTAAACAGTATTTTGGGCATTTCTGAAGGCATTGTGGTGCTGCTATTTGAGGTTAACATTAGGAAGAATTTTATCCCTACCTGTAGTTGAAATTGATTGGGTAACTTACCATGTGATGTCCCACCTGGATCCCACCATTATCCATTGGAAATGCTCTTCTGACCAGGTAGCAAAGGCAGCCCCCTGTTGCCAGTGCGTTCTGCATTCAAATCTGCAAATTGGTGGTCCAATGACATTTTACCTCTAGCCTGAGCAAGGAAACCCAACAGCTTTCCCACCAGTTGGAGGCAGCGAAAATGGGATGTGAGATCAGTAGAGACCAAGTTAAGGTAGCTTTTATGTTTTGGGCAGAATTTTCGTGCTGACGTGTGGGTGGCAAAGCTCGCACGTCAGTGCATAAAATGTCGCGCGCTGATGTCAGCGCGTGGCATCGCGATATTTCAGTGGACGGGCGCGCTCAGTTCGCCCGCCATTAATTGAAGGGCTCATTAAGACCCTTGACTTGCCAATTGTCCAGGATTTTGAGGGGCCTGTGCGAACTTCGGGTCGGAGAACAAGCCCAACGGGCAGGCGGGTAGGAGATTATTTAAGAAAACTTTTGCAATGTCGAGATATGTGGACTCAGAGGGATTGTTCATGTTTTACATGAAGTTATAATTGATGAAAGTGTTTAAAACTTGCCTGTGTGATTGTTAATAGTTCTCATCGATGTCCAAGAGGTTTTTGTGTAATTTGAAACCAGTCTGCAGACAGCATTCTTTTTCAGCCTTGCAGCTTTCTGGAGGCCTCCATTTAGCCTGGGGCTATGGGTTCTGACCTCTCCAGTGGAGGCAGCTCCCCTGAGGAAGAAGGGAGGCATAGAATAAGGAGGAGGCCAGGACTGAACAATCATCCTCTAGGGGAGCCTCCTTTGGGTGTCCAGACGCAGGCACAAGGGGCGCAGGGCCAAGAGGTTGTCCAAGGTGCAAGGGGCCACAGACAATGCCACTATCCTGCTGCCAGGGTATACAGGCGACGAAGCAGCTACCTCAATATGATTGAGGTGCAGTGCCGAAGGAGGCTCCGACTCTCAAGGGAGACAGTCAACTATATCTGACAGATGATTGGCCCTGAGACCTCCGCTAACTGTGTGGGAGGACACCCCATGTCAGCGGCTCTGAAGCTCACAGTTGCCCTCCACATCTATGTCTCTGGCTCCTTCCAGGGCTCGGTGGGTTATCTTTGCAGTGTCTCCCAATCAGCTGTCCACACTTATGTCAAGCAGGTTACTGACGCTCTGTTCAAATGGGTATCCACCTTCATCCAATTCTGCTGCGACCAGGCAAGTCAGACACAGTGAGCCAGAGGTTTCGCAGCCATTGCTGGCTTCCCCCGCGTCCAGGGTGCAATAGACTGTACACATGTGGCCATCAAGGCACCAGCAGGTGAGCCCGAGGCCTTCGTCGACAGGAAGGATTTCCACTTCATGAACGTGCAAATAATGTGTGACCACTGGATGAGGATTCTACAAGTCTGTGCAAGGTACCCAGGCAGCTTCCATGACGCCTACATCCTCAGACACTCCCAATTGCCGGGGCTCTTCAGTGCTCCAGCTCGGCTGGATGGTTGGCTGCTGGGTGATAAGGGCTATCCCCTCAGAAGGTGGCTGATGATGACACCACGCTGTCCAAGAACAGAAGCTGAGCAGTGGTACAATAGGAGCCAGGGCACCACAAGTGCTGTTTTGGAGAGAGCCATCGGTCTTCTCGAGATGCGCTTCCATTGCCTTAACCGCTCAGGAGGCGCACTCCAGTAGCTCCCAGATCGCGTCTCTCTGATCATGGTAGTCTGCTGCACCCTGCAAATCTTGCACTGGAAAGGGGGATGCATTAGACGTTGAAGACCTTGACGCCGTGGATGAGGCTGCACGTGATGAATCCAGCAGTGCCTCAGGTGATGAGGAAGCACAGGGCGATGATGAAGGGGCACGACAGCGACCCGCGTTTACACCAAGGAGGCAGGGATACCCGGGACAATTTAATCCAAAGAACCTTCAGCTAGCTCCATACACATGGATCAGCAGGAACAGCATTGCCTGGAACTTCCACACGTGGCACTTAGGTGCTACATCATCCAACTTATCAGCTACAACTAAGGCCTTAGTGCAGAAACATCAATCTCCACTCAAACACTCATGATAATTATGTGAAAAAGAAAAAAGCACCACAATGAAAAGACCCTCGGCCATGGTAACAAAGGTGGACTTTACTGTGTCCAAAATTAAAGCACACATGATTATTTCACAATGACAGAAAAATGGGTCCCTATTCTAAGGCCAACACAAAGTCACCAGTGACATAGCCGTGAAGTGCCTAATGTGCCTTATGCTTACATTTCCAGGTGCTACGTCTATGTGCTGCCCCATCGCTCCGAGTAGTTTGTGAGACAGCCTGCTGACTCTGCTGTCCTATTGGCCAGGATGACCTTGGCGGGTGTCCTCTGGCCCCTGGAGCCTGTGATGGCCCTGCCTGGGAGGAAGTGGCCAGTTCCAGAACTGGCACCTCCCCCGTTGTTGCAGCCTCAATGGAAGCAACGTTGACTGGCAGAGGGACGGAGGAGCTGCTGCCCTCATCCAGAGCATCCTGAGAGGAGCTCGCAGCAATGACAGGCAGCTGCTGCGCCGATGTGAGGTCCATTTCGACCTCCCTGCTCACCACAGATGCATGGGCACTGAATGCCGGCACTTGGTGTCCACAACATCTCCCACAATGGGAAAGATCACCTGTGGCCAGTACCTCTGTGAGGGCTTGCAGTCAGAGCGTATCCCAATCATATTTCAATCCATTCGGTTAAAGCCCCTCTCTATGAGAGCCATCAATCTCTCATTGAAGGAAGCCTGAAGCTCTGCCCTGAGGGCGGAATCTTTACATGCCCTCTGCCTAGACTCCTCCATCGCAGAGACCAACTGAAGCATGCAATCCTGCCAGATGCAAACGCACTTCCTGCTTCTTGTCCTGCAGCTGCTGCATTGGTGACAACTCCAGAGGCACGTCATCAGTGCCGAACTCAGCATGTGCCTCGTCCCCTGCAGCCCCCCAGGCTGCTGTTGCCATTGGCACTCTCTGTCCCTACCATCTCCTCCAGCGATCGTGATGTGCCCTCTCCACTGTGACTCGGGACACTAGCCAATGGTAAAGTCCCCACCGAGATTTGTGTGTCTGCGCAGGTGCCTGGCTGGCTGAAATGATGTGCTGCAAGTTGCATATGTTGCCCCTCAGGTGTGGAGGGGGGGGCTGCGGTGTGGATGTGTGGGTCGCTCTGGTGGTGATGCTGAAATTAACAACAAGGACAGTGCATCAGTTAGCATACAGTCACATCAACCTTTCATCCCTTTCCCCCCCCCCAGCCTCATAAGTTGCTCACCCTTAAAGACCCTAAGGAGAAGAACATTGGTGAGGTGCAAAAGAGTCAAGACGGGCCCCAACCATGCAGACAGGCTGGTCAGATGGCCTCATGAATGCCACACGGTGTGTTATGAACCATAGGAGTGGGGAGAGTGCAGGGGTACCTGATGTGGATGCATTGTTGCCTGGATAGTTGCGGGGCTGAGGAAACATCTCAAACAGCTGTTACATTTTCCGCCGAAGACAGGAGATTGAGAGGTCACGTTATTGACCTTCATTCCGTAAGGAGGGGCATAGACCGGGTGGGCAGAAGGCAACATTTCCCCTTAGCGCAGGAATGAGTAACGTGGTGGCATTCATCTAAGTTGAGTGCCATGATGTTCATAGCTGAGGTGTTGAGGACCTTTTGGACAAAGTAATGTGGGGCGCACTGGCTGAAAGGGTGCAGGAGGTCCCAAGCCTCCGAGAATGGAATAAGTCTTTAGTTATGCAGCAGCGATCCAATGGCATGTTAGGCCGTGGTGATAGTGATCACAAATGGGATAAGGTGACTTTGGAAGGTGGTGAAGACACGATTCCTCAAGGGGACGAGGGTCCCTTCTTTAAGACCCAAACATTAGAGTGCCTCAGTCAGTGAATGAGCATTGTTGCAGCATTAGCGATTACAGCAACCATCAATGGTTTGGATGGTGTGCAGACAGAGTGGATGGGACTGTGGACCTCAAATACCTGCCCGCTGGACCCCAGCCTCACTGCCCCCGGCTCCCTTGGCCTCCTGACTCCTGCCCAGCTCCATGGCCCGCTCCTCCTGCTCCATGGCATGCCCACCTCCAGCTCTCAGACATTCTCGGGCATTGTGGTTACTTTTTGTCTGCAAAACAAAGAAGAGGATTTATTGGGGCAGGTTGCTCATGTACTCTGCATGTGCACACCGCACCCCAACCACAGTGGGCCATCTGAGGCCTCCAGCGGCTCCTGTCCACACTACTAGTGAAGAGTCCCCAGAAGAGAGTATGGCTGGTCCCAAACCCCTCCCCCAACGGTCCCCTTGGACACATTTGGTGTCCATCAGTTTGAATAGCGTATGCGTCCTAGCACCCATGGAAAAGAGGAGGATCAAATAGGTGCGGTGCTGATGCCAGCAGATGGGACTTGCCCAAAAGACCTTGAGGCACCCCTTGGACCATGTCATTACCATCAATATGACATGTATTGGAGTTCTGAGTATGTGTCTACCGGCCTCCCCTGCAGCTTGCCCCTAAACTACTCAAATGCCACAGAAACCAACATATGCTGCGGGAAAAGCCCTTCTTCTCCTCAACCACTAAGGCTGGTGTAAGCATTGTCAGTACCCATTTGCCCACCCAGGCTAAGGCTGCCTTCTGGGTGAAATGGCCAAGACAGACATGGTACTCACCCATCAGGAGTGCAGCAAATCATTGAATCTTTTTCAGCACTGTGTGCCAGTGCGCCAGATGTCACCATGGGTACTTACAGCCTCACCCACCTCCTCCCACGCCTGGCAGGAAACATGGGGGGCCCCTCCTCTTCCCATCCTCAGGATACAGAATCTGACGCCGGTTTCCCACCTCTTGCAGGAGGACAGCAAGGCATGCGTCCAGAGATCTAGGGGCACAGTGGACCCCCTGCTGGCCTCTCCTGCAGCCTGCTCCCTCCTCCTCCTCCTCCTCCTCCGCCCTCCATGCAACATTTATTGATCTCTGAATGGCCATGGTGCACTGCCTCAAGCAGGCTGCCTGGCCACTCTTTATGCAGGCTGTCTGCTCCCCATTGGAACCGGGATCTGAGGCCGCCCGTCCCCATGGCTATTTTCCCGTTCTCCACGGGAGTCGCAAAGCCACGGTTCGGACCTTAATTGGCCCGCCCATGGAAAATGGCAGCGCGGCCCGTTTAGCCAGCGACCAACCGGGTTTTAGCCCGCCCAACCGACAATTGTAAAATTCTGGCCTTTAACTTTTCTATGGGGCCAGGTGAAGCAGGAGACTTCCTTTGGACTCCACAAAGTATGTGTAGGCTGGTGCTGCCCTGGGCTGTTGCCTTGCCAATCCCTCCAACCCAGCCCTTCACTGGGAAGAATTTTGCCGTCGGCGAGCAGGGGGCGGAAACCCCGATGTCATCCCGTTCCATTTAAATTTTCAGGACGGCGGGGGGAGCAGCAAAATCAGCTGCGGGCCCACCGACCTGTCAATGGCCAATTGAGGCCATTGACAGATCAATTAAAGTAATTAGTGTACCTGCCTGTCCAACATTAAGGTTGGCAGGAAGGCCAGAAGCCCCGGCGGCAAACAGGTAAAACATGAAACCTCATCCACGAGTGGGATGAGGTTTCATGTAGGGTTTTTAAATTTTTAAAAAAGTTATTATGTTAATTATGAACATGTCCCATTTCATGTGACATTGTCACATGAGGGAGACATGTTAGGGAATTTATTTTTTTCTATTTTTAATATTTTTCAAAGTGGAAGCAATTTCCCTGAGGCAGCACTTAGCCTCAGAGAGATGTGCGCTCTTTCGTGCGCATGTGTGAAAGAGCGCACTCTCGCTTTTGAGGAATCCCCCTCCCACCTGTAGAGGCAGCACATAGCGCTTCCTGCCAGACGTCACGCTGGGCGGGCCAAATGGCAGCGGGGCCCGCTTCTCCGGCGGGGATCGTCTTCCCGCCCGCTGGAGATTGGGTTGGGCCTGCCCACCCGACAGGCAGAAAATTCGGCCCACAGTAACAACTGAAAAGGGAGTTTTAAAATGGTGGGTTATATACAAAGCTCACCTGTTGAATGTGTAAACCCTTTCAAAAAAAACAATGGGGTTAATTAATACCAATTATTGGGGTATTAAGAGAGAGATGATTTAGGAAAGCAGAGAGAAGGATATTAAATATTAATATTGCTAAGTTAATAGAAATACACAGAATTTAAAGAAATAAAAACTAAAATAACATCTTAAAATAAAATCCACAGAAATAGGCCATTCAGTCCAACTAGTCAATGTTGGTATTAAGCTCCACATCAGCCTTCTCCTATCCAACTTAATCTACTCTATCAGCATATCCTTCTTTTCAAAAATCAAAATGCAACAGATTCTGGAAATCTGAAACAAAAACAAAATGGTGGAAATACTCAGCAGGTCAGGCAGCATCTGTGGGGAGAGAAACCAAGTTAACTTTTCAGGCTATGACCTTTCATCAGAACAATTCCTTGCTCCTTCATTCACTTATCTAGCTTTCTCTTAAATGCATATATGCTATTAACCTCAACCACTCCACATTCAAACCATTCTTTGAGTAAAAAAGTTTCTCTCTCCTGAATACCTTAAGGGTTTATTAATGGCTTTCCTATATTTATGATTTCCCTGGCTGCAACCCTGGTTTTAGCATCCCCATAAATGGAAACATTTTCTCCATGTCCACATTATTGAACTGTGTCCAGAAAGTTTCAGAATTCCATAGTGTAAGGTGATTTATTGCAGAAAATATTTGTGTTGATCATCTGTGTGGGTTATCTGCCAATGCCAATGCCAATCTGCCAAAAAGTTGGTTTGGATACAGGACAGCAAGCTGTAGTGGCAAACCACACGCAGCTTAGGTTCACACTTACTGAACCCAGGTAGAGCAGCTACTCAATTAGTATTTAGTTTCCCCAGCTTAAATGAGACAGGCTATGTTATAAAGAAGCAAATATATATCAGATCGGAAAACAACGCACCTTCATTACTATCTCACATGGAAATGTTTGGAGCGCTTGATGATGACATGAAAAGAAACAAATGGACAAATATATTTTGCAGCTGATTTTGCTTATCTTTTTCTCTTAATGTCATAGTCAGTATGGCACAGGAGGCCATTCAACCCATCAAGTATATGGCAGCTCTTTGTAGAGCAATCCAGTCAGCCCCATTCCCCTGATCTATACCCGCAGCCCTGTAAGTTTATTTCCTTCAAGTGTCCATCCAATTTCCTTTTGAAATAATTCATCGTGTCTGCTTCCACCACTCGTCATTATTACTTGCCACATAAAAAAGTCCTTTCTCATATCCCTCCTGCATCTCTTGCCCAACACCTTAAATCTTGGCCCCCTAGTCCTCATTCATGGGGGGTCCTCATCCTCCCATCCTCCGGATACAACAAGTGCCGACAGCTGGAAACCTCTTGGAGGAGGACAGTAAGGCATGCATCGGAGAAGCGAGGGGCACACTGGCCCTCTTCTGACATCACCTGCAGCCTGCCCCCCTCCTCCTGCTCATGCTCTTCTGCATACACAGCTCCCTCCCTCGCTCCCCGAGTGGCCATGGTGTACTGCCTCAAGCAGGCTGCCTGGCCACTCTTTATACAGACTGCTGGTTCCCCACTGGAACCGGCGGTCTGAGCATGCCCGCCTCCGCGACTATTTTCCCGTTCTCCACGGGAGTCGCTAACCCGCTGGGTGGGCCTTAATTGGCCAGCCCGTGGAAAATAGCGGCGTGGCCCATTTTGGTGGCGGCAATCAGCCACCCGCCCGCTGCTGAGTCGGTCAGGCCCGCCCGCCCGTCAAGGGCAAAATTCTGCCCCACCTTTTCAAAGACCCTCACATCATTCCTAAAGTATGGTGACCAGAACTCAATACTCTAGTTCTGGCCTAAACAGAGCCATAGTTCAGCATATCTTCCCTGCTTTTGTAATCAATGCCTCTATTTATGAAGCCCATAGCCCCCTATACTTTGCTGACCACTCTCTCACTATACCCTGCCATCTTCAAAAATGGACCCTCCATGTCCCTCTGTCCCAGCACACTCTTTAGAATTGTGCCAATAAGTCTATGTTGTCTAAATGCTTTAATGGTTCATCTTCAAGGACTAAGGGCATTCTGAAAGAATTTTTGTTTTTAAAAGATACTGTCCCTTAAAGGGTTAATGCAAGGACTCTGATTGTTATTCCTGGAAAAGACAGAATTTTGTAAGAAAGGATAACTAAGCAGTTATAAAGAAGCTGGAAACTTCTTGACCCTGGTGGACTGTGTACAAAAAAGGTCACATGGTGGTTTATGGCTTTGACGAAACCATGCCTGAAAAACTATGTTTAAAACCTGGTTTTGGTTTTGCTTTGGAGGAGAAGAAGATGGATCAACTTCTTGTGTAAAGAAGACCACAGCTCTTTACAGTCTATAGCCAATCCACTACTGGAAGTGAATAGAAGCTGCTTTGAAGTTGCTCTGCGTGCTGGAATTGAATACCTGCAAGTGTTCTTTGCATCCACCTGAAAAGCAGTGCATGAAGCATCGATTGTTTTGCAGACCAGTGCTGAGAGACCAATCATATAACCATTTCAAGGACTCCACCATCTATCCTTTTCCCCTGACTTTTAACCTTTTGGCTAGAATTCTTATATTTTTTTTGGTTTGCATGTGTGATTTAAGGTTTTTAGAAAGAGTAATTATTATACTCTCATATTTTCATACTGTATGTTAATAAGCTTTGCCTTTCTACTTGACAAGCCTGGTTTTACAATAAACAAATTATTTTGTAGCTTCTTGAAGAAACCTGGCCATTGAGGAGATATTCTGAGATTAATCGGTAAAGCACATATTTGGCCATACAGCTAGCTGGAAAGATCATTTAAATATATGTTGTGACCAATGGAGTAGTGGGATTAGAGGCAGAGAAGTCCCATCTCAGTCATAACACAATCCCTTCTGCCAAAATGCATCACTTCCAACTTCTCCATATTAAATTCCATCTGCCATTCATCTGTCCATTCTGCCACCCTATCTATGTCATGTTGCAGACAATTAGTATCATTCCCACTGTTTGCCACTCCTCAAAATTTGGTATCATTAGCAAATTTTGAAATTTTACTCTGTATTCCATATCTAAAGTATTCATATGTATGACCTTAGTGGAACATCACCAACTATCGGCCTCCAGTCTGAAACATAACCATTTACCACAACTTGCTGTTTTCTGTCTTTAAGTCAATTTTTAAATCCAAGTTGACACAATGAGCCCCGATTTTGCAGCCAGCCTTTAATTTGTACTTTGTTAAAAACTTTCTTACAATCCATATAGACAATATTGTATTCTCTCATCAAATTTCTCTGTTACATCTCAAGAAATTTAATGAGATTATTCAAGCACGACCTGCCTTTTATAAATCCATGTTAGCTATCCTTCATTAACTCAAATCTCACCAAGTGCCTGTTGGTTGTTTCCCTGATTATTGTTTTGAAAACCTTATCCACCACTGATGTTAAACTAACTAGCCGGTAGTTGCCAGAACTGTCCTTCCACCCTTTCTGGAATCAGGTGTCACATTTGCCACTCTCTGGTCATCTGGCATCTCTTCTGCATCTAGGGAAGGTTAGAAGATTATGGTAAACCCTTTCGCTAACTCACCCCCACTTCATTTCTTTCCCTCATGCCCACATGTCTGCCCTTGGCCTGCTGCAGTGTTCCAGAGAAGCCCAATGCAAACTGGAGGAACAGCAATAAAAACAAAAAAACTGTGGATGCTGGAAATCCAAAACAAAAACAGAATTACCTGGAAAAACTCAGCAGGTCTGGCAGCATCGGCGGAGAAGAAAAGAGTTGACGTTTCGAGTCCTCATGACCCTTCGACAGAACTTGAGTTCAAGTCCAAGAAAGTTCTGTCGAAGGGTCATGAGGACTCGAAACGTCAACTCTTTTCTTCTCCGGTGATGCTGCCAGACCTGCTGAGTTTTTCCAGGTAATTCTGTTTTTGTTTTGGAGGAACCGCACCTCATCTTCTGATTAGACACTTTACAGCCTTCCAGGTGTAATATTGAGTTCAACAATTTCAGACCATGAGCTCTCTCCTCCATCTTTACTAATTTTTAATCCACTTATTTTTAAACTTTTATTTATTTTTTAAATCCTTCCTCTTCCCACCCCACGCCCCAACCCCCCAACAACCCCTGCCCCCACACAGGGCCATTTGTCACTTGTTTTTATGTTTTGCTTTCACAGAGCACTGGCCCTTGTTCTGCTAGCCAAGTGGTTATGGTACTGGGTTTGTAACCCCAAGTTCAAGAGTTCAAATCTCACAATGGCAAACTATGAAACAATGTAACTTCATCTGAAACAGATGGAAACAGGTTTACTCAAAAGAGTATCAAGAGTTCAATTGGTTTTCATTTAAAAGATTATCAAGAGTTCAAGAGTTCAAATCTCACAATGGCAAACTATGAAACAATGTAACTTCATCTGAAACAGACGGAAACGGGTTTGTACTCGAAAGAGTTACTAACACAATCTGCTATCTTACCTTTATGCCACTTTTAGCATTTTCTTTAGTCTTTAGCACTACCCTTTGTCCTGTGTCCATGACATCTTTGTCAAATTTCTCCTTAGCTCTCACCTATCCCTGACCTTCAATTGTACTCCACCTGTTCCAACCCCTCTTAAATAGTATAATATCCATCATATTTCTACTTCTCTTTAGCTCTGAAGAAGAGTCATACAGACTCAAAATATTAACTCTGTTTCTGTCCCGCAGATGCTGTCAGACCTGCTGAGTTTTCCAGCATTTTCTGTTTTTATTCTTAAAACCAATACAGATTCTACAGGCAATTTTTAAAAATTATAAATTTTCTAGGTCAAAGGATGGCACAAATAATAAAGACTATATTACAATATATTTTCCTGAAATAAAACTGGTTCAACAGACTTTTGTTCTTTTTCTGCATGATAGTGAGCTTTACAGAGATCCCCTATTTGTCTGGGATCCTGTACAGAGGTCACAGGTCCATATGTTAATCCACCCCGTTTTAGATGGTCAGAACTGAAAAACAGAGAGCAAGTTGTTGGAATTCTCTTCCCCAGAGACCAGTGGAGGCAGGGTCAATGAATATTTTTAAGGCAGAGGTAGATAGATTCTTGACTAACAATGGAGTCAAAGATTATCGAGGGTAGGCCTTTTAGAAATCCAAATATATTACATCCACTGGTTCCCTTAATCTACCCTGCTTGTTACCTCCTCAAAAAATTCTAATACATTTGTCAGGCATGGTTTCCCCTTTAAGAAGCCATGCTGCCTCTGCTTGACTATATTATTCCTACTCTGTATCCTGTCTGCTAACCAATTCTCAATCCATGCCAATATATTAATCCCAATCCTAATCCTACATGCTAGCCTCTTATGATGGACTTTATCAAAAGCTTTCTGAAAATCCAAATACATCACAACTACTTGTTCCTCCTTATCCATTCTGCTGGTTATGTCCTCAAAGAATCCCAGTTTGTCAAATATGATTTCCCTTTCATAAATCCATGCCATGTGGCCATACACAAAGGAGACAAAAAAGAGCTGAAGCAGCAGAGAGAACATAGAAGGCACATTTACAGGGAACTCGGCATCTGTAATACAGTTAAACAGGACAGAAAGCTGAAGACAGGGTTAGAGCAGGAATTGTGAATTGAACATTGGTTACCGCTGCTTTAGTTTTGTCAGAGCTGACCAGACCATTTAACAGGGTTTATTAAAGAGACGGTGATAAAGGAGGCTCTGGGGAATCTGTGTCATGAAGACTATTGAGAACCTAGCTAAAGAGTTTCTGCAGGAGTGCACCATTCAGGTGATGACTGACGGGGATCCTGAATTGAATATGGCTACTGGTGAATGTAACTTGAATGTTGAATCAATTGATTGGGCAAGTGAGAGATCCTATGTATCAGAGGACAAGTTGGAGAACTGGTGGTTTTGGCCCTGTGTTAGGAGGGACATAAACAATGGCCTTTGTCTTTAACACCTTCTGTCACACTTCATTAAAGGGCAGCCACTTTGAGACAGACGACATAGGAAGTAAAATGCAGAATAGGAAAGATGGGATGGGCAAAAATACTAAACAAATCAAGATATGCTTTTTGTTTTATGGATTCATCCAAATGTCCCACTTCAGATGAATTATGTCAATTCTAGTCACTGGTGGTCTGTTCCATGAAGAACACATAGGGCAGTCGTTCCCAAATTGTAAGTCATGACCCCAATTTGGATCACAGAAACAGAGAATGGGATCACAAGCTCCCCTCCTCCAAGACTGCACCCTGCCCCAGCCTGTGTCTGGCCCTGCCCCTGCCCCTGCCCATCATTTGCTCTCTCTCTTCTGGCCATAGGCTCATGCCTGTAACCACTTTACTGAGTCTCCTGTCATCAGGAAATACATAGAGCTTGGCTGAAACCTCAGCAGTACGTTATGTTCTATGCCTGTTAGAAGCACTCCACTTTCCTCAAAAAGCCCTGCTGAAACCTATGAACCCAGTGGCGATGCCTCTGCTGCTGAGCAGCAACCTGCCTGAGCCCAACCCCTGACCCTGGTGCTGCAAAACAACCTGGGCTCCAGCACCAGCCACCTCAAGACCCTCAACCTGCGCATCTACTACTTCCTGGCCAAGGTCCATGGGTTGGAGTGGCTCGGTTGAAGTGATGAGTACATAAAATAACATTTTTACAAAGTATTTTAAAAACATATTTTCATACTTCTATATGTCGATCCAAAATATGCAAACATTAATAATTCTATACTAATGTTACTGTACTACTTTATTGTTGTATTGTTTTTGTTGGCGTCTGGGATCGCATTAATTTTCAAGTGCTAAAATGGGATTTTAATGGAAAATAGTCTGGGAACCTTTGACTGAAGAGGCACTATAATATAGCAAGATGTTTAGAGAACATTCAGCACAGCTGCCTCAAGTATATAGACTGGTAAGGAAGAAGACAAATCACACCACAACTAGCAAACTCCTCCATCTCCACTGTTCTCATTTAGGAACTTCATACTACAGAGGGGTGGAAGATTCTCCACAACGGTTGTTAACGGTTGCCAGGCGCCCTGACTGCAATTTCTATCACGAATTAAATGCCTTCCTCACATTTGCCGCTAGGTGACTCAATGATCCATTTTTACTCGTGGTAACAACTCTTGCAGGGGGATATCTTCACAGTCAGATTATACCATTCTCTCTCACCAATTCACTGGCCAAAAATATATATACTACTAATATTTGGTTATTTTGTGTGATATGGCTTTTAAACAGGGTTTCTTTTTACTGATACAACTTCCCCTGATGTACCGTTGTTCAATTATTTTAAAGGCTACTATTACATTGTAATCTTGTTCTTTCGAGGTGCAGATTGTTAGAATTAGTTGTTTGAATAAATATCGTGCGTAGAGCCGAACAGTAAAGTTTCGCCGTAAGATTTATCGTTGACCCAAAGCAGTCCGAAAGATGCTCCGTTATTTCGACAATTATTGAAGATGTAATAATAAATGCGGCGCCGCCTGATTTTTACGTTAAACGCCTTTTAAATTGGATTTAACACATTGAGGCGCAAAGAACATCTTAATACCGCTTCAGATTTTATTGTGGGGCGTTGACATTTGTGGATAGGTTTTTTTAAAAAAGCAAAGCTGATTATTAACCCTCTTGAAGAGCTGCATCTGTTTTCTGCGCGAAAATAAAAACGCAACAAAGACATCAATATAGGGAGGAGGACAAGTGTGTGTGTGTGTCTTTAACTCGATGTTCCAGCAGTCTTAGGGATGATAAAACTTCCCCAGCATAATACGCGCACGTTACGGCGATCATAGGGTTAAAATGGTTAAAATAGCAATATCTGGTATCCCGATATCTGCTAAAATGATGTTTTAGTGGAGCGAGTGATCGCGTTGAAACTTTATAGCATAGACGATACAGCCATTCGACCCATCGTGTCGGCCTCCTCAAAGCGTTACATAATCATAAGTTTAATGTTAAAAAAATGTTTTGAACACTTTATAAGTTACAGTTCAATGTATAATACGAAACAGGGGAGGATGTTGTGGAAAAGGAGCTGAGTTGAAACGGCAATGCCTTCTTTATAACTGATATTGCTTTAGTATATCAGTTGTGGTTTGGGTTATATCACGGTCATTTTCTCTCCAGCAGTACACAATTACACGCGTTGCCAGACCCTCAAGTATAAACACGCTTCCCCGGAGGGGGGCAAAAAAAGCTTACGTGACCATTTGCCTAAAATCGACTTTCTAATATAAACAGTATTTCTCTCCTGTCTAAGGTGCGTTTGGAGGTCAAACTCCCGCTTAATTGAATCCATAGGGAAGCGCTGGTCTACGTCTGCACACAAGGCAAACGGCCTGGAGCTGTGTGAACTGGAACTTGCGCTGCCAGCGATAAGCCAGCATCAAACACGTTTGATGGGAGGTGGTTGGAATCGACTTTTAGTTGGTGGAAAGCGAGAGAGGGAAAAAAAAAAACAATTTCATTTAAAGAATCAATCGCTAATGTATTAGAGGCAGGCCGTATGACGATAGATGTCTAAAGATTTAGCAAAGGCTGTTAATTATAGCTGATGGGCAGTGCCAATTCCTTCAAATATTCCCACTTTTTTCCCTCTTGCTTCTCCAATTCCACCGCGAGGAAGCACTGTGTCGTGAAGTAACACCCTCATTCATTGCCCAGGCTGTTTACTTTTGAATGAATTGAATTAAGATGCACACATCAATAAGAAAACGTTTAAAACCAGGATTCCAATTAAATCCTGTCAGCCTGGAGGGGAGGGTCTGGTGTATTCTGTACTACCACGTATTTAGGTCGTTACTGCATGCGACAACATGCACACCTCTGTATAGAATTGCACACACTTCCATGCAAAGCAGGATTTTTTTTTAAAGTTGGAAATCGCCATGGGCAGTTATCGAACCCTCCCTCTTTCCTTAAGAAATATTACGCTGAAGTTTTCGATCACTCCTCCTCTCGCCATCGCCTGCTTTCCCTTTCTGTCCGATCACTCTTCTATCTGTACCTTTTGTTTTTGCTGTTGACCCATGGACGGGGCTCGTGCATCAATCCAGCACCCTCACAGTCTGCTTGCAGGACCTCCTTTCCATCGATGCAACTTTTAATTGAACCATGCTCCGTGTTGGATTGCGTTTTATCACGGCCGTCCCTTTTCTTCTCAAAGTCTTTAGCTTTCTGGCAACCAGCCACGGTGGTGGTCAGCTGGGCAGTTTGCATTTTGCAAATGAAAATCAAGGTTTGTGAATTTTCCTAAACAGACTTGTTAATTCGCACCGCTCCAAGTCCCACTCCTGCTATTTTGCATTGTGATTGGATTTAGTTCAATGTTGTTTGTGGCACACTCCGGCCAACTGAAACAAATCTTGAGTAACATCAGCGGCGTCCTTGTGAAGACCTGTATGGTTATGTCTTGTGTTTTTTTTTCCTTTCAGAAAAGTTTATTAGGAATTTACAAAGTTATGAAATAGTTCATCCCGTCAAAGTGGACGAAAGAGGAATTTTTCTCTCTCCGGACGTTATTCATTATGTCAACCACATTGGAAGGAGGGACCTTGGAAAGACAGAGGACCACGTGTATTACCAAATTGTTCACCGGGGGCAAAAGCTGCTTTTCAACTTGACAGCCAATCGCCCTTTCCTTTCTCCAGGCTACGTCCTGGAGAAAAGGTACGCAAATGTAACCGGTGCCATCATTCAGACCCCTGCAGAGAACACGTGTCACTTCATAGGCAGAGTAGAGCATCAAGACCTGGGAAGTGGCATTGCAGCCATCAGTACCTGCAAAGGACTGGTAAGTGGTCTCAGGGATAATGCAACAACGCTGAGATCATGCAAGGACTGAGTTATTTTAATCTTACTGGTGGCAGGCTAATTCGCTCTCCTCCCTCGCCAGAGCAATCCAAAACAAAACACGCATGATTTATAGGCTTCCCAGTACATGAAGGAGCATATCACACCACACACCAGAAATGATCAGACGTGTTAAGGTTTGCTGTTGGAGACTTCAATCATTCATACAGAACATTGCTGGAGATCTGAAACCAGACCAGAAAATGCTGGAAACACTCAGCAAGTCAGGCACAGTTTTTGTGGAAAGATGTGAGCAATTCATGTTTCAGGCATAACCCTTTGTTGGCCTAACTGGCTATTTCTCTCCACAGCTGCTGTTACTGACTTGCTGAGTGCTTCCAGCTTTTTCTGGTTTTGTGACAATCAAACATTGTGACATATGCCATGCCTCAACTGAGCCTCTTGAGTTCACATGGGTTTCACTACACATCTTGTATCCTGGCTATGTTTTCCATACTACAGACATGCAAAATAAGGAAGGGTTGTCTTTTTTTTTCTAAGCGCAGCATTTTGATATTTTAAAACTGAACCAGCCTATTGCTCTGTTGTTTGAAAAGAGCTATGTGGTCTTCCCTAATGAGTAGGGAGGCACAGTGGCCAGGGAGGTCTTGGGTTTAATACTGGTTTGTGCTGATCTTGATTAGTTTTGCGGCATTGTAGTTGGCATCGCCAGTTGGCACCTATCAATTCCTGTTGGATATGTGCATGCATGGATGTTCTGTGAGAACAAAGTTTAAACCTGTGCGGCTGAATAGTCATGTGGCTGCTTAATGATGATTAATAGCCATGGGCAAGGTAGAGAGGTGCCTAAGGAACTGTGATCTGGTAATCACCAGTGCTTGAAGAAAAGAGGGCAACAAGATAACTAGTTTAGCTTTAACATCGTCAGGCCTTTTTTCCATTCGAAATTTCAACGACAGTTGGAGGTTGCTGGGCTGTGTCATGCATTTAAATGCTTTTGAAAGAGATCTGCTTTCCCTTAAAAGCATATGGATGACATAACTTGATGTTGCCCGTTGCACTGCTCTAAAAAAGGCATTTGTGTCAAATCAGTAGATGCAATATAACTGATCACAAATCTGCATCCTAACAACTTTGGCACTCAGCTTTGACAATGTATGTTGCATGTGTGTTTCTGTTGCTCTTGGGAGGGTCACATTAATGACCAACTCTGATTGATTTTACTTGGAGAGTGGGGAAATAAACATTCTTTAGTCTTGTTCTTCCATCATTTCAGCCAAATTTTGAGCCAAATTGCCTTCACTAAAATAACTAACTAATAACTAAATTCAGATTGGCTAACTTTTTAATAGGCCACTGGCTGAAGGATTTTTGGCTTGAAAGGGAGAGGGGGGGAAAGGCAACAGCTAATTCAAAACATGGAGGATAGTTGCGAAAATACAATTTCTTTCCAGTTGTTACAGTATTTCTTGAGCACTGTATACTGGTGTTCCAGATTCAACAAGAAAACGACCATTTAAAGTTCTTCCAACCACAAACCTTGGTCAGACTTCTACTAGATAATGGATGCACTCCAATTGAAATAGTATTTATGTTTTTAAGCAAAATGGAGCCATAAATGTAATGCTTCAATACCTTGTTAAGCTGTGTTTAGTTTTTGATAGTAAAACATTGTAGCTTTTCATCTTTTTCTGTGTACTGAATGACCTGGTCAGAAGCTGGGAGCTGAGGATGTATGTGGTATACTCTTTGTATAAAAGCTTTTCTATGCTATATAGTAGAAATTACCTTGTGTAGAATAACACAAATGCAAAATAACATGCAGTGGGCTTACGAAACAGATGTTTCCACTTCTTCATTGTGTCACTTCCTGTTGGTTATTGTGTCAATAAAACTGGCAAGAAGAACTGGAAACCCATCCATTGACCTACAGTCATGAGTGACATTTTATATCACAACCAGTGGGTTTATTTAAATATTTAAATCATTTACCTAAATTGGAAAGAAAATGCTTATTAGCAAATTTACAGGTGGAGAAGTTAACTGGTCATCTCAAAATAAAAGCTGCCAGCTGCAACAGCATTGGGCGCTTGTATAGAATGGAATAGGGGAGTGTCTTTTGGTCAAAGTACTACCCCATCCCTCCACCACCCACAATCTGCCACTGTATGTATCTGTAACTCAAAAAAATATATAAATTAAACACCAGAGTTATAGTGCTATTTTGTCTATCTGTCCCACTGCAAATGCTCCAGTAATTTTAAGAATGTGGAGGAGTTGTTTACATCTATTTGTGGTTCCATTTGTTTCAGTGGGGGTCAATTCAGAGTGGATTGGGAAACACACTTGGATTTGAAAGCATTGAAGCACTTAGAAGATTTATGATATTTTAGCAATTGTTTATGGCATTTCTCTTCCAGGCAGTGATGGAAAAGTATTATTCATCAAGAGAGAGACTGTGTGTGTGTCTGCACTCACAGTTATAAGCACTGTCTTTTTTCATAATCACTGTCATTATTACTCCCAACATACTGCACCGTGTTGTAGTTTTAATGCATACCTTTCACTTGCTTGGCAGATGCTGGGATAGCCCTGCTTCTGAAAACATTCCCCTGCTGGCGAGCATGAGAAAAAGGTGAATAATATTGCATCTTAGCTCTGACAAGTACCCATAGCCAGGCAGATCATAAATGGAAGCAGATGGAGCAGCAAGCCTGCCAAGGGACAAATGGTGTGGGGGAAAATTAGACCACAAGTAGTACAGCTCATGAACTATGTGTACAATTTCCTAATGGCATACTTTGTTTCACTTGTTTGGATTAGTATTTGCTCTGTCTTGGGACTGAGTATGTGGAAATCTATTAGTGGCGCTGATCAAGTCTGCTACAGCTGTTTAACTGTGAGCTTTGTGAATTGATGAATTATTGACTGTGATGTATCATCTATTGACTTCTTTCACAATATATATCCAAGTTCACTCTCAGAAGATGTCTCAACGTATTTGATACACAGGTGATTTGGAACAGACATTCAAACAAATCTTGTGCAGTGGGGTACTTTGCAGTATGCACTGTTAGTTAGACTTTTCCCTGTATCATTCAATTTGAAAATAATTTGTTATGATTTACTGGAAGTCTAAACTGATAACGGTCTGTCAAGGGCAACAGGACATTTTAATAAGATTTAAGAATTGAGAAAGATACAGAGGAATGGCAGAGAGGGAGGGTGAATTGGATTCAAATCAGGTACAGAAAGAGAAATAGGAAGAGGGGAAGAAAGATTGGTTGAAGAGAGAGAAAAAAGAGACAGGAAAAGTAAGAAAAATAATTTGAAATTTCAATCTTTTTAAATCCCTTAAGAATAATTGACAGCCTGCAGGATTTGTTCCCTTTCAAGACCAGAAAGATCGATGAGTATTGCATTGCTAACAGGATACTAATGCATTTAATTATGAGCCATAATTTTCTGGAATGAATTTAATGGGCAACAAGTTCTTAAAAGTAACAGGAAGGCTAAAGGTGAGATGTCGTATGTGAGGCAAATGGCAGAGTTGTGTAAATTAGTCAGCAAGTTCTGGAGATTTGCAGCTCATATCATATTCTGTTTTATTCTTGACCTCATGATTACCTTAGTATCCAATGAACCTGAGAAAAATACATAAAATAGAGTCACAAAGATATAGTGTATTAAAATATATGGCTCAAAATTTTCCCCTTTCTTTTGTAGACATGGGTGGGATATAACTCCATTGGTGCCATTAACCATCCTTGCTATGTGACCGTTATTCCTCAGTCAACATTTCCTTTATTTGGCCATCGATTTTTCCTGTTCTTTCATATCATGGAATTTCTTCCTAATGCCATTGTTATAGAAACATCACCACAAGAACATAATTAGTACAATAAGAAGGACCACCAGGACCTTCTCAAGGTAACTAGAGATGGACAATAAAATGCAGTTGTGCCTGCGTGGTTCAGATACTGAGAACAATCATTTATGCCATTTATTACTTGCAAATTTTCAACATTATTGGGAATGCTTGATGCCTTACAGATCTGTTTAGGCTGGTTGGTACAGTGGGTGGAGACTTTGCAGGAGTAGTTTGATTTTCACTGTCTGGGAAGTAATCTGATGGAACAGATCATCCATTGTAAAACCCAGCTGGCATTCATAGAAAAGAGGAATCAATATTTGGATTTATATTGGTTCTTTCACAAATTAAAAGCTTTGCAGTCAAGTACTTTTGAGGTGTATCACTATTCTGATGTAGAAATATGGCAATCAATTTGCAAACAGCAAGTCCTACAGCAATGTGATAATGACCAGATAATGCTTTTGTTTATTTATTAAGGGATAGATATTGGTCAGGATACCAGGGACAAGGTCCTGCTTATCTTCAAAATAATGTGTTGGTATCTTTCATGTTCATCTGAGAGGGCAGATTGGGCTGTGGTTGGAAGTCTTATCTGGGAGATCAAACTTCAGGCAGTGTAGCACTCCCTCAGTACTGTACTGGAAAGTCAGCATAGATTTGTGCTCAAGTCTCTACGTGGGATCTTGAACCCATGGCTTTCTGATTCAGTTAATGTTTTGAGCCTGTATGACCCTGAAGAATCATACGGACTTGAAATGTTAACTCTGTTCCTCTCTCCACAGATGCTGCCAGACCTGCTGAATTTTTCCTGCTTTTCCTCTTATTATTCCATTCAACATACTTGTGCTTGTACTGTTGAGGTTTGAGAAGTTAAGTCCAGTTTGCCTAAGAGGAAAAAAAGGTTAATTTGGAGTTAAGTGATGCTTTGCACAATTCAACGTTTTGGAATGCTACATGTCTTGTAGTTTTAGCATTTATCTAGGCAGTTAAGGTCAGTGCATCCAATTCAACAGATTTGTGTACCACAAAACATTATGCAATGTAAGCTGACATATAACAACATAAAAAACAGGAGCAGGTATAGACCATTTGGCCTATTGAGCCCGCTCCACCATTCATAGCTCAACTTTTCTGCCCTATTCCTATATTTCTTGATTCCCTTAGTACTCAAAAGTTGATCAATCCCAGCCTTGATGATGCTCAATGATTGAGCATCCACAGCTCTTTGTGGTAGAGAATTCTAAACACTCACGAAGCTGTCAGTGAAGAAATATCTCCTCATGTCAGTTCTAAATGGCTGACCCCTCACCCTGAGACTATGCCTCCTATTCTAGAGTCTCCAACCAGGAGAAACAGCCAGTCGGCATCTACCCTGTCAAGCCTTTTATGAATTTTAGACGTTTCAATGAGATCACCTCTCGTTCTTTAAAACTCCAGAGAATATGAAGCCATTCTACTCCTGTAGTTCACTGAAGGATATGCTCCTTATCTCCACTGTAATCAGAGCTGGCTTTTGTGTATGTTTGGGGGAGGTGCGGGCAGGCGTTACATTTCCCAAGAGGCAGGGTAAAATCAGAGGGAGAATTATCCTGAATCACTATCACTCACCGCCTGCTGGGCAGTGTCATAGTTTCACTGCCCTTTTTAACACAGAATCATTACATGGCCCAGAGATCCTATTATAACTTGGAAGCTGATGCTTCCAAGAGATTTTATAAGCTCTGGTATTAGCAAACGAACAACATATTGTGCATTTGTTTGAAAAAATACTATTTCTGACTTCATTTGTGGTTTCTGGAGCTTGCCCGATGCCTCGGAAATGCCCATGCAAGTTAGCAAAGGGACTCAGCATTGTGGAGTTCCACTGACTGATTAAGGAGCCACTCCACCCAAGAGCATGCTATATGCTAGCCAGTGTAGCTGGAGGCAATATTTGAGTACCTTGCAGCACTCTGTCAAAAGGCAGAGTTAATATTAGCAGCAACCAGTGCATCATAAGCGTGACGAAAGGAAAGAGGTTGGAAAAAAACGAGGGAAATAGAATTTAAGTAAATTACCAACTTTTATTATATAGAATTTATAATGTAGAGACAAGTCATTTGGCCCAGCTGACCTATGCTGGTGTTTATGCTCCACACGTGCATCATCCCACCCTATTTTGTTATTAGAATTATTAGTGACTGTCTCCTGGTTTTTTTTTTTCTTTACATTTACCCTTTCAAACCCCTTCACAATTTTGAAGTCCACTATTTGGTCACCCCTGTTCAGTCATTTTTGATTATTATAACCATAGAAAAGTTATAGCACAGAAGGAGGCCTTTCAGCCCATCTTGTCCATGCCAGCCCGAGGACACCCAGATGCTCTTTCTAATCCTACCTTCCTGCACCCGGCCCATAGCCCTGCAGTTTACAGCACTTAAGGTGCAGATCCAGGTACTTTTTAAAAGAATTTAGAGTTTCTGCTTCTACCACCAACTTGGGCAGCTAATTCCAGACACCCACTACTCTCTGCGTAAAAAAGTTCTTCCTCATGTTCCCCCCTACACCTTCTGCCACTTATCTTGAATCTATGTCCCCTGGTTCTAGAATTCTCCACCAAGGGAAACAATTTTATCCTGTCCACTCTATCTATTCCCCTCATAATTTTGTACACCTCAGTCAAGTCACCTCTCTGCCTTCTTTGTTCTAAGGAAAATAACCTCAACCTATCCAATCTCTCCTCGTAGCTACATTTTTCTACCCCTAGCAACATTCTTGTAAACTTCCTCTGCACTCTCTCTAGAGCTATTACATCCTCTCAGCTTTGATATCATTCTTGTAAATCTTTTTATTGCACCTTGCCCATACCTCTGTATCCGCTTTGTAATAGATCAGAACTATGCTCAGCACTGTGTGGTCTAACCGGGGTTCTATAAGTTTACCATAATTTCTCTGTTTTACAATTCTATTTCTCTAGAAATAAATCCAGTGCTTTCTATGCATCTTTCATGACCTTGTTAACTTGCATTGCTACTTAAAATGATTTGTTAATCTGTATTGCTAGATACCTTTGCTCCTGTACTCTATTTGGACTCTTCAATTAGACTACTTCCAATCATGTGAATTTAAAAAAAAAGAAAACAAAGAAAATTGTTCTTGTGGTTTAAATTTATTCATTTTCAAGTTCAGCCAAGAACTGAAGGATCCTGTTGTAGTTTCTTAACATTGCTGAGGCTCTTGCAAGGAGTAAATGTATTTGCTTTTATCATTTGCTTTTCATACCTAATGTTCAGAAATGCTATCTATAGACTTTAACTTCTACTTCTGTTTCTTTATAAATAATTTCTCTTAACTTTAGCCTATTGCACAAGCACATGTCCAAAGTGACATCACAAACTGATGAGACTTTATCATGATATTTCCAGATACTTATTGCGGCTGGAACACAGATGGTTAGTTAAATTCTATGCCATGAAGTTTTAGATGGGAAGGGGTTTGTGGGAAACATAGGAACATAGGGCTTAGAATCACAAGTAGGCCTTTCAGTATGGCCATGGCAGATCCTCTGGTACTCAACGCCATACTCCTGCTCTTTCCCCATACCCCTTGACACCTTTTAGAGTCCAGGAGTCTATCTATTTCTTTCTTAAATACATTAAGTGACTTGGCCTCCACAACCTTCTGTGGTAGAGAATTTCACAGTTTCACCACCCTCTGAGTGAACAGGTTTCTCCTCATCTCAGTCCTAAATGGTCTACCCTGTATCCTGAGATTGTGACCCCTTGTTCTAGACCTCCAGTCCGGGGAAAGATCATCCCTGCATCCAGTCTGCCCAGCCCTGTCAGAATTTTATATGTTTCAATGAAATCTCCTCTCATTCTTCTAAACTCCAGTAAATACAGGCCGAGTTGACCCAATCCCTCCACATATGACAATCCTGCCATCCCAGAATCAATCTGGTGAACCTTTGCTGTACTTCCTCTATGGCAAGTATATCCCTTCTTAAGTAAGGAGACCTAAACTGTACGCAATACTCCAGGTGTGGCCTCACTAAGACCCTGTACAGCTGCAGTAAGACATTCCTTGCTCCTGTGCTCAAGTCCTCTTGCAATGAAGGCCAGCATATCATTTGCCTTCTTAACTGCTTGCTGCATCTGCACGCTTGCTTTCAGTGATTGGTGTACAAGGGCACCCAGGTTCCTTTGTACGTCAACATTTCCCAATCTATCGCCATTTAAATAATACTGCCATTCTGTTTTTCCTCCCAAAGTGGATAACTTCACATTTATTCATATTATATTGCATCTGCCCACTCAACTTGCCTAAGTCATCTTCAATCCTCTTAACACCCTCCTCATCGCTCACGTTCCCACCAGGTTTTGTGTCGTCAGCAAACTTGGAAATATTACATTTGGTTCCCTCATCCAAATCATTGATATATATTGTGAATAGCTGGAGCCCAAGCACTGATCCCTGAGGTACCCCCACTAGTCACTGCCCGCCACTCTGATAAAAATCCATTTATTCCTACTCCATTTCCTGTCTGCTAACCAATTCTTAATCTAAACATCCCAAAGTGATTCTTAGCTCCTTTTTCAGCCAGATAATTTTTAATCCTCAAACTGACTTTCACTGTGTGGGTTTCCCTGGAGATTCCTCCCTCTAATCAAAACCAGATGAATCTTCCAGCATCGTCTGGACCGTCATGACCTTGGTCTCTTCAATCTGAGTGAGATTCTTGCATGGTGAACCATAAAGACTTGCTGTCTCTATCTCTCTGCTTTTTGCTTTCTCTTGGATCCTTTGTAGACTGATCTTTTCTGTGAGGTTCAGTTACATTTTAAGAAAACACTCTGTAAGCTTATCCTACAGTGGCTTCCTATGGACTCTTCCCCTCTGACAGCCCATCTCCGTGGCAACTGAATCACATAGGGATTGAATCTGCTGCCACTGCCTCCCTGGTGACGCTGCTGAGCAATGAACAGCTACCAGTCCCTGATTGGCCAGTAGTTCTCAGCAGCCAGGCCTTCCGCCCCCAGGGTCCTTGACCCCGGGAAGCCTGCCAATGCCCAGTTAAGTGCTTGACTGGCACCTAATACGACTGACCTTGTTGTAAAGAGGCGACACGGGGCTCTTGTTGGCTCTCCAGATGGTAAGTGAGACCGCCATTTCCTACATTATATTCCGCCTTATGACTTCATCAGAGTGTCGTTATCACTTAAAGATTATCCTTGGGGCACAGCTCACAGGAATCTATGAACCAATAATCCGCAAATCAAGTGTTAGACTGGTGACTGTCACAGATTCTTAATGAACACCCAAAATCTGCCAGAATTGAGACTAATTGCATGATCCCAGGAATGACTGGTCTTAAATTGTTGTACGTCCTGAAATAATAGTACCCTTGTAGCTGTGGGAAGCTGACTTCACTGAATTCAGCAAGATCAGCTAATAATAGAGACAAAGGAGAACCTTGCATTTATGCAACAAGAAAAGGAAAATACTGCTGATGCTGGAAATCTGAAATAAAAACAGAAAATGCTAGAAAATTCAGCAGGTCTAGCGGTCTCTGCGGAGGGAGAAACAGAGTTAACGTTACGAGTCCAGTTCTGAAGAAACATTAACTCTGTTTCTCTCTCCACAGATGCTATCAGACCTGCTGAGTTTTTCCAGCACTTTCTGTTTTTATTGCATTTATGCAAGCCAGCTGTACCTCATGCTGTCCCAAAGTGCTCCAAAGCCAGTGAATTTAAAAAGCTACCATGTGCTCTGCATATTATGATCACAAGTGGACAGAGAAAGAGGGTAGCATCAGGTCTTAAGGTGTTGCTGCGCTTTGGAAATATTGTTGTTTAGCCATGTCTGACTGGTGTATCAATGTTTCCAGAGGGTAGAAATGCCCTTCTGAATGAGGAGATTTTCTGTCGGAGGAGGCGAAACAGAAGTGCATCGCTGTATTTGGGGCAGAGGGAATAGCTTGAAAGCTGGTCATATTGAGAATCCTTGGGATTGCTACTCCATCTGCACATCCCACCCAATCCATTAAATCACAAAGGTTTAATAAAATGCATGAAAAATTAGGCCCATTGTCCAAAGGAATAAGGGTCAAATGACATGATGATACAGCAATATTCGGTTTAAAAAAATGACATTTCTGTAAAACTCAGAAATATTTTAATGAGTCAGAACTAGCTTGCAAACATAATATGGTTAGCTACCTTCACAACAATGTGAATTTGCTGATAAGAAAATACACATACACCGAAAAAATGGTATTCTATGGTTCTCACTATGACACTATCAGGTGAAACATACAATGCAAGCCCTGATAAGTAAAACCGCAATCAGATAGCAGAATATTAGGCTCCAAGTCTTCTTATCTCGCTTGATGTTGTACTTTGACTAAACAAAAATTGACCAACATAATTGTAACCTAAGGTCCAACTTTCAAAGAACTCATCAAAGCAACATTTAGTAGGATCGATCCATTCACCAAATATGGGAAATCACAAAAAAGTCGTCTCTTGGGAATTATGGAAACACCAATCTATGTAAAATTGATTACACAGCACCCCCCCCCCCAAAAAAAAATTGCTTTAACTATCAGAATCTAAATTGTGTAGATTTAGTTTGGTTTTGAACCAAATGGGCAAAATTCTCCAGTCCCGCCAACGGCCGGAATCGTGCTCCTGCTTACCACAAGATTGGGTGTGAGGCCAAAAGTTGAATTCCTGCCGGTGGGAAAACAGTTTTGAATTTTCCCCTCAGGATCTTCATGGCAGCCGAATGGTGGGTTGACTTTCCCGCAGATCCATGTTGGGAACCATATTTGCATGCATTACCATATCATGAATACTCATTATAACCATAATTTTCCAGAATCACATTCTCCCTCCCAATTAACTGCTATGTCATCAGGTAATTAGGCTAATTTGGTCATACACAACCGGATATAAGTGGCATGCACCTGCCCACCTTCACTCGCGACTTTAAGGTGCTTTCAATATTGAAAAGCCTACCTGCAATGGCACTGCTGTAATCTCGCTGCTGCTCTGACTTGTGAGCACTCGCCAAGCTATTCTCTCATTCAGATCCTTCCTACATGCCAGGAGTCTCACCCCCTCGGCACGTTGCCCACGAGGTGGCTGTGGTGGGGATGAGACCATTGTTCACCTCCTTGTAGATTGTGCCTTTGCAAAGAAGATCTGGAGAGAGATGCAGTGATTTCTGTCGAGGTTCGTCCCGAGCAGTTCTGTGACACAGGATTCTGTGCTCTACGGCTGTTCCCAGGAACACACACTGAGACAAACATCAACTGCAGTTGCAGGATCATCAACTCGGTGAAAGACGCTCTTTAGTTTGCCGAAACTTGTTGGTCTTCCAGTGCAAAGAATTGTCCCCAACCGAGTGTTGCAGACTGGCACATTCCAAAGTCCAGGACTACGTGCTGAGGGACGCACTAAAGCTTGGGGCAGCTGCCACAAAGGCGCAATGCCTAAGACCTTTCTGCCACAGTGCACCGAGGGACTGGGAATTGTGTAGAGCCCCTCGGGCTGTACAGCTCAAAATTAATGTCTGCAAATGATTGTAATATTCATTTATTATATTGATGCACCTTGTGATACATCTTGTAAAAGTTGAACCTGATTGTACCTTTGTGTTTGTGATGGTGATTTTGAAATGGTTTGATATGTTCTTCCAGATATTTTATGAATAAAGTATATTTTTCCAAAAAAAAAAGTTCTCTCAGGTGAGGAGCTGCTGGGATTTGCAGGCAGGCTGCGGTGTCTCAGGTGAGAAGCTGTTGGGGTTTACAGGCAGGGCTGCGGAGTCTCAGTGAAAAGTTGTTGGAGTTTACCGGCAGGGCTACGGTGTCTCAGTGAGAAGCTGATGGGGTTCACAGGCAGGGCTGCGGTGTCTCAGGTGAGAAGCTGTTGGGGTTTACAGGCAGGGCTGCGGTGTCTCAGTGAGAAGCTGATGGAGTTCACAGGCAGGGCTGTGGTGTCTCAGTGTAAAGCTGTTGGAGTTCACAGGCAGGGCTGTGGTGTCTCAGTGAGAAGCTGTTGGGGTTCACAGGCAGGGCTGTGGTGTCTCAGTGTAAAGCTGATGGAGTTCACAGGCAGGGCTGTGGTGTCTCAGTGTAAAGCTGTTGGGGTTTACAGGCAGAGCTGCGGTGTCTCAGGTGAGAAGCTGTTGGAGTTCACAGGCAGGGCTGTGGTGTCTCAGTGAGAAGCTGTTGGGGTTCACAGGCAGGGCTGCGGTGTCTCAGTGAGAAGCTGTTGGGGCTCACAGGCAGGGCTGCGGTGTCTCAGGTGAGAAGCTGTTAGGGTTTACAGGCAGGGCTGCGGTGTCTCAGGTGAGAAGCTGTTGGGGCTCACAGGCAGGGCTGCGGTGTCTCAGGTGAGAAGCTGTTGGGGCTCACACGCAGGGCTGTGGTGTCTCAGTGTAAAGTTGTTGGGGTTCACAGACAGGGTTGGGGTGTCTCAGTGTAAAGCTGTTGGAGTTCACAGGCAGGGCTGTGGTGTCTCAGTGAGAAGCTGTTGGGGTTCACAGGCAGGGCTGCGGTGTCTCAGTGAGAAGCTGTTGGGGTTCACTGGCAGAGCTGTGGTGTCTCTGAGAAGCTGTTGGGGTTCACAGGCAGGGCTGCGGTGTCTCAATGAGAAGCTGTTGGGGTTCACAGGCAGGGCTGCGGTGTCTCAATGAGAAGCTGTTGGGGTTCACAGGCAGGGCTGTGATGTCTCAGTGAGAAGCTGTTGGGGTTCACAGGCAGGGCTGTGGTGTCTCAGGTGAGAAGCTGTTGGGGTTTACAGGCAGAGCTGTGGTGTTTCAGGTGAGAAGCTGTTGGAGTTCACAGGCAGGGCTGCGGAGTCTCAGTGAGAAGCTGTTGGGGTTCACAGGCAGGGCTGTGGTGTCTCAGTGAGAAGCTGTTGGGGTTCACAGGCAGGGCTGCGGTGTCTCAGTGAGAAGCTGTTGGGGTTCACAGGCAGGGCTGTGGTGTCTCAATGAGAACCTGTTGGAGTTCACAGGCAGGGCTGTGGTGTCTCAGTGTAAAGCTGTTGGGGTTCACAGGCAGGGCTGTGATGTCTCAGTGAGAAGCTGTTGGGGTTCACAGGCAGGGCTGCGGTGTCTCAGGTGAGAAGCTGTTGGGGTTTACAGGCAGGGCTGCGTTGTCTCAGTGAGAAGCTGTTGGGGTTCACAGGCAGGGCTGTGGTGTCTCAGGTGAGAAGCTGTTGGAGTTCACAGGCAGTGCTGTGGTGTCTCAGTGTAAAGCTGTTGGAGTTCACAGGCAGGGCTGTGGTGTCTCAGTGAGAAGCTGTTGGGGTTCACAGGCAGGGCTGTGGTGTCTCAGTGAGAAGCTGTTGGGGTTCACAGGCAGGGCTGTGGTGTCTCAGTGAGAAGCCGTTGGAGTTCACAGGCTGGGCTGTGGTGTCTCTGAGAAGCTGTTGGGCTTCAGAGGCAGGGCTGCGGTGTCTCAGTGAGAAGCTGTTGGAGTTCACAGGCAGGGTTGCGGTGTCTCAGGTGCGATTACAGTAAGCCATAGAATATATGGCTCAAGATGGGGAGTGATGTCCACATGAGACATCGGGACATCTCGGTTCATGGGGAGGACAGGAACGTCAGCAATGATAGCTTTGGGCTCCAGGATTAAAGGGCAGGCTGGAGAGTGACCAGAGAGAAGTGTACCTGCATATCATGGGGTTTGAGGAAGATCAGAGGGACTTTCACAGTGACAGGGGAGGTTGGAAACTGGCCTCAAAGTACATGTGCAGCAGCACCATGTTGTCAGTCCGATGGAATGATGCAGTTGAAAAGCAACTTTGGAAAATAATTGCCGGGGAGGGGTGTGTGGGAGGAGTGTGGGCGCCAGGGCCAATTCAAGGGACACCCTAATTCTTTGGGATTGAACACATAGAGATCAAAGCTTAGCTGAGATGCTATGAAGAGTCAACTGCAATGTGATTGATTTGGCCACCCTAACTCATGGTGTGCTTTCTTACAATAAGACATTAGGGTTTGGGGCAACATGCGAGTAGCTCTGACCATATAACCATCGCAGAGGAATTTGAAAAGGGAAGAAGGGTCAAACTACTAATGGAGCACAGCTGCGGGACATTTACAATATGCTTTAGGGAAGCCAGGCCAGAGCATTTGGGATCTACATGGCTAACAGGGCAGAAGGCCTGCAATCATTAAATTAGTACAAGACACGGATCTACTCTCATCCAGAGGAGTCAGCTTGACAGTGCCTTGAATGAGGCTGCTCTCATATGGCTGCATGCACCCCTCCCCAAGCCTCTTGGCGAATGTACTGTCATGTTGGTGAGGGGAGATTGTGGGGGAGGGGATGCTCAGGTACTTGTGCTCCTTCAGGATGTGCCTCAGCTGCAAGAGTGCAACTGGGAATGGCACGTTTGGCATGAGTGCAGCCCAAGGGCTTACACTGGCTTCCCGAATGGTGATGAAATGCGATCATTGCAGGGTAATCTGCATTCATGTGTATGCTCTATTTAACCACAGGAGCAAGAATGAGTGCAGAATGGAGGCTGCAAGCACCACTATCTTCATGATAGTTTTCATGAGACTTGGGGGGAGAAGAAAGACCCATTGCCAGGCCTAAAAGAGGAGCTTTAAGAGCTCTGTGGTAGCAGCCGCTGATCTTCATTAACAGAAAAAGGGGGAGGTGATGGCGCAGTGGTATTGTTGCTGGACTAGTAATCCAGAAACCCAAGGTAATGCTTTGGGGACCAGGGTTCAAATCCTGCCACGGCAAATGGTGGAATTTGAACTCAATAAAAATCTGGAATTAAAAGTCCAATGATGACCATGAAACCATTGTCGATTGTTGTAAAAACCCATGTGGTTAACTAATGTCCTTTAGGGAAGGAAATCCTTCCTGGTCCTTACCTGGTCTGGCCTACATCTGATTCCGGACCAACAGCAATGTGGTTGACTCTTAAATGTCCTCTGAAATTGCCTAGCAAGCCACTCAGTTGTAACAAACTGCTACAAAAAAGGAATGAAACCGGATGGACCACCTGGCATCAACCTAGGCACCGGAAACGACAATGGCAGTCGCAGCGCTGTTGACCCAGCAATGCCCTCCTTACTTACATCTGAGAGCTAGCCCCAAAGTTGGGAGAGCTGTCTCACAGACTAGTCAAGAAACAGCCTGACATAGTCATCCTCAGGGAATCATACCTTACAGATAATGTCCCAGACTCCACCATCACCATCCCTGCCTCACCGGCAAGACAGGCCCAGCAGAGGTGGCGGCACAGTGGTATACATTTGGGAGGGAGTTGCCCTGGGAGTCCTCAACATTGACTCTGGACCACATGAAGTCTCATGGCATCAGGTCAAACATGGGCAAGGAAGCCTCCTGCTGATTACCACGTACCACCCTCAGCTGATGAATCAATGCTCCTCTGTGTTGAACATCACTTGGAGGAAGCACTGAAGATGGCAAGGGTGCAGAATGCCCTCTGGGTGGGGGGCTTCAATATCCATCACCAAGAGTGGCTCAGTAGCACCACTACTGACCAAACTGGCTGAGCCCTAAATGACATAGCTGCTAGACTAGGTCTGTGGCAGGTCGCGAGGGAAAAACATACTTGACCTCATCCATACCACCCTGCCTGCTGCAGATGCATCTGTCCATGACATATCGGTAAGAGTGACTGCCACACAGTCATTGTGGAGATGAAGTCCCACCTTCACATTGAGGATACCCCCCATCGTGTTGTGTGGCACTACCGCCGTGCTAAATGGGATAGATTTCGAACAGATATAGCAACTCAAGACTGGGCATTCATGAGACACTGTGGGCCATAAGCAGCAGCAGAATTGTACTTGAACACAATCTTTAACCTCGTGGCCTGGCATATCCCCCACTCTACCATTACCATCAAGCCAGGGGATCAACCCTGGTTCAATGAAGAGTACAGGAGGGCATGCCAGGAGCAGCACCAGGCATACCTAAAAATGAGGTGCCAACCTAGTGAAGCTATAAAACAGAACTACTTGCATGCCAAACAGCATAAGCAGCAAGTGATAGAGCTAAGCGATCCCACAACCAACGGATCAGATCTAAGCTCTGCAGCCCTGTCACATCCAGTCATGAATGGTGGTGGACAATTAAACAATTCACTGGAGGAGGAGGCTCCACAAATATCCCCATCCTCAAAGATGGAGGAGTCCAGCACAGCAGTGCAGAAGCTAAGGCTGAAGCATTCGGAACAATCTTCAGCCAGAAGTGCTGAGTGGATGATCCATCTTGGCTTCCTCCGGAGGTCCCCAGCATCATTGTTGCCAGTCTTCAGCCAATTCGGTTCACTCCACGTGATATCAAGAAAAGGCTGAAGGCACTGGATACTGCAAAGGCTACGGAGCCTGACAACATTCCAGCAATAGTACTGAAGACTTGTGCTCCAGAACTTGCTGCGTCCCTAGCCAAGCTGTTCCAGTACAGCTACAACACTGGCATCTACCTGGCTATGTGGAAAATTGCCCAGGTATCTCCTGTGCACAAAAAAGCAGGGCAAATCCAACCCAGCCAATTACTGCCCCATCAGTCTACTCTCGATTATCAGTAAAGTAATGGAAGGGGTCATCAACAGTGCTGTCAAGTGGCACTTGCTTAGCAATAACCTGCTCACTGATTCCTAGCTAGGGTTCTGCCAGGGCCACTCAGCTCCTGACCTTGTTACAGCCTTGGTTCAAACATGGATAAAAGAGCTGAACTCCCGAGGTGAGGTGAGAGTGACTGCCATTGACATCAAGGCAGCATTTGACCGAGTGTGGCATCAAGGAACCCTAGCAAATCTGGAGCCAATGGGAATCAGGGGGAAAACTCTCCACTGGTTGGAGTCATACCTAGCACAAAGGAAGATGGTTGTGGTCGTTGGAAGTCAGTCATCTGAGCTCCAGCACATCACTGCAGGAGTTCCTCAGGGTAGTGTCCTCAGCCCAACCGTCTTCAGCTGCTTCATCAATGACCTTCCTTCCATCATAAGGTCAGAAGTGGGGATGTTCGCTGATGATTGCACAATGTTTAGCACCATTTGCAACTCCTCAGATACTGAAGCATCCACCTCCAAATGCAGCAAGACCTGGACAATATCCAGGCTTGGGCTCACAATTGGCAAGTAAGATTTGTGCCACCCAAGTGTCTGGCAATAACCGTCTCCAACAAGAGAGAATCCAACCATTGCCCCTTGATGTTCATGGCATTACCATCACTGAATCCCCCAATATCAACATCCTGGGGGTTACTATTGACCAGGAACTGAACTGGACTAGCCATATAAATACTGTGGCTACAAGAGCAGATCAGAGGCTAGGAATCGTGCAATGAGTAACTCATCTCCTGACTCCCCAAAGCCTGTTCTCCAACTACAAAGCACAAGTCAGGAGTGTGATGGATTACGCCCCACTTGCCTGGATGAGTGCAGCTGCTCCAACAGTCAAGAAGCTTGACACCGTTCAGGACAAAGCAGTCCGCTTGATTGGCAGCACATCCACAAACATTCACTCCCTCAACCATTGACGCACAGTAGCAGCAGTGTGAACCATTTGCAAAATACACTGCAGGAACTCAGCAAGGTTACTTTGACAGCACCTTCCAAACCCACGACCACTACCCGCTAGAAGGACAAGGGCAGCAGTTAGATGGAACACCACCATCTGGAAGTGCCCCTCCAAGTCACTCACCATCCTGACTTGGAACTATACTGCCGTTCCTTCATTGTCACTAAGTCAAAATCCTGGAACTGCCTCCCCAACAGCACTGTGGGTGTACCTACACCACATGGACTGTAGCGGTTCAAGAAGGCAGCTCCCCACCACCTTCTCAAGGGCAACTAGGAATGGGCAATAAATGCTGGTCCTTCCAGCGATGCCCACATCCCGTGAATGAGTTAAAAAAAAACTCCCTCAACGTCTACGATCATCAGAAGAAGATCATGCATATCTGTGCCAGATTCCATGGGAGTTCACACGACTCACACATCCTGAGTCACTCCCATGTGCGTCAGGTCTTTGAGGACCTGCAGCACTTACAGGTTTGGCTGCTGGGCTATGAGGGGTACCTCCAAACAACTTGGCTTTTGATACCCATGTATCATCCTCAAAGTGCCTCAGAGGAGAGTCGCAATGTAGCGCACTCTGTAACAAGGACCAACAAAGAACAAACCTTGAAGATGCACTTCCGAAGTCTGGACCATTACATTGTGCATCTTTGCCACCAGCACGTGACACTTTCAGCAGCTATTGAAACCTGGACTTGATTGCAATGGACATAATGCATCCAGGACATGTGCTTTCACACTCACAAGGAACACAGCTCAGTGTCAATGCCGCAATGTTGGTTCTCACCCCTTAAGATACAGGAGCACACATAATTCAATCGTCTGTTGGTAGGCTTCCAAGAGCATTTGTCAATCTACATGCACTTTCAGGCTATGGCATGACACAGCTCCCTTAAAGGTCACAAGGGGTGAGTGACTAACATGATTTTGCTAAACATAACATGAATCTGAGGGACAGGAATTCAGACCATTGTAGAGCATAGGTCATCCTTATAATAAAACAGAACATAGAATCAGATGCAGGAAGTGTTCACAACCTGAGGCGTTGGGTCTTAAAATTGTATTTACAAGGGTGTAGTCAATGGGCACCTGTGCCACCAACGTGTGTTCATAATTTCTTAACTTTACATACTCTACTGCTGTGCCTGAGTGCAGCCTTGACATCTGCAGCAGTGTTGGAGGTAGCCTGCTGACTGCTATGCCCTGTTGTCTGAGATGATTTCAGCTGATGTCTTCTGGGCTCTGGCCAGCTTTGGGCCTCTTGCTGTGGGTCAAGTGCACCCTCCTCCACTTGAGCAGCTGGAGCTGATGGGGTCACAAGCAGAGGGGGTTGTGAATAGCTCGACAACCTTGGAGTGTCCTGGGTGGATGTCGGCTAGGTGTCTGGCAGATGCTCCTCCTCCCTGTGAGTGCCCGAGGGCCCGTCCCTGACTCCCTGAGGAGAAAGGGGCAGCTGGAGGGAGGTCAAGGTGCCCTGTCTCCTTCTCGCCTAGTCATTGATCTATCCCAGCAATACCTATAGCCCTGGAGCGCAGGTCAGAGCACAAATCCCGCAGAACCTGCTGGACCACGGTCTCTAAGGTGGCTGCTACCTTTCCATGGGGATCTCAATGCACTCATATGCAGAAGCCATGACATCAAAGAGGATGCAGACGGACTCCTGCATGTTTCGTTCAAGTCTGGTAACTGCCTCTGAAAACTCTGCCTGAATCTCCCCTGCCTGTCTTTGCATCTCCAGCATGTGAGCAATGGCCGATTGTAGAGGCTGTTTACCGGACTTGGACTCTGCAGGGGCCTGTTCTCCAGCAGTCCTCCAAGTGCTGGAGACTTGGGCTGTCACTGCCTCCAACTGCTGGGGAGACGTGTCAGTCAGATGATCTCCAGATGCCGACCTGAGCCTAATCTAGATCTATGACCCACCGAGATGTGTCTCTCGGCGCTGGTGAAGGGTAGAGGTGAATGCAGTGACAGTTCTACCACTAGTGGATTCTCAGCATCATTATCTGAGGTGGGCTGGGGCTAAGGTACAGCTGGAGGTTTGTCCTGGCCTGCTCCTGCTGGTGCCTGGAAAAGAGAGAAGATAGAACTAGTTCCTGAGCAGGCAGAATCCAACATTACATTTAACTCACTGTGAAGGTCATGATATCTTTGATGAATGAAGATTTCAGCCATATTGCTTTGCTGGGGAGGCTGATCTCGCCTGCGGTACAGGAGCGATTCCAGTCCTCCCCTGCCAACTTGGCTGCCCCCTCCTCGAATGGAGTCACCTCCTGAATCTTGGGGGTCCCTCCACTGGTCTGGCATCCCTCCCTCTTGTTGTGTGTTAGCTTAGCCTGCATGAAGACAGATGGAATGGAATGTCATGAGAACAAGTGGAAGAGAAGTTGGGAAGCCTGCATAGCTGCTGTGTGTACTGTACCCTCCCCAGTAAGGGCAGAAGATGTTGATAATTCAGGATGGTACATGAGATGGTGCGGATGTTAAAGTATGTGTGAGATATTCAGTGCCGATGTCCCTTCTGTCAATAGTGTGTGAGACCCCGGTGGACTATAATCCTTAGGGTGCGTGCCTGATACCTTTATGAGAGTGTGAGACGAGAGTGGCTAGAAGGTGGACTTAGTCTGACAGAGTGGGTGAGATCATTTTTTTAAATTAATTCATGGGATGTGGCTAGGTCAACATTTTTTGCCTATCACTAATTGCCCTTTAGAAAGTGGTGGTGAGCTGCCTCCTTGAACCGCTGTAGTCCATGTGGTGGAAGTACACCTGTAGTGCTTTTAGGGAGAGAGTTACAGGATTTTGACTCAGCGACAGTGAAGGATCAGTGATATATTTCCAAGTCAGGATGGTGAGTGGCTTGGTGAGGAACTTCCAGGTGGTGGTGGTGTTCCCACCTATCTACTGCCCTTGTCCTTCCAGTTGGTAGCAGTTGTGGGTTTGGAAGGTGCCGTCTCAGGAGACTTGGTGAGTTTCTGTAGTGCATCTCGTAGATTGTACACACTGCTGCCACTGTGCATTGGTGTTGGAGGGAGTGAATGTTTGTGAATGGGGTGCCAAGTAAGCAGGCAGCTTTGTCCTGAATGGTGTCAAGCTGGAGATGCACTCATCTAGGCAAGTGGGGGGTATTCCATCACGCTCCTGAGTGTGCACTGTGTGGACAGGCTTTGGGGAGTCAGGGGGTGGGTTACTCATCGCATGATTCCTAGCTTCTGACCTGCTTTTGTAGCCACAGTATCTATATGACTCGTCCAGTTCAGTTTCTGGTCACTGATAACCCCTAGGATGTTGATTGGTGGGGGATTCAGCAATAGTAATGCCATTGAATGTCAAGGAGGGATGGTTAGATTCTCATCCTCTTTCTGCACTGTAGGGCATTTCTTTCCAGTGCCATAGGCACTGACCTCACCGGCGACTTCTTCCCAGCTGCCGAAGTCAGGTTGGTTGCCTCCTGCTGCCATCCCTCGGGAACAGTACATGTTGGTGTTCTCAGATGGCCTGGAGGAGAATCGTGGCTGAACCGAGGGATATAAGGCTTGCTTCTCCAGAAGGACATTTCTTTACCACCACACAACGGGCTTCCAGAGAGTGAATGTGTGTTTGGATGTTGCTAAATCATGGCACCAGTGATTTCAAACCAATGAGGTAACAGCAGCCGGATGAATCAGTGCCAGCCCCACCATGTGATTCAGTGAGCAGCTCGCTGATTCATAATTAATGAGGTATCGAGTGGACGATTGGGTGGGAGAAGCTGCCCCGCTGACCAGCGGGAAACACGCTGACTATCCTGCCCGTCACTGCAATTTGTCTGAAAAATGGAAAATTCAGCCCAACAGGTCTCACACTCTCTGGGATTAAGGTAACCTTACTTTAATATTTGATGGATATCCTTTCCTTTCTAAATATTATCTCTGCAACACTTAAACTTTAAACCTCAGGTTCTCTGTTAGAAAAAAAGAACTATCTATTTTATAATTTTTGATAGTTATCTGGTTTCGAGTTTATGCTTTTCACATAAACGCCGAATTGCATGCTTGCTCATTTTAATGAACTTTTAACATTTTTAAAAATTTAAATTGTCTCACTTAGTCTTCTGTCTAAATTAACTCAAATAACCCAACTCCTATTCTCTTCGAGTGGGAGTAATTACTAAAGAGTTTCACCCAGATCATTCTTATGTGGGAAAATTACAATCTTGCTAAAAGCTAATTAAAAATATAGAAAGAAGGTTATAATCTCGACTGGCTCTTTTACTTAAATTGGAGACTGGGCCTGCTGAGTCTGATTAATGACCTGTTCTTGACTTCTCTCAACCTCAGATTGAGGGCAGCTCATTGGGAGATACTCCTGATCCAGAATAGCCCTGAAAGGGGTTTAGGATTGTAATACACCATAATTGAATGTATTCAAACTACAATAATAAAGCAAATGATATCACAACAATGATCTTTAAATTTAACTGTTTAATTTTGTCACCAACTTAAAAATTAACCCTTTTTTGAAAAATGGTTACCAAATATGCAACCCTCACAAATTTACACGCATATAGGTTGTGTGCGCGTGTGTCTAATAGCAATTGCCTGTATTTTTAAGTGTGTAAGCAAAGATTGAAAAAGTACAAATGCACACTTGATATGAAACTGTGTTTCTTCCAAGTTTTAAGGCACAAAAAACTTGGATTAGGCAATCATAAAGTCCATTGGTATCTGCAGTACAACTGGCTCATGAGATAAAATAAAGTAGATAATTCACACTACTCAGAAGAACAAGAAAAATAACAAATATTGCCACATTATCAAGAATAATCACGTCAAACTTATCTGAAAAAGGTATTAAATTGCAAAGCAATTAACTTTGGCATGGATTTAAATACGTGCAATAATCTCTGCTTTGCCTCAGGTCATTTTGAATTTTTTATATGTACGGTATGTAAATTAATTGGCATCTTTTTCAAATGTTTTTTGGGATAGTAGCACAACAATGCAGAATATAACTGTCCGGGGGAAAAAAAAACATACGTGCAAGTGTTCTTCCAGTCTTAGTAGAAAGATGTTGTTTAACATTTCTTTTAATGCTGAGAACTATCTGCAGTTTTGCAAGTATCAATGGGACACTGCTGTGCTTTTAACGTCCTAGATATTTGTTGATAAGAGATTTTTTTTTGTCAAAGTTTTTTGTCTTGCACTCCCCAGAACAATTGGCAAGAAAATACCAATGTTAAGGAAACAACATGTTCATACTGTATGAGAAGAGAGTGCTGACAATGCCTTAACTAATTACAGTCAAGCTGCCTGGTTTAAATTTCAAACTATGCCTGAAAGTTAACTGTCAGTCAACATCCGCTGGTGCATTCTCCATGCCAACGCCTCTACCAATCAGGGTCCACTGGCCAACCAATCAGCATTCTTTTCTCATACAGTATGTTGTTTCCCCGACATTGATATTCTCTTGCGAATTGTCCTGATGTGTGCAAGACAAAAAGCTTTGACAAAGAGTCTCTTTTTTCAGCAATACTCAAGTTCTGTACTTCCAAACGACGATTTGTATGCCAAATGTGTTAATTTTCTCATAGGCTGAACTGCCTTTCTATAAAACGCAGGATTCTAGCTTGTTAAGCCTGTTCATTGGGAACACAAGCGTACAAATAGGGAGTACGAAATTGGGAGAGTGGGAACTGCATCAATTTCTTTCTAATCTGCTCTGCAGTTCTCCAGGCTTCTGTTACTAGTGGGCTGTATTGCTTGTGCCAATTTTCTGCATGAATTGGATTTAATGCAGCAATATTTAAATGAGGAATTTTTTTCTTCATTCACGAGCTGTGAGCATCACTGGCTGGGCCAGCATTTATTGCCCACCCCTAGTTGTCCTTGAGAAGCTGCCTTCTTGAAATGCAGTCCGTGTGTTGTAGGTACACCCACAGTGTTGTTAGGAAGGGAGTTCCAGGATTTTGACCCAGTGACAGTGAAGGTATGGTGAAATATTTCCAAGTCAGGATGGCGAGTGATATGGAGGGGAACTTCCAGGTGGTGGTGTTCCTATCTATCTGCTGCCATTGTCCTTCTAGCTGATGGTGGTCGTGGGTTTGGAAGGTGCTGCCGAAGGTGCTTTGGTGAGTTCCTGCAGTACATCTTGTATACGGTTCACACTGCTGCTACTGTGCGTCGATGGTTGAGGGAGTGAATGTTTGTGGATGTGGTGCCAATCAAGCGGGCTGCTTTGCTCTGGACGGTGTCAAACTTCTTGAGTGTTGCAGGAGCTGCACTCATCTAGGCAAGTGGGGAGTATTCCATCACACTCCACACTCCTGACTTTTGCTTTGTAGTTGGTGGGCAGGCTTTGGGGAGTTAGGAGATGTGTTACTTGTTGCAGGATTCCTAGCCTATGACCTGTTCTTGTGGCCCCAGTATTTATATGGCTAGTCCAGTTCAGTTTCTGGTCAATAGTAACCCCAAGTATGTTGATAGTGGGGATTCAGTGATGGTAATGCCATTGAACATCAAGGGGCAATGGTTGGATTCTCTCTTGTTGGAGATGGTCATTGCCTGACACTTGTGTGGCGCGAATGTTACTCAGCCCAAGCCTGGATATTGTCCAGGTCTTGCTGCATTTGGAGATGGACTGCTTCAGTATCTGAGGAGTCGCAAATGATGCTGAACATTGTTCAATTGTCAGCAAACATCCCCACTTCTGATCTTGGAAGGAAGATCAATGATAAAACAGCTGAAAATGGTTGGGCCGAGGGCACTACCCTGAGAAACTCCTGCAGTGATGTCCTGGAGCTGAAATGACTGACCTCCAACAACCACAACAATCTTCCTTTTGTGATAGGTATGACTGCAGCCAGTGGAGAGTTTTATCCCTGATTCCCATTGACTCCAGTTTTGCTGGGGCTCCTTGATGCCACACTCTGTCAAATGTGGCCTTGATGTGAGGGGCAATCACTCTCACCTTACCTCGGGAGTTCAGCATTTTGTCCACATTTGAACCAAGGCTGTAATGAGGTCAGAAGCTGAGTGGGCCTGGTGAAACCCAAACTGGGCATCAGTGAGCAGGTTATGGCTAAGCAAGTACTACTTGATGGTACTGTTGATGATCCCTTCCATTATTGATGACCGAGAGTAGACTGAAGGGGCGAATTGGCCGGGTTGGATTTGTCCTGCTTTTTGTGTACAGGAGATACCTGGGCAATTTTCCACATAGCCAGGTAGATGCTAGTGTTGCAGCTGTACTGGAACAGCTTGGCTAGGGGCATGGCACTTTCTGGAGTAGCAGTCTAAAGGAACATTAGACCCAACTGTGCTGAATTTGTGTCAGCTTTGCTCTTTTTTGATTTGTGCATAGGGAATGGGTATAATGGAACTTTCCAACATTACAACAGTTACTCCACTTCAAAATACCTCAAGTGCTTTGAGACATTCGATGATTATGAGAACCGCTATATTAATGCAAGGCTGTCTTTCTTCTATGAGTGCAAGTGATGTTAAATACATCTGGAAGGTACTTTGATGTTTACAGTCCATTTTTAATGCAGTCTTATGACACTTTTTTTAATGTTTCTGAAACTGTTATTTAATTTTGGGAGAAAAATTGGCCACCATTTTTTATCAATTAAGATCGGTTTATTTCTACAGCATCTTAAATGTAGTTGCCTTGAATCTTCTTGGGCTTTCTGTTGCCTTACTGCCATAAGTAAGTGTGGCAGTGGGTGGGGTTTATGTGTACCTCCAGCAAAGTTACTGAGACACAGTGGTAGAAAGCCTGAGTAAATTTGGCTAGTATTTCATTACTGAGGTGCTACAAAATGAGAGGAGGCATACCAATGAGATCGATAATCTATTCTGCAACCTCAATTTAAGAAACAAATCAAATTGCTCTCTCAATAACAATATTTTTACAAAGACTGAACTGAGTCTAAAGCTCTGATGACAGTTTCGAAGGAGGCAGGCTCTTTGTTCATCCCCTCTCCGGTGAGCATGTCACCAGCTATACTCCCAACAGCGTATAACACAGTGCTAACTTGATCTTTGTTCTTTTTAGTTGCAAGGCCTGAGGCATTGTGGTGTCAGGCAAAATGCTTTTGCCAATTTTGCCATTGCTCAGCCTGGCTGGGGCTCTCAATATTTTGAAAGGATTCTGATAGGGGAAAGTAGTAGCCCATTGCTCACTACGATCAGAGGTTGTCTTTTCCCGTGCTGCTTGTCCTGCCAATCTCGGGATTGTCATTGTTACTTGTTGGTCTCTAGTTTGGCTGCTGGGTTGGCTTTGAAGTCCTTCATCTGGTGAACTGCACTTTTGCTGGGTTTGACTTGAGGCTTTTCTTGCCATTTTCTACAATTCTGCTATGCTTTACCATTGTTATTGTGGTTGGATCTTGGGATTCGTTAGCTTCTTACTCTAGAGGAGATCTTGCTGGAGGCTTCGTTCAAAAAACCTTTATTTACATGCTAACTATTTATTAAGGTTAGATAAGACTAACCTATAGCTACAGCTGCCCTCTGAAATGCTACTCAGTCATATTTTCTCTGTGATTGACATCACTGTGACATAGCTCCTTTTGCACATGCTCAGTGTGCTCTTATTAGAGTTAAACCATTACTCTACACATACCATTTGCCTTCCTAATTGTTTGCTGCATCTTCATGTTAGCCTTGAATGACTTAGGAACAAGGACATCCAGGTCCCTTGGACATCAACACTTCCCAATCTCTCAGCCTTTATGAAATACTCTACACTTCTGTTTTTCCTACAAAGGGGCTAACTTCACATTATTCCCTCCATCTGCTATGTTCTTGCCCACTCACTTAGCCTGTCTAATTCCCCTTAAAGCTTCTTCGTATCCTCCTCACAACTTATTCCCATCTAGTTTTGTGTCTTCAACAAACATGGAAATGTTACATTTGGTTCCCACATCCACATCATTGATATAGAATGTGAATAACCAGGGCCAAGCACTGATCTTTGCAGTACCCCAGTAGTTACAGCCTGCCAACCTGAGAATAACCTAATCTCTGTTTTCTGTCCGTTAACCAATTCTCAATCCATGCCACTATATTATCCCCCAACTCTATGTGCTTTAATTTTGTTTACTAACCTCCTGTGATGAGAATGTGGCAAACATTTTCTTTGTATGGTGCATCTTGACTGTTTTCTGCAGAGAAATGAGAATGCATGAGAAGCACTGAAGGAGCATTAAGGCTTTGTGATGGCTTGAAATAGGGAGCAGTAAATGAAGAACAGGTTTACAACCTACACATTCTGACATGTGTAATCTACCTGGTACATGATTCATAGTACATGTTATTTCTTGTATTTGTTTCCAGGTGCTCCAAGTACTGTAGATAGTGTTCCTCCTGGCCACAACCTCCTGGTGCACTGGATCAGTTCCTAGAGAGATAAGCAAGCACGCACCAAACTCGCATAGCAAAATGTGTCTATGTCATCTATTAAGCCAGAATAGAGGCAGCTCCCTTCTGTTATTTGCACACACACTTTTTTTTTGTTCCTCCACATAATGTTCTTTATCCTTTTGATTTCACTGACCAGTTTTCTCTCTCCTTCCCGCCATCCAGCCTTCATTGTATTCCTGTTGCAAGGAACATTTGAACTAATTAAATCACTTGATTCTGCTATATCTGGCTACCTGTAATCACAAATCTATTTGTGTTTATTTTCCTCTGTAAATGTGTAGGTTTTCCTCATCATTCTGCAATGCTTGTTGACTCGGGGTGGAATTTAAGTAAGACCGCTAGAGTGGGCATGATGGTGGATGGGCAGGGAGAATTGGGCAGGAGTACCCACAACAGATTCCCATTGTCGGGAAAACGGTGCCCAAATATGATGGTAATGCTCATGGCACCTCCTCTTCCCGACAATTGTTCAATTGTGGGGAACCATTCATGACTATATGTGGCAGGAGTGCAGAGCTTTGATCTGAACTGTTGACGGTGGGATTGCTTAGCTCTGTCTTTAGCATTGTGCTTTTGTTGATTAGGATGCATATAGTCCCATGTTGTCTTTTCGTCAGGTTGGCACGTTGTTTCACCTGATGTTGTTCTACACGCTTCATTGGACCAGGGTTGCTTGATGATGGTGGCACTGTGAAGTATATACCAGGCCATGAGGTTATAGAATGTGCTGGAATACAACACATCTGCTCATGGCCCTCACAAATGGCTAGTTTTGAGCCACTAGGTATCTTCTGAATCTGAAACAAAGCAAACTATTGCAGACACTGGAAATCTGAAATAGAGACTGAAACTGCTGCTGCTGGGAGGAAGGTGGTGCAGTGGTAATGTTGCTAGACTTGTAATCTGGAGACCAGGCTAATATCTTGGGGATGTGGGTTTGAATGCCACCATGGCAGGTGGTGGATTTGAATTCAATTAATTAACAGATTCAACTGATTAATAAAAAATCATCAGGAATTAAAATCTAGTGTTAGGAATGGTGCCAAGATATTGTCATTGGTTGTTGTTAAAAACCCATCTGGTTCACTAACGTCCTTTTAAGGGAAGGAAAATCTGACGTCCTTACCTGGTCTGGCCTACATGTCATCCCAGACCCTGAGCAGTGTGGTTGACTCTTAACTGCCCCCTGAAATGGCCAAGCAAGCTACCCACTTCAAGGGCAATTAGGAATGGGCAGCAAATGCTGCACTTGTGTAGACCTCTGAGATTGAGAGAGAATCTGGGTGTCCTGGTGCAAGAATCACCAAAGGTTAGTATGCAGGTACAGCAAGTAATTATGAAAGCTAATAGAATGTTACTATTTATTGTGAGGGAAATTGGATGTAAAAGTAGGGAGCTTATGCTTCAGTTATACAGGGCACTGGTGAGACCACATCTGGAGTACTGGAGTACTTATTTAAGGAAGGATGTAAATGCATTGGAAGCAGTTCAGCGGAGGTTTATTACACTAATACCTGGAAAGGGAGGGTTGTCTAATGAGGAAAGGTTAGACAGGTTAGGCTTGTATTTGCTGGAGTTTAGAAGAGTAGGAAGTGACTTGACTGAAACATATAAATTCCTGAAGTGTCTTGATAAGGTGGATGTAAAGAGGATGTTTCCTCTTGTGGGAGAGTCTAGAACTAGGGGGGGGCGTGGCATAGGGGGTGGGGGGGGATCACTGTTTAAAAATAAGGGGTGGCCAAATTGAGACAGATGGGGAGAATTTTTTTCTGAGGGTAGTGAGTCTTTGGAACTCTCTTCCTCAAAAGATGATGGAAGCAGAGTCTTTGAATATTTTTAAGGCAAAGCTAGATAGATTCTTGATAAGCAAGGAGGTGAAAGGTTATAGGGGGTAGGTGGAAATGTGGAGTTGAGTTACAATCAGTTCAACCATGATCTTATTAAATGATGAAGCAGGTTCAGTGGGCTGAGTGGCCTACTCCTGCCCCCAATTTGTATGTTTGTATATTGCCAGCGATGTCCACATCCCATGAAAAAAAACTCAACAGTTTTGGAGAAAAATGGAGTTAATGTTTCAGGATTATGACGTTTCATCAGAATGTGCTGAATATATCCCATTTAGCACAGTGTAAAACATATTGGAGGATGCCCACCTCCATTGAAGATCAGACTTAGTCTGTATAAGGAATGTTGAGGTGGTTATTCCCCCAATAATATCATGGATAGATGCATCTGATTGACAGGCAGATTGATGAGGACAAGGTAAAGTTTTCTATCATGCTGGTTCTCCCACTACCTGCCATAGGCACTATCCTTCAGGATATGGCCAGCTTGTTCAGTATTGGTATTACAAATTCCTATGTGGTGATGAACAGTAAGTTCCCCACCCAGAGTACATTATCTGCCCTTGCTAACCTCAATGCTTTCTTATACATGTGTAATCAGTGAGATTATCACCATGATTGGTCTCCCCAGTACGATATATATACAGCCAAAATATATTGATAAAATACAGGATGTGTGAAACATATGATAATAAATATCACAGTTTATGCTTAATAATTTGAATTCATTGCACCAGACAATGCAAAATATGCAGTTAAAATAGATGAAAGCGAGTTAAGAATCATTGAAAGGAAAGGAGTCTGCAAATTGCAATGGTGAATCAATCTAAATTTCAGTGGTTATTTCATTTCTTAAGATGTATATCATTTCAGTGAGATAGAATTGGAGGATTGCAGAGACACTGGCTTCTGTTGATTACAAGCACTACCTAAATCATATGGAATGGATGAAGAGGCATGCTCCCTGAAATTCTCCCCTTCTCATTCAAATCCTACATGATTACTGGATGTGTGGGACGCTGATGTTGGCAGAGGATATGTGACTGCTGAGAATAATACCAGATGAATTTCCTGGTTTTCACATCCGTGGACCTTTCTCAGCCATCAGAACTAGAAAAGAAACTTCCAAATTTGTGAGGAAGCTGTTTACCTGTTGGCTCAGTGCCATAAAATTCATCCTACAAAGTAGGAGAAATGGCTCTGAAAAGATACCTAAGGATGATGATTGTTAAAGAAGTGCTTTTCAGAAAATCAAGGTAGAATGCTTATGACCCAACCAAAGCAATTACCCCTCCACAAAGCTTCTGACATAGCATGCAAAGAGTTAAAATATTAGTGCAAAGTATACCATGCACTCTTTCATATGGAGGATGGAAAAATAAACCAAATCACTTTTGCAGGGCATGTTATTTTAAATAATTGTCTTATTCCTTTTTAAAGTGTTCCCATGTTATGTATAGCTTCCTGGCTGAATGTGCAGATGCCCTGCCCATTTGCCTACACTAATGCTGTTATATCAGTGATAACAAGAAATATGCAAAAGGAGCTTGGGACGACTTGCCTCTTTGTCACTCTTTCTCAACTGTTTAGTTGAAGAAATTTCCCCTCGTCTCAGTCCTAAATGCTCGGCCTCTTATTCTGAGACTGTGCCTCAGTGTTTAAGATTCCCCAAACAATGGAAACAACCTCTCAGCATCCACTCTATCAAACCCCTTCAGAATTTTGGAGGTTGCAATGAGATTGCCTCTCATTCTTTTAAATTCCAGAGAATATAAGCACAATTTACTCAGCCTATCATCATAGACAACCCCCTCATCCCAGGGATGTGTTTAGTGAACCTTCACTGTGCAGCCTCTAATGCAAGTATTTCCTTTCTTAAACATGGAGACCAAAACTGAACTGTACAAGTGCAGCAAAACTTCTTTATTCTTGTACTCCAATCACCTTGCAATAAAGGCCAACCAGCTATTTGCCTTCCTAATTGTAGCACCTGCATGCTAATTTTCTGCTTTCCTTGTATAAGCACACCCAAGTTTCTTTGAACATCAACATTACAAGTTTCTCAACTTTCAAAATATATTCTGCTTTTTTATTCTTTTGACCAAAGTTAATAATGTCACACTTCACTAATATTATGCTCCACCTGCCATCTTGTTGCCCACTTACTTAACCTGTATATATCTCTTTGCAGCCTCTCTTGTTCCTCCTTCAGCCTATGTTTCCAACTAGCTTGGTGGCATCAGCAAACTTAGATACTTGACTCTCTTCCTCTTCATCTAAGCCATTAGTATGGAATGTAAATAGCTGATGCCCCAGCGCTGATCCCAACGGCACTCTAGTATTCACTGCCTGCCAACTTGAAAAGCCCTGTTTAATCCCGCTCTCTGTTTTGTATCCATTAACCAATTCTCTATCCATGCTAATGTATTACCACCAGTGCCACAAGCCTTTATTTTGCCTGTTAATCTTCTGTGTGGCATCTTATCGAATGCCTTTTGGAAATCCACGTATACTCCATCTATTGGTTCCCCTTTATCTACCCTACTAGTTACATCCTCAAAAGACTCTAAGTTTGTCAAACAGGATTTCCCTAGAAAACCCATGTTGACTTGTTCTAATCGCACTCTGCTATTCTAAGTGCATTGTTAAGACTTTCTTAATAATAGATTCCAGCATTTGTCAGCAACTGATGTTAGGCTAACTGGCCTATAGTTCACTGTTTTCTTGAAAACAAACTCCTTTTTTGAAAAGCGGTGTAACATTTGCCAACTTGCAATCTAGTGGGACAGTTCCTGAATCTAAGGAATTTTGGAAAATCATAGCCAGCACATCCTCTGCCTCACACTGCACCCTAGGTGTAGGTCATCAGGCCCCAGGATTTGCCAGATTTTAGTCCCTTAGGTTTCTCCAGTACCTTATCTCTACTGATAATAATTTCCCTAATTTATTCCGTCTTTCTGGCCTCTCGGTTATTGTCTATTTCTGGTATGGAGCTTGTGTCTTCTTCTGTGAAGACAGCCACACTCTGCTAATTCCTCATTCCCCATGATAATTTCTCCAGTCTCTGATTCTAAGGAACCAATGTTTACTTTACCTACTCTCTTCCCTTTTATGTACTTATAAACACTCTTACAATTTGATTTTATATTTCTGGCTAGTTTACTCTCATACTCATTTTCCTTTTTATCAAATTTTTGTGGCCCTTGGCTGGTCTCTAAAACACTCCCAATCCTCAGACTTGCTACTTTTTTTGGCAACAATGTAAGCCTCTTCTTTTAGTCTCATACTGTCCTCAACTTCCTGAGTGAGCCATGGATGAGTCCTTCTTACTAATTTTTTGTTCTTCAGTGGAATGTATTTTTGTTGAACATTTTGAATTATTTCTTTAAATGTTTCCCACTGTTCATTTACCTCCATACCTTTTAGTCTATTTACCCAATTAACCTTAGCCAGTTCTCCCCTCATACCTATGTAATGGTTTTGTTTAAGCTTAAGATTTTTGCTTGTGATTGGAATATGTCATTTTGAAACTTAACATGGAATTGAATAGTGTTATGGTCACTATTTCCCAGTGGACCTTTTACTATAACATTACTAATTAATTCTGTTTCATTGCACAATACTAGATCTAAGATAGCTTTATCTCTAGTTGGTTCCACCATGTACTGCTCCAAGAAACTGTCATGAAAACATTCCACCAATTCATCTTCTAGACTATTCTTGCCAATTTGTTTGTCCCAATCTATATGAAGGTTAAAGATCCCACAATTATTACATTTTCTTTGTTACCGGCTCCAATAATTTCTTGTTGAATGCATATGCCCAGTGGTATGATTACTGTTAGGGGGCCTATAAACTACTCCCACTGGTGTTTCCTGACTCTTGCTATTCCTAATTTCCACCCCTACTGATTCTACTTCATGATCTCCTGAGGCCAGATCCTTTCTCACTAATGTCCTTATGTCATCCTTTACTATAAGGGCTACCCCACCTCCTTTGCCATTCCGTCTATCTTTCCGAGATATTGTATACCCTGGAATATTTATTTTCCAACCTTGATCACCTTGTAACCGTGTTTCTGTAATGGCAATTAGATCTAACCTCTATTTGTGCTGCTAATTAATCCAATATATTGCAGATGCTTTGTGCTTTCAGATAAACTTCTGCCTTAGTTCTGCTTCTGCTTCTGCTTCTGCCCTGTTTAATGACTTGCCTAAGAGGGAGGAACACAATAGAATTTCACTTTCTGGTTGACTTGCATTGCTAGATGATAGAAAGCAGCTTATTTCTACTAAGTAATCCTGAACTAACATCAGACAGCAGAAGCTGTGGATTTATATAGCAATGTCGGTGAAATATAATGCAAGGTACTGGCTGACCAGCTTGTCAATAAATAGAAGGTTGCCTGGAGATTTGCTGCTTCACCTTTCCACCTGAACATTTATGTAAAACAGCAGATGGAGTAGCTTATGATGTTTCAGCTTCATTTCATTCAAGAGTGAGTGGTGAGTGTACAGCCCTGTCTGAACTGTTTTTTTTTACAGTACTAATAGAAATTCAATGAAGGGCATCCATTTGTAATAGCAATATTATGAAAATAATCACCTTTTTACAGATGCAAGCCCCTATTCACTACCGCTTATTAAACACTTGTGACAACATTTACGAGGTAGAATGCAAAGGGCATAGTTGCTGTTTCAAACCAAGCTGCCTGAACAGGAGTCCAGTGAAATGGGAGAACTGAAATGTTGGGTAAGGTTTTTCAATCCTTAAAACAGTGGTGTTCAGCACTTTGTTTTGCAGCATTCATTTCATAGATTATGTGGGTTTTGTCAAAGTAGGATTAGCTGGGGAAGAGTGTGGTAGATTGGGGCATTTTGCAACGGGTCCTGATTTAATCACAATAAAGGTACAAGGAGAAAAGAGAGCATTTATGGAACATAGTTGGCGTGGTATATACATGGTATGTGCATATACATGGTATATATATGCAAGCTGTTGTAAACTCGAAAGGCTCACAATGGAAAGTGTATGCGAGAAACTTGCCAGAAAATGGGAGAGACGGCAGCTATGATAACTGGTCAGAATCATCATGTCAAGGGGGAAGGTGAAATATTAGAGGAAATTATGTGACGGTGGGAAATGGGGAAAGAAGGAGGAGGGCAGATAGTCTCAGAGGTATGCTCAATCAATACCTAGATTGTGCAGGCTGAAGTTTTACAATTGGCTATACTGTTGTCACTTGATGCTCTTAATAGCAGCATAATAAAAATTTATTGCAGGCCTAAGTTTTGGTAGATGAGTTCTGGACTTCCTGTCCCTCATTTTGTGGTGGCAAATGGTGGTGATGGCATGTGCAAATACATGGTCCACCATTATCTGCAACCAGACCAGCAAATGCTATAGAAAACTTCTTTCATGTATTGACTTTAATTTCCTTCTCCCCTAAAAGACTAAGACCAGCCCCTTCTCTAAAAGACTAAGGCTAGCTCCTCCCCTCTTGCAGAGCACTCTGTCCCATTCCATTTGGTTATCAAGAAAACGAGAAATAGAGAAGAAGCCTGAAAACTGAAGACCAAAGCTGCAAGAGGACACATGCATTCTCCCATCCAGACCTGATATGGATAGTATAACCTGTGTTAAACTATAAATCGCTGGCTGAGTTTGTTGCTGTAATGTAGTTGGCATGAAACATGAGAAATTTGTCCTGACTTTGTTTCAATAAATCATGTCCACAACTGAACTTTATTGACAAGGGGATTTGAAACCTCCTGGAACTACAGGATAGAAAGCAGGGAGCATTGTGAGTTCATTTTAAGACTGGAGGTAAGTCCAGAGTGGTGTTCTTCATTAGGCACCGCTTAAGCCTCCTCCCATCTTTCCTCATCTAAATCTATGATCATAACCCTCTATTCCTTTCCCAAATGCTTGTCTAGCTTTCCCCTAAACTATTTGTTTCAACCACTCCCTGCGATAATGAGTTCCACATTCTTACCACTCTTTGGATAAAGAAGTTTCTTTTGAATTCCCTATTGGATTTCTTGGTAACTATCTTGATGGCCTCTAGTTAAGCGCTTCTCCACAAGAGGAAGCATTCTCTCTGTATCCACTTTTATCAAAATCTATCCAAGTTTTAAAGACCTCAATTAGATCCCCCCTCAGCCCTCTTTTTCAAGAGACCCAGTCAGTCAACCCTTTCCTGACTGACATTTTGGGTATCATCTTCGCAAATCTTCTTTGCACCCCCTCTAGTGCCTCCATATATTTATTATGGACTATGTGTGCATTGCTATCAGTAATTTTAACTCATTTTTGATAGGATTGCCTCTCATTTTATGTTCAACCATCTTTTAGACTACTGTTCTCACTATTAATTCCCTTTCCATCTATGTCATCCCTTAATTTGTTTCTTCCTATGTTCTATTGCCCTGTTCTGTTTACATTTAGGCTGCTTACGAATATTGTACATCCCTTTGCCCCATCCTACCTGTTTACTGCTCCACTATTTATCCTTTCTGCCAGGACACGGGTTCCACCCTGGTTCAGGTGGAGCCCATCAGTGGTGTGGTGCTTCCGGAGCGCACCAGAGCATCGCTCCAGCACCTTCTATTTAAAACAGACTTGTCCAATTCAATGCGGCCCACCAAACTTGTTGGACATTCAAGTGACTTATATTTGAAAAAATGCTGTAAAGCTGCTCATCCAATCACAGGCTGATTCCTCCCTGCTTTTGCTATTGATAGGCCCTCATCCTCAGAACAATAAATATTTTCTGCACCCTTTCTGAAATCTTCACATCCTTCCCATTGAGGCTGAGCCAGTGTTTTATGAAGATTTATAAATTACTTGCCTTATAAAGCCCAGGATTCGGTATAATTTAGTAACAGCCTTCTCAACCTGCCCTGCCACCTTCAATGATTTTTACACTTATACTCTCAGGTCCCTCTGCTCCTGCATTTTCTTTAGAATTGTACCCTTTATTTTATGTACCTCTCCTTGTCCTTCTGACCAAAATTCACACGTCCCTACATTAAATTTCATCTGCCACATGTCTACCCAATCCACCAGCCTGCCTGTATCCTCTTGAAGTCTATCACGATCCTCATAGTTCACAAATTTGAAATTGTGCCCTGTACACCCAAGTCTATTTTATAAATATAAATTAAGAAAAGCAGTTGCCCCTCTATATACCACCCCCCCCCCCAGTCAGAAGTAAGTATTTTTTTCTGTAATCATGTTTTTAATAGATCTGAATGAAATAATTAAACTCTTGCAAGATGAAATTCTAACTATGCCGAAGACTAATGATTCAAAAATACCACATGGGTCAAAATAAAATGCCTACTGGCACTAATATTTTTCACTTAAAAAGCATAACTTTAATGATGTTTGGGGACTCAAATGATTAATACATAGGAAAACAATGTAATAGTAGATTTAGAACTTATATGGCCAACATATTTTCTTAAGGGCCCTGCTCCTCAAAATTTGCCACTTTATTCCTGGAACCCATCCCATCAATATAGCTCACTCTTGTTTCAGAACTGTTGCCAGTGTCCCATGAAAATGAACCCCTCTTTCCCACGCCAGCCGTTCAGCCGTGTATTATTTATTCTAACCTGTCCGACCTTCTGACAAGTTGCACATGCTTGGGCAATAGTTCAGAGATTATTACCCTTAAGAACCTTTTTATTTTGAACCTAAATTCTGATACCCTTTCAGCAGGACCTCCTATGTTTCTACCTAGGTTGTTTGTTCCAACATGGACGATGATAACAGGATTTACCCCCTCCCTTTCCAAGTTCTCTACATGTGCTGTGAGATATCCCTTACCCTGGCATTGGCTGGGCAACACATCCTTTGAGATTCCTGTTCTTGGCTGCAAAGAGTCTCCTATTATTACTACCACATTTCTGTCCTGTTCTTTCACTCCCAAGTAGCCTTCTGAGCCATGGTGCCTTGGTCTGCATTGTGGCTGTCTTCCCTGCAGCGTTTTCCCTTGTCTTCACAAGCAACAAGTACATCATACCAAAAACAGAAACAGAAATACCTGGAAAAACTCAGCAGGTCTGGCAGCATCGGTGGAGAAGAGCACAGTTGACGTTTTGAGTCCTCATAACATCATACCTGTTGAACAGGACCAGTATCTGCGGGACCTCCTTCTCAACCTGTCCTAAATGCCTGCTACCCAGCTCCCTATAAATCACACCTCCGCTTTCATGGACCTGTGTTTTGCTCTGGGATATGACTGTATTCTAGATAAAACTGTTCAGAAACTCCTCCTCCCCCCTTATGTTTTGGAGTCTCTTGAACTTGCACTCCAGCTCAATGACTGAGCCAGAGAGGTTCAAGGTGGAGTTGTCTCAAGAAGGCATGTTTGCTCAGGGCAGCCGCCATTTACAACCTCCCACGTTCTGCAGTCCGGACACACAACCTGTTTTGCCATATTTCTTTAATTTTTTAAAGTCTTTATTCAATGATTATTTAGACTTATAGTATGTTGTTTGACCAGTTAAGGTATAAATTTAAAACAGTCCTTATAGGTTCCCAGATCTGGTTTAACTACTGCCCATATTTAGAGAAAAAAGGATTTGGACTTTTTTTAATATTCATTCACGGGATGTGGGCTTTGCTGACTGGGCCAGCATTTATTGCCCATCCCTAGTTGCTCTTGGTGAGTGGTGGTGGTGGTGAGCTGCCTTTTTCAATTGCTGCAGTCCATGTGGTATAGGTACACCAACAGTAAGTGACAGTATACAGAAAATAATGTCAAAATATTCTGATGTTACAAACTCCAACCAAAAAAAAGTCCTGATAGGCCCCCATCAAGAATTCTGGTTAATGGAGTGCCCTGGTAGAGTGTCAAATAACAAAACTTTTAATGTATATTAGACCCTTGGGAGTTATTAGTGAAGACATAGGGTCGGATTTTGCTGTCACAACATGGGACAAACCTGCATTGGGCGGGGGGAGAGCACGGCGACCTGGTCCTGGGATTCTCACTCCTAGTCCCGTTGTGTGGTATTTTTTAAGGGCATGGGATAAGGGTAGAGGACATGAGCCCACAGGAAGAAATCCCAATGCCAGTGGTTCCATTGCAAGGAAGGTGATTTCAGCATCCCCACAATTTTGATGGAGTCAGTTCGGCTTCTGAAGGTGGTGTGTCTCATGCTAGCTCAGAGGTGTTATGAGCCATGGGGAAGGCCTGTTCATGTAGTTACAGTATTGATATGGCTGATCTGGTTCAGTTTCTGGTCAATGGTAACCCCCAGGATGTTACACGTGAGGGATTCAGAGGTGAAATTGCCATTGAACATCTGGGGAGATGGTCAGATTCTCTCTATTTGGAGATGGCCATTGCCTTGCACTTGTGTGGCACCAATGTTACTTGTCACAATGGTACTGAACATAGTGCAATCATCAGTGAACACCTTACTTCTGACCTTTTGATGAAGCAGCTGAAGATGGTTGGGCCTAGGACACTACCCTAAGGAACTTTTGCTGTCCTTTGACTGCGATGATTGGCCTCCAACAACCACAAACATCTTCCTTTGTGCAAGGTATGATTCCAACTAGAGGAGAGTCCCCCCCCCTGCCCAACCAATTCCTATTGACTCCAGTTCTGCTAAGGCCCCCTGATGCCTCATGTTGCCTTGATTTTAAGGGCAGGCACTCTCACCTCACCTCTTGAGCTCAGCTCTTTTGTCCAGGTTTGGACGAAGGCTATCAAGATCCCCCACATCCTGGGGGTTACCATTGAATAGAAACTGAACCGGGCCAGCCACATAAATCCTGTAACTGCAACAACAGGTCAGAGGCTGGGAATTCCAGAGGTGGAGAATAACACACCTTGTGACTCCCAAGCTTGTCCACCATCTACAAGGCACAAGTCAGGATTGTGATGGAATACTCTCAACTTGCCTGGATGAGTGCAGCTCAGAAAATACGCAAGAAGCTCAACACCAACCAGGACAAAGTAGCCCAATTGATCAGTAACCAATTCAGGAGCTGAATGGTCCCGGTGGAACCCAAATTGAGCTTAAATGGGTAAATTATTGCTGGGTAACTGCCTCTTCATAGCACTGTCTGTGACATCTTCCATCACTTCACAAATGATCAAGCATAGACTAACAGGGTGGTAATTGAGTTAGATTTCTTCTACTTTTTGTATACAGGACATACCTGGGCAATTTTTCACATTGCCTGGTAGATGCCAATGTTATAGCTGTACACTTGGCTAGGGGCACAGCTAGTTCTGGAGCATAAATCTTCAGTACTACTGCCAGGATGTTGTCAGGGCCCATAGTCTTTACTGCATCCAGTGTCTTCAGCTGTTTCTTGATAGCGCATGGAGTGAATCAAATTGGCTGAAGACTGGCAATTGTGATGTGGGGGATCTCAGAAGGAGGCTAAGATGGGTTGTCCACTTGGCACATCTAGCTGAAGATTGTTGCAAATACTTCAGCCTTATCTTTTGCACTGATGTGCTGGGCTCCCCCATCATTGAAGGTGGGGAAATTTTGGAGTCTACTGCTCCAGTGTGTTGTTTAATTGTCCACCACTGCTCATGACTGGATGTGGCAGGACTGCAGAGCTTAGATATGATCTGTTGGTTGTGGGATCCCTTAGCTCTGTCTATTGCATGCTGCTTCTACTATTTGGCATGCAGGTCGTCCAATGTTGTAGCTTCACCAGATTGACACCAGAGTTTTAGATATGCCTGGTCTTGCTCCTGGCATGCCTTCTTGCACCCTTCTTTGAGCCTGGATTGACAGCCTGGCTTGGTGCTAATGGTAGAGTGGGGGATATGCCAGGTCATAAGGTTATATATTGTGGTTAAATACAATTCTGCCACTGCTGATAGCCCACAGCGCCTCATAAGTGCCCAGTCTTGAGTTGCTAGAAATGTTAATTCATGATTTCTTGCCTGTCTATGAGAATCCGCCAACAATCTTGGATAGGGACCTTGAATGGCAATATCTATAAGTAGATTAATGAGCCAGGGAAGTATTTTCACTTTCATTGTGCTTGCTTTCCACAAGATGGAGTAAGGCTCAGTATATATGTTGAACATGGGGCAAGTGGGGGAAGTTTTTTTATTTTTATAGACAGGTGTGTGATGGAGTCCTGCGCTGAAATATTTGAAGCTAATTGCTGACCATGCAAATTAATGTTGGGATATCCTGACTGAGAGGCATGTTGTTAGTTCTGAAATAGTTAAGCTTGTATCCTGAAAACTGGCCAAACTCCTTGGCCTGAATTTTAGCTTTGGCAGGTGCGCCCGATCGGCGGGCCCGGGAGTGGTAGATTCGCCCATCCACTGACCATAAGGTTGGACGGACAACAAAAAACTGAAGTCAGTTGTGCCATTAATGGGCTTAATTGCCCTTTTAATTGTTTATGGGGCGTGCTTCCGACTTTTGCACACGCCCGCCGAGCGAAATATCATGCAAGTGCGCAATGACATCGGCACGCTGGCCCGATGTCTTCTTGCGTGATTTTCGCCCGATTGGGTTGGGTGCCCGCCTGCCTTTGGGATGTAAAATTCTGCCCCTTGATTTTTTTTGGGGGAGCTATGTTATCATGCTTAGATATGATCTGTTGGTTGTGGGATCCCTTAGCTCTGTCTATTGCATGCTGCTTCTACTATTTGGCATGCAATTCGTCCAATGTTGTAGCTTCACCAGATTGACACAAGAGTTTTAGATATGCCTGGTCTTGCTCCTGGCATGCCTTCTTGCACCCTTCTTGGTGGACGATTAAACAACACACTGGAGCAGTAGACTCCAAAATTTCCCCACCTTCAATGATGGGGGAGCCCAGCACATCAGTGCAAAAGAGAAGGCTGAAGTATTTGCAACAATCTTCAGCCAGATGTGCCAAGTGGACGACCCATCTTAGCCTCCTTCTGAGATCCCCTGTATCATAATTGCCAGTCTTCAGCCAATTTGATTCACTCCATGCTTTAATAATTCAAGTTTAACTTCTCCAACCAATGCCATGGATGTCTACATATATAGACAATTGTGTCTAATTCACTGGCCAGGATTTTGGTCATTATGTTGTACCCAGCGTTGAGCTCAGTAGTAGGATGGCTAGGGAGAGATCTGTGCCACTTTTGTGAACTGAGGTATTTACAACGATTCTAAAGTATGTGGGAGGGTGCTCGTCTGTTCAACATGATGGAAGAGTTAAAGCAGTATTACTGCCAACTCAAGGAATATTGTCCATAGAATTTGATATGATTTTGACCTGGCTGTTCCTTTGCTTTGGCTGCTTCAGTGAACAGTCCGGTGGTTGTGCCTCTAAGTTCATTCTTGGGTTTCACAGTAATAAATGCTCCAAGTTCCAGTCACTCCCATGTAGCTTGCCTGTCAGATCCTAGCAATTTTACCATGCACTGCGAGCAGGCTGGCAACAGCCCCCGTTTGATTTGTGGAACCTGGAGGAGCAATCTTATGCCTGTTTCCCAATAAAATCAACTTTTTGTAAGTTTTGGGGAATTTTTAAAAAGCTGCTCAAAGCCTGGCAATACCAGTTGGTGTATGAACTGTGTATTTACCAATCCCATTTGGAAGTGAGTGGAGGGCTCATTTTGATAAGCGGCTGTTTCAGGCAGCCATAAGGGCTGCCTTTTAAAGGCATTGATCTGAGTAGCTCCAGTGCCTGTGCAATTTAGGCATGGGTCTCTGCACTTCACAGTTGGCTCCTGGACATGGTAATGTGGAGGTTATTTTAGAGGACTTGTAATCCAAAGGCCTGGTCTAATGACCAATATACCTGAGTTTGATCCCACCACAACAGCTAGGCAATTCATTTAATTAAATAGATCCAGAATAAAAAGCTAGTGTCATTAATGGTGACCACATAACTATTGGGTTGTTGTAAAAACCCATCTGGCTCATGAATATCCTTTAGGAAAAAAAATCTGCCATCCTTACCTGAATTGGCCTGTGTGTGACTCCTTTGAAATGGCCAAGTAAGCCAGTCAAGGTGATGGCTCAGTGCCAATTTCTCAAGGGCAGTTAGTGATGGGTAATAAATGCTGGCATTGCTGTGAATGAATAGAAGAAAATATTGTTGCATACACTTCAGACCATGAAACGGATGCAGTGATTTCAGGTGGTGCTATCTTCAATGGGTGTTGTTTGAAAGTTTTTCTTTTAGATAGCGAATGTGCTTGGCAAAATAAAACCCTTGTGATTCTTAAATCCTGATAATTGCAATTTTTGTGGCATATGAGATAAAAGGCCTTTCACATTTTCTGGCGTAATTAACTTTTTCTAATTACCTAAAGCGTAAAAAGTTTATTTAATGCTGAACACGGTGGTTTAATAATTTCAGTGTGCATATGGGTGTCAGTTCAAATGATGATTGCTTTAATGAATTAAAATCATTATGCCTTCTAAAACATTTTAAAAGGTTATGCCAAATTGCAAAACGTTTAAAAGGTACATAATATATATTTGCATAACTTATGATGCTGCTGATTCTGAAATATTTAAATGCATTAAGTCAGATATCTGTCTAAATTTATTCTTTTCACATTCATAATGATGAAGAAAATCAAAGAGGTGATGCTTACTCAATTGGTCTTGCTAACATGTGGAGTTGGTGCAGTAGAAAATGCAGGCCACCTCTATTCTTTTGGTTTTCTTCACTCTTGTCAATAAAAACATTGGGGTTTAAACAGTTTGGTGGATAGAGCTCACCCAGGTACAAGGATTGTATTTTTAGAGCATGAGATGTGACCAGGGCCTGGGAGAAGGGGGGTGCATAAGCTGCAAAACAGTGGGGCCTGGGGCTAGCGAGGCCCTGGCTCATTGTTGTAAATGAAGTCCTTGTCCTTGTCCAGACTGAGTGACCTGAGCTTCAGACCTGAGACCAAGTTTGACAGTCGCAAATTGTTTTTAAAGTTGGCAATTCAGCTAAATAAATCTGGAATAAAAAGCTTGTGTCACAATGGTGACCATATTACTCTTGGGTTGTTGTAAATACCCATCTGGTCCATGAATGTCCTTCAGGAAAATAAATCTGCTGTCCTTACCTGAATTGGTCTGCATGTGACTCCAGATCCACAGCAATGTGGTTGATTCTTAACTGCCCTCTGAAATGGTCTGGTAAGCCAGTCAGTTGTCAAGGTGATGGCTCAGTGCCACTTTCTCAAGGACAGTTAGTGATGAGCAATACATTTCAGCTTTGCTGTGAATGAATAAAAGAAAATATTGACTTGACAGTTCTATTTTTTGTAAAGCCAGTCTTTCGGGTCTGTTTCCCTGACAATTGCTGCTTCCGACCTTCAGGCAGCTTCGTAGTTTCGATCTTTTTTAAAAGTCTGCCAGAAAACTGTGAAGCTGCTCAAAGTTTAGAGGCAGCCATTCCTGCTCTGAGCAGCTGTCGTGAGAGTGCTCTCATTTGAAAATCTGGTCGAAAAATGCCCTAAAGTCGGAGCAATGCTGATGACATGCTGTGTTGCTGTGCCAGAGGCTTGAGAATCTTAAGCCTCATCAAAATACATGTAAGAAACTAAAAACTGGGAGTGTTACTATCGCCTGCTTTATACTTTTGTGAGTCTGGGAATGGAATCTCTATTTGTCACTAAGAGATTGTTTAAAGAAAGGTTTTACAAATCTCTACTCCATCCTGTTAAGATATAGCAGAAGGTGCCACACTGTGGGACTACAATTTCATTACTGGGAGGATTCTCCCAAACATCCATTTTAACTGGCAAAAAAATCTTTGAAACCCCAGAGAAACAGCATAAAGGACTTTTACCATAAAAGGTCCTTTATAGAAACCCATCCTTATGATTTAATAATGCTTCTAGAAATTATTCCCCTCTGCATATAGCTGTCACACTTTCTTGTACTGTTGGAGGAGTTTTATTTATTAATTACAGTTTTCCACTTAATTTGCCTGTTTCCCTCATGCCTCAAACAACAATTAGAATTTCTAAAAAAAATACTATTTGCACATTTGTTTAGTACAAATGTAATGCAACATCATATGGCACCTGTGTGGATAGGCTGGAAATTCAGTGTGCAGCATAATTTGTATGTCATATTCAGAGGAAAGGGGAAACAGTCCAGTTCTCGATTTAACATATTCTGATTTTTTAGGCTATGTATCATTCTTCTCTGAAAAATTCGGATCAATAATTCAATCTACATTTTTTCTAAACTGCTGGTAGATGCCTGACTGACAAATTCTGGGGATAGTGTCATTAGCATAAAATGGGCAGATGCCATATATGGTATATTGTTTGTTGGCACCTGAAAAATCAGAATGGTAAGGTTGTATTAGTTGCAGAGTTGATTTATTTTGTAAATATCATGATTTCTTTTTAGCCAGTTTCCTAAGATCAGTTGATTGCTCTGTGACTAGTTATCCTTAGAGAATCAGCTTTGGGCCTCCAATTTCGCCATTGTTACAGTCACTTTGCCAACTGCACATGCAGTGAAAGAAAGACGAAACCTATACTTATAAAGCACTTTTCACAATGATCCAAATCACTTTACAGCCAATTAAGTTCTTTTGATTTGTAGTCACTAATATAATATATGCAATGTTATCAAATGGCAGAGCAGGCTCAAGGGGCTGAATAGCCTACTGCTGCGCTGAACACATATGTTTATATGTTTGTATGTCATTCTGGATGGATGAAGTGAGCTGGGCTAGATGGCCTTTGTCATCCATTATTATCTTGTGAACAGAGTGTGGTATCATGGCTGGAGTTTGTTTATTTCGTTACTAATGGAAGTTTACTGTGAGTTGGTTTTGTGGGGTGAGGTTGCCAGGACAGGAGTGCATAATGGGCTCATAGTGAATCAGTAACCGGCTTTACGCTGCTCATGATTCTCAAGAGTCTTTTCCATTGACTCAATCTTGTCCTTTTGTCTATTAATCTATTATCCCACTCCACATTGGTGCTTTAATGAATTTTTTGAGGTATTGAAATATCATGATAAAGTTGTGTTGCATAGTAGATATGGAAAATATATTGCAGTGAGAAGCAGCAATCAGCAGAGTCTTCAGACTTGCTGATCATGAAATAGATACAATGTGAACTATTCAGTCTTTGTCTTCTTAAAAGTTGCATCGCACAGAGAAACCGGAGGGCTTCAATCTTTCTTACTGACAGTGAAGATATGTCGTTCAGCCATTCCACTTTGTTGCTCAGGAGATGTTTGATTTTCCTAACCTGTGAGATTGCTGATAAAGTAGAATCCAATTACACCCCTTCTCTGAATTAAGTGTATGGAATAATATTATATGAACAAGGAGCAGGGGTGGGCCATTCAGCCCCTCGAGTCTGCTCTGACATTTAATAAGATCATGGCTGATCTGATAGTAACTTGAAATCTGAATCCCACCTACCACCGATAACCTATCACCCCCATGCTTACCAAGAATCTATCCACCTCTGCCTTCAAAATATTCAAAGACTCTGCTTCTAACCCCTTTTCAGAAAGGGAGTTCCAAAGACTCATGACCCTTTGTGTGAAAAAATTTCACCTCATCTCTAAATGGGCGACCCCTTATTTTTAAACAGTGACCCCTAGTTCTAGATTCATCCACAAGAAGAAACGTCCCCTCCACATCCACCCTGTCAAGACCCCTCAGGGTCTTGCACCCAGGCAGGAGAAAGTCTTCTACTGCTTTTACAGAATGGAAAAGCTCTTGTGCAGTTTATCTGCATTGCAAGGATTGAATCCTTCCCCAAAAATGAATTTACTGTCACTGTATATATATATGGTCCAATGTGCAGAACATGTTAATGGGAGCTGAGGGAGTCACCAAAATCAGTGTTATCATCTGCTCAGAGTTATAAAGAACTAATGGGATACTTTCCTGTCAAATTATCAATACTGCATGATGCAGGTATAGTAAAATTTGTACTCTCTAGTTTGCTTAATAGTCGCATAGGAATCATCTATAGGGCACACACAAACTAACACTGCATTATATCTTTCCTGTCCTTAATGTTAATAACTCATGCTGCATATATATCGGACAATACTTGTAACCAACTGTCAACAATGGGTATTATAATTTTACTAGGACATTTCTGTAATTGTTTGGTAAATTGATTGGCGAATCTTGAAAGAGATAAAAAAAACATGCATGGTTGAGAGGGAGGATTAAAGGAGTGAGTCAAGGAGGGTTATGAGGCTTGAAACAGGAGAAGCACCAGGGCCCATGATTTCTCTCCCTGGCCCTCGATGTGACCGATGTGCTTAAATTATCACTTATATACATCATAAGGACATTGGATGAGAACAGGTATTCATGCTCAGATCACTGTTAAGGATTCACAGAGACCATCTCTCCCTCCACAGTGTTGGACTGCCACTCACCTTTTCCTGGTTTTTCAGGAATCATTTTCCTTTTCGAGTGGAAAGTGGGGATGTTCACTGATGATTGCACAATGTTCAACACCATTAGCAACTTCTCAGGTACTGAAGCAGTCCATGCCATATGCAGCAAGACCTGAACAACATTCAGGCTAGGGTTGATAAGTGGCAAGTAATATTCATGCCACACTAGTGCCAGGCAATGACCATCTCCAACAAAAGAGAATCTAAACATCTCCCCTTGACATTCCATGGCATTACGATAACTGAATGCCCCACTATCACCTTTTTGGAGGGGGAGGTGGGGTTACCATTGACCAGAAACTGAATGGACCAGCGATATAAATACTGTGGCTACGGAAGCAGGTCAGAATCTGGGAATTCTGCAGAAAATAACTCGCCCCCTGATTCCCTAAAGATTATCCACCATCTACAAGGCACAAGTCAGGAGTGTGACAGAATACTTTGCACAGGCCTTGATGAATGCAGCTCCAACAGCATTCAAGAAGCTTGATACCATCCAGAACAAGGCAGCAATGCGGTTGATTTTTAAATGCCCTCTGAAGTGGCCTAGCAAGCCACTCAGTTGTACCAAACTGCTACAAAGTCTCAAAAAAGGAATGAAACCGGACGGACCATACGGCATTGACCAAGGCACCGGAAATGACAACAGCAAACTCAGCCCTGTCAACCATGCAAAGTCCCCTTTATTAACACCTGGGAGCTAGTGCCAAACTTGGGAGAGCTGTCTCACAGACTAGTCAAGCAGCAGCCTGACATAGTCATCCTCATGGAATCATACCTGATAGAAAATGTCCCAGACACACCATCACCATCGCTGGGTATGTCCTGTCCCATCGGCAAGACAGACCCAGCAGAGATGGTGGCACAGTGGTATACAGGCAGGAGGGAGTTGCCCTGGGAGTCCTCAACATCGACTCTGGACCCTATGAAGTCTCATGGTATCAGGTCAAACATGGGCAAGGAAACCTGCTGATTACCACATACCGCCCTCCCTCAGTTGATGAATCAGTGCTCCTCCATGTTGAACTTGGAGGAATCACGGAGGGTGGCAAGGGCGCAGAATGTATTCTGGGTGGTGGACTTTGAAGTTCATCACCAGAGTGGCTCGGTCGCACCACTACTGACCGAGCTGGCCGAGTCCTAAACGACATAGCTGCTAGACTGGGTCTGCGGCAATTGGTGAGGGAACCAATAAGAGGGAAAAACATACTTGACCTCATCCTCACCAACCTGCCTGCCGCAGATGCACCTGTCCATGACCGTATCAGTAGGAGTGACCACCGCACAGTCATTGCGAAGACAAAGTCCCGCCTTCACATTGAGGACACCCTGCTAACCGTGCTAAATGGGATAGATTTTGAACAGATCTAGCAACTAAAGACTAGGCATCCATGAGGCGCTGTGGACCATCAGCAGCAGCAGCAGAATTGTGCGCGAACACGATCTGTAACGTCACGGCCTGGCTTATTCCCCACTGTATCATTACTATCAAGCCAGGGATCAACCCTGGTTTAATGAAGAGTACAGGAGGGCATGCCAGGAGCAGCACCAGGCATACCTAAAAATGAGGTGTCAACCTGTTGAAGCTATAACACAGAAATACTTGTGTGCCAAACTGCATAAGCAGCAAGTGATCGACGAAGCTAAGTGACCCCACAAACAAAGAATCAGATCTAAGCTCTGCAGTTGTGCCACATCTAGCCGTGAATGGTGGTGGACAATTAAACAACTGGCTAGAGGAGGAGGCTCCACAAATATCCCCATCCTCAATGATGGAGGAGCCCTTTACAACTGTATAAACAACCTCTGCTGAACAGAATCCATTTGTGTGTTGGAGGTCAGACAAGCATTCACAATGAGATTCCACTGAACAACTTTGTTAGCAAACCCTCCTGAGTAAAATCCATTAAAGCCTTTGATCACAGACAGAACCTCAGCCATCTGTCTGAGCTTTGAAACAGCCAAACAGATGACTGAGCTGAACTTCCAGGAAAAATTAACGGCAATGGGGCATTTCACACCATCAGATCTGGGACTTACTATTATGCAAAAGATAAAGCCGAAGCATTTGCAACAGTCTTCAGCCAGACGTGCTGAGTGGATGATCCATCATAGCCTCCAGAGGTTCCCAGCCAGTTTTCAGCCAATTTGATTCTCTCAGTTTGATCTTAAGAAACAGCTGAAGGCACTGGACACTGCAAAGGCAATGGGCCCTGACAACATTGATTCAAACATGGATAAAAGAGCTGAACTCAATAGGTATGACTTGCCTTGACTTCAAGGCATCATTTGACTGTTGCATCCAGGAACTCTGGCAACACTGGAGTCAATGAGATTCAGGGGGAAGACTCTCCACTGGTTGGAGTCATACCTAACACAAAGGAAGATGGTTGTAGTTATTGGAGGTCAATCATCTCAGTTCCAGGGAATCACTGCAGGAGTTATTCAGAGTAGTATCCTAGGCTCAACCATCTTCAGCTGCTTCATCAATGACCTTCCTTCCATTGTAATGTCAGAAGTGGGGATGTTCGCTGATCATTGCACAATGTTCAGCACCATTTGCGATGACACAGATTCTGAAACAGTCCGTCTCCAAATGCAGCAAGACCTAGATGATAATATCCAGGCTTAGGCTGACAAGTGGCAAGTAATATTCCCAACACATAAATGCCAGGCAATGACCACCTCCAGTAAGAGAGAAGCTAACCATCGCCCTATGACATTCAGTGGCAGTACCATTGTGAATCCCCCACTATCAACATCTTGGGGGCTACAGTTTTACCATTGACCAGAAACCAAACTGGACTAGCCATTTAAATACTGTGGCTACAAGAACAGGTCAGAGGCTCCCTCACCTCCTGACTCCCTACAGCCTGTCCAGCATCCACAGGGCACAAGTGAGGAGTGTGATGGAATACTGTGCACTTGTCTGGATGAATGCAGCTCCAACAACACTCAAGAAGATTGACACCATCAGGACAAAGCATCTCGATTGAATGACACCCTATCCACAAACTTTCACTCCCTCCACTGATGCACATTGGCAGTAGTGTGTACCATCTACAAGATGCATTGCTGGAACTCACTAAGGCTCCTTAGACAACCCTTTCCAAACCCACAACCACTACCATCTAGAAGGACCAGGGTAGCAGACAGATGGGAACACCACCATCTGGAAGTTCCCCTCCAAGCCACTCGCCATCCTGACTTAGAAATATATTGCCGTTCCTTCGCTGTCACTGTCAAAATCCTGGAACTCCCTCCCTAAAAGCACTACATGGACTGCAGTGGTTCAAGAAGGCAACTCAACACCACCTTCTCAAGGACAATAAGGGATGGGCAATAAATGCTGGCCTAGCCAGTGATGTTCACATCCATTGGACGAATAAAACAAAATGCAGAATAGTACTTTATCTTGTGGATATTGTACTCTAATGAATCTGAAGGCTTTCCCACTTTCACAATGATGTTCTTTCTGTTGATACGTTGGCAAATGTCAGAAGTGAAAACCTGACAGTAACATGGCCTGGAATTTACCCAAAGTCGGCCCAGCCGGAAATGGATGTAAGACACGCTACCGGCCAAGTTCACGCTGTGAACGTGATCTTATGCTGGGTGGTTACTTAAAGCCTGCCTAGCATGAAATGTGTCCATCGAATGTGTTTTCTGTGCATGGGTGAGAACATGTTGGGCGCTGGGTCCAATGGGAACCTGACAGGGTGTTCAAAAAATGGAGGAGGCAGCTCCCTGCCTGGAGTTGTTGGGGAGGCTGAGGGAGCTGCCTGGAAGCTGCTCAAGAAGTGTCCTTGTGTACAGACATGGCCTCAGCACCTGGTGGTCATAGAAGTTGGGGGGGCAAGTCGAGTGAGCACAATGTCTCCTGTTTTTCAGATGAGTGTCTGGGAGTGCTGATTGCCAGGTGGCAAATCTTAATGCCCAGGGACAGCAGGAGAAGGCCGCTCCACCTGACCAAGAAGGCCTGGACAGAGGTTGCCGCCCAGGTCATAGTGCGAGTTTGGTGCTAAGGCATGGATTCAGTGCCTCAAAGTTCAATGATCTGCTGTGGTTAGCAGAAATGGCATGGACCTATGTGGAGAACTTTAGTCGGGTGCCCGTTGCTCTGAACATTCAGGGGTCTAAGTGTGTGTACCCCAACTGGCACTTAAGCCTGCCCTGGCTGGGATGTCAGCATGACTGGCCTCAGTGCATTGCAGGGTGAGATGTGACACAACCTGCCTGATGCCTGGGTGGGAGAGTGGGTGGGAGCCAGGAAAGGACCGTCAGGGAGATGGAGCAATAATGAGGCTATTTTCCCCTGTCAGCAGAAGAGCAGTCATAATGCTGCGGAGTGCTGCAGAACAGGTGGAGGAGTGCCAAATCTGTGCATCCTCACGAAGCACGAAAGTGATGCACTGGAGCTGGAATGCCAGCTCACTCATCTAGCCGTAGTGAGGCAGTGGTCTCGGCTAAACATAAGAGTGCAGGGCACAGATATAGTGTGGTGGGTACTGGAAACATAATGAGTTCCGCTCATCAGAAACCTAACTGTCATAGCCAGAGAGCCCATCGAAACTCCAATGCAGATGGCACTATGCAGCAGGTTTCCACTGTCTCCTCAGCCTGCCTAGCATACATAGTGATGATTGAATGTACTGATCTTTTGCCTTCCTCCCATAGATGTGCCATCCGCAGGAGCCACCAGCGACCCTGAGGACCCCCCATTGAGCTCCGAGGTAAACAGCACCCCTGCAGCAGCGCCACACTATCTCTCTGAAACAGGCACCAGCGCAGTTACTCGCACGTCGGTGGGCATTAGGTATTCGGCTCCGCAGGTAATGCAGAGCGGTGAGGGCACATCACACTCACATTAGGAGCTGGCAGAGGCAGACGGATATCCAATAGTGGGGGCGCAGCTGGAGACCAGGACCATGCTGTGTCCGAGGCAGATGATGAGCTCTGGAATCGTCCATCAGGTGGCAGATGCTGGATAAGTAGTGGGTTGCGCGGGGAAAACCGGCAGAGATCCATGAGGGCCTGCGTGCCATGGTCTCCGTCACCGAGCGCACTGCCTCCCTCATTGAGAGAGTGGCAACTCTCATGGAGAGGCAGCTTCAGGAGCAGACTCAGTGGTTGCAGTCGGACCTGCAAGCCCTTACGCAGGCAGTGACCTTAGGAGGTCACTGCCAGTGTGGGAGATGGATGAGGCACCTAGTCTCCTTGCTAGGTCCCTGTCCATCAGTGGAGAGCAGAGAGGTGCAAACACACCTCATGATGCCAGACGAGTTGCCTGTTTTCTCTATGGGCTTCTCTCAGGACACTCTGGACGAGGGCACCATCTCCTCCGCCCTTCTGGTAGTGGCCACTGCATCTAATGATGCAGCGGGTTGAGTTCTCATTTATTGATTGTTAGCAAAGGAGACAGTGCCATTGGCTTGATAAGACTTTGATGCCTTGAATGCCTAGCAGAAGGCTCGCTACATCAAGCCTCCTTGGTGTTCCTGCCTCCATGAGGGCTCCTGTCCTCTGCCTCGAGGTTCTCACCCTGCGTCTCCTTAGGGTCTTCCTCTGAGCCGTCACTTGAGTCGTTCCCCAAGGCCTGTGGAGCTGCCTTACTTTCTTCAGCCTCCAGTTGGTTCCCCCCTTGCCAGAGCCAGGTTGTGCAGGGTGCAGTATGCGACGACTATGAGGAAGACATGCTCTGGAGGATGCTGCAATGCTCCCCCTGACTGGTCCAGGCATCTGAAGCGCATCTTGAGCAGCCCGATGGTCCTCTCCACCACCACCTTTCTGGAGGCATGACTCCTGTTGTATCTGTCTTTGGCCTCAGTTCTTGGGGTCATTAGCCACCTCTTCAAAGGATAGCCCAGGAGCCACTCACGCAGGAGCCATGAACAGCCTTGGTACCTGTGAGTGCCGCAAGATGTAAGCTCATGTGAGCTCCCAGGGCAAACGGGCATAAACTTGGAGAATCTGTGTCCTGTGGTCACAGACGATCTGAATATTCATTGAGTGGAACCCCTTTCTGTTTACAAAAGCTCGTAGCTCACCTGCAGGTGCCTTGATAGCCATGTGAGGGCAATCTATTACACTCTGGATGTGGGGAAACCCAGCCATCGCAGCAAAACCTTGTGCTTTCTCCGCTTGGCTCATCTCATCTGTCCGAAAGTGGATGAACATGCGGACAAATCTAAAGACAGCATCAGTCACGCGCTTGACACAACTGTGTGCAGCTGATTGAGAAACGCTACACCGATCCCCCACTGAGCCCTGAAAAGAACTGGAGGCAGAGAGGTTGAGGGCCGCTGTGACCTTCAAAGCCAGTGGCATGGGAGTGTCCGCTCACACAATCGGAGGTGATTTCCGGACTTATCATGTGACATATTACTGTCACTGTGTCCCTGGAGAGACAGAGCCTCCAGCAGTACTCAGTACTGGACCTTGGACATCTGGAGGTAGTTGGAGCACTGCCTGAATACTCTAGACAGTGGGTAGTGGCATCCTCAGCGCATTCTCCCACCTTGGCCACTCTGCTGGCCCTGCACCAGCTGAGCCCATGCCTCTCCTCTTAAAGGCCTGTCCCTGGGGTGCTACCCATGCCCACCTAGCCTCCTCTCCCTCCTGCCCCTCTCTTCCTCTTCAGAGGAGGTTCCACCAGTGGAATACACTATCCCCGTTAGATGGGATGCAGATACTTGGGCACCTTTCAGGGAAGGTTCCAGGGAAGGTGAGGACCTGAGATGCTGAACGGCAGGCTTCACAATCAAATGAGATGCCAAGAAACTCTGGGACAGCTCTGTACACACAGAGCAAAGGAGTGGCAATGACAGAGAAAATGTTGCTGTTCCAGGGGCCTTTTACCCAGCCCGTGGATGAGGAAATGCTAAAGCACCCACCTGTTTTGCCCGGGCAACGTAAAATCAGGGTCAATAGACTCTTTAATGACCTTAATTGGCCCTTTAATTGTCAGCAGGTGCTGCTCCGACTCCCGTGCACATGCGCCGACCTCCATATTGCGTGTATGCGTGATGACGTCTGTTCGCGCAAGTTTACATGCGGTCGGGTTGGGTCCGCACCCAACCTTGGAATGCAAGATTCAGGCCCATTATTTAATGGGCACTCACCTTTTCCAAATATGATCCGTGCACTTTATTAAAATAAATATAACTTATGGCACACCACTTCATTATGACATGGGAAGCACCAACACCTTTTGTACTTGCCTTTCATACGGTTTCTGCCTCCAACCCATGGTTCACAACGCCTCTGCGCTGGTGTGACTCATGTTGTCTTCTAAAACTGCCTGTCACAATTGTGTAAAGCCTAAAATAGCCACTCCTCCAGTTGTGCTGGCAGCATCAGGTAATCAGTGAGTGGGCTCCTGACCCACCCCTTTATCACAAGCTGGTGAAAATTGCCAGTGCCAGGAATGAGGGCAGGAATCCTGGATTCTGGTTCCACCTGCTATTTTTAACGTCTGCCCTACGCACTTTGCCTCCTTTAAGGAGGGGAAAATTCAGCCCTTGGTATCTCTATCAACTATTAGCAGCTCAGGTAGAGCATAGTTTTGGCTGCAAAGTTTCATTTACTGCACTCCAGCAATGTGATTTTCTGCATTATTGTAAGTTTTGCATTACGGCAATTTAAGCAACTTTAGCCCTTTCTGGATAGCATTGCCAAATTGGGATCCCTCTACCTGGTCACTTTTTGGGGCTGAAACAGGCTGTTCACAACCTTTGGCACCTATTTGACCTGTGGATGAAGTTACAACCACATATCTGCTCCATCACCAAGACAAGCCCATTTCCACCTCCGTCACCTCACCCATCTCCACTCCAGCTGCTGAAAACCTTATCCTTGCCTTTGTTATCTCTAGACTTGACAATTCTAATGGTCCCTGACCGGCCTCCCACCTTCCAGTCTCCATAAACTTGAGGTCATCCAAAACTCTGTGGCCCATGTCTCACACCAAGTCCTGTATCCCTATCACCCCTGCATTCATTGACCAATATTGTCTGCTGGCCTGGCAATACCCCTCGATTTTAAAATCCTTATTCTTGTTTTGAATTCCCTCCATGGCCTTCCCCTCCCTAGCTCTGTAACCTCCTCCAGCCCTACAACATTCCAAGATCTCTACATTTCTCCAACCTCCTCCATATTCCCGATTTTAATAATTCCATATGGGTGGCTGTGCCTTCAGCTGCCTGAGCCCTCAGCCCTGGAATTTCCTCCCTGTGCCTTCTGCTTGTCTATCCCTTTCTCCTCCTTTTAAATGCTCCTTAAAATCTACTTCTTTAACCATTCTCCTATTATTTCATGTTTCTTGGTGTCAAAATTTGTTTGATGATTCTTCTATGAAGCATTTTGAGATGTTTTACTTCTGTATAAGTGTAAACTGCTGTAGTTGCTCACAAGGGTATAACTTCTGGTAGAACCACCAATGCCAGAGAGGTCAATATGTAGAAGCCTGATGGGTAGAGAAATGGCAGCTGGACTAAAGGCAATCCATCAACCTCCCCTGTAGGGGGATGTGAGTCAGGCTAACGATATCTGCATCTATATCTGCATTTGTAATGGAAATGACCCAGAGATAAGACCAGTCTGTTGCAGACTTGCAAATGTAAGTGTAAATTAAGGAGACCCAACAGTAAAAACAGAAAATGCTGGAAATATTCAGCAGGTCTGGCAGCATCTGTGCGGAGAGAAACAGTTAATGTTTCGAGCCAAATATGACTTCTTCAGAACTGAGGAGAACCATGATCTGTTGGGTGTAAAGCTAGATAATACCCCAGGGTCATATATCTTGCTCAGGACAGGCAGCAGAGGAAGATAAAGCTCACTGCATGTGGACTTAGGCACAGGAAACTCTAAACAACCTAGGCATGATCTTATACTGATTATTCAAACAATCTCAGTGCTCCAGCACCTTGCCAAAGTATCTACTCATCAGTGATAGGCATCTACAGTCAGTCAGTATTGACAGACTGTTCCAACATGGAGTGCATCAAATATAGTTCAAAGTGATTCTGCCTTAAATTAACCTAGCTTCCATGTGTAAGAGAACTGAAGAAAAGCAGTTAAAATCTGTGCCCATGATAGCACATTGCACAAGCCTCTACTGGCATGAGTTTCACTTATTCGGAGGTTGGAATAAACAAATCCATGCTGGAGATGGGTATGGATTAAAATGGTGATTCTTTTGAATGAAATAAATTCACAGTGTTTGTAGTGGTAAATGGGAGCTGGTTTCTTTTTTTCCTCAATTTACTTACGTAAATTGGATATTAGATGATCTTTGGAATGGGCAGCTTCATGTGAGATTTATGTCTGGTCCCGTGTTGCCATCTGCTATTTTGAACACTTCGGCACCTGTTTTATGATGTGGAAAGGCATCAGCATGCCTGATATTTTCAAGACCCTTGTGTGGTTCTATAACCAATAATGAACCAGAGCTGACATAGTATGAGAAATACCTAGCATTGTGTTTGCAATTCATTGTAATGTAAAGTGACAGATCTAAACTGCAAAAGAGTACATACCATAGCTCAGCTAGTTCATTTCAGAGTAGTATATGCTTGTTGAGACAGAAACATATATAGAAGAATGGTCTGTGCAGGATTAGCTGGCTCAGCAAAGCATTCCTATTTGTTAATTGGCCAAATTGCAAGATCTTCTTTCATTCCAAACAATTTACTAAATTAAATGCTAATTAAACTGGATGATACCATACAGTGTAGGAATCACATCTTTAAGATTCTTTCTGTAGATATATATTGTACAGAAAACAAATCTGCGGTTGTGAAAATAAGGGAGTGGTCAGTTTCCCCCTATCCCTCCCCCATCAAGTTAAGTACACTACCCAATTTGGAACTCAGCCTTGCAGCTCACAAAGGCCCCAGCTTTGCTCCCTAGTTTGTACTGAACTATTTGATTTCAGGCAAGGTAATAGTAGAAAGAATGAAATAGGATTCCATGTTCTTGGCCTCAGAGGAAAGATAAAATGGGCTTACTCCTGCTGCGATCCAGATTCACACCAGGTGAGGGTGGGGTGGGACTCACTGAGTTGCCTCCTATGGTAGAAAAGGGGATCAAGAGAGAGAAAAAAAGAGACACACAATTTAAAATCCTGATTTTCATCTCGGCTTGCTAAACAAAATATACCAATTTCATTATTTTAAGTTCATTTGTAATTTCTGGCTCTGTGTTCTAGGTCCTTGAAGAAGGAAGGAACTCTCATTTCTCACATTTTGAATATACAAAGTATAGATGCTACTTTTCCCTTTGGCAACTGTCGTTTGAAGCTGTAGCATGTTACAGGTCTTGCTGTTACAGATTAAGGTTAAAAATACTATAGTATGTGATGTCCGAATGTTATTATTGCATTAGTGTGATGACACGGAGGATGATAATAGGGTGTCTGGCACATTATTGGCTCTTCTGTTTTCATATTTTCGAACTGTGGCAGTAAGTCACCCTTTGAAAAGTTGCTTACAGGGCAAGATAATTATCTTATGCTATGTTGCAGCACGGCAGTCAGTGTATGTGTGAGCAAGGAGGTGAAGAATGCAAAACCGAGACGTTGATAATAGCCATGAGCCTGGCACCTGCCTGAGGCTGAAACAGAAAGTTCCAACTGAAGATCTACCCATCCCTTCCCTCCATTCCTTATCGTTGTGATACCATAAATCCTCAAGAGCTCAGTGTAAGGAGTCGAGAATCTATTCTTAGATGGCCTTCGTTTTGTCTGCAGTCCTGAATGCATTCTCCTGAAATCAGATAGAAGAGATATATATGCAAAAGTGGAATCTGAGAGAAGATATGAGAGCAGCCAATTTACATCAGTATAATGAAAGCAAAATACTGCGGATGCTGGAAATCTATCAGCGACAGGTGCTGTCAACTCTGTTTCTCTCTCCACAGCTGATGTCAGACCTGCTGAATTTTTGCAGCATTTTCTGTTTTTATTCAAGATTTCCAGGACCCGCAGGATTTTGCTTTTATTTTACATCAGTGTGTGGATGAGCTGCTGAAAGATATAAAAACAGAAAATGCTGGAAATGCTCAGTAGGCCTGGCAGCATCAGTGGAGAGAGAAAAAGGGTTAACATTTTGGGTTAAGCACCTTTCTTGAGAACTGAAGGGCAATGGAAACGTAAAAGATTTTAAGGAAGTGAAAGGAGGAAGAGTGAGGAAAAATAAAAGGGAAGGTCTGTGAAAGGGTGGAAGGCTGGAGAGATTAAGGGATGAAAGATTTCATGATACAAAAAGCAGAGTTGGTGGTAATGTTTGTAGTAAAATCCTGGCTGAACTTGTTCTCTCATTGAACAATTTCTCCTTTAACTCATCTCACTTCCTCCATTCATTCATGGGATGTGGGCTTCGCTGGCTGGACTGCCTACTTGAACCGCTGCAGTCCATGTGGTGTGTTTACACCCACAGTGCTGTTAGGAAGGGAGTTCCAGGATTTTGACCCAGCAACAGTAAAGTCAGGATGGTGAGTGACTTGGAGGGGAGCATCTAGGTGGTGGTTTTCCCATGTATTTCCTGCCCCTTAGGCTTCTAGATGGTAGTGTCGTTGGTTTGGAAGGTGTAGTCGGAGGAGCCTTGGTGAAATCCTGTAGTGCATCTTGTAGATGGTACACACTGCTGCTTCTGTGCGTCGGTGGCGGAGGGAATGAATGTTTGTGGATGTGGTGCCAATCAAGCGGGTTGCTTTGTCCTGGATGGTGTCAAGCTTCTTGAATGTTGTGGGAGCTGCACTCACTCAGGCAAGTGGGGAGTATTCCATCACACTCCTGACATGTGCCTTGTAGATGGTGGACAGGCTTTGGGGAGTCAGGCGATTAGTTAGTCATCGCACGATTCCTAGCCTCTGACCTGCTCTTGTAACCACACTATTTATAAGGCTAGTTTCTGGTCAATGATAACCCCCTGGAAGTTGATAGTGGGGGATTCAGTGATGGTAATGCTGTTGAACATCAAGGGGTGATGGTTGGATTCTCTCTTGTTGAAGATGGTCATTGCCTGACACTTATGTGGCGCGAATGTTACTTGCCACTTGTCAGCCTAAGCCTGGATATTGTCCAGGTCTTGCTGCATTTGGACATAGACCACTTCAGTATCTGAGGATACTGAATCTGTTGCATTTCAGTTCAAAAGAAAGGTCCTCGACCTGAAATATTAACTCTGGTTCTCTTTCCACAGATGCAATTAGACCTGCTGAGTATTTCCAGAATTTTCTGCTTTTATTTCCAATTTCCAGCCTCTGCAGTATTTTGCTTTTGTTTTACTGCCGAAAGATAGCTTGTGTTGGCAGTATATTTGCTACTTGCTGCTGCCATAGCAACACATTTGCCCTGAGGTCCGTTACACATGGTAATAAGCAGTGCTATGGTGAAAAATGAGCATGCATGTACATTCGAAAAGTTTGTGCATTATTGTCTGGAGTATTCTCCTCCTGTGATACTGTCTCAAACCTAAACTCAACCACCTGTGTCGCTTTCAGGACATGGGGATGGTACCATAGTGGTAAAGTTACTGGACTAGTAATCCAGAGGCCCAGACTAATGCTTATGACAGCTGGGGGAATGTAAACTCAATTCATAAATCAGGAATTAAATGCTATTCTCATCAATAAGACTCCAACATTGCTTATTCAGCACCAAGTAGCCTGCTTGATTGGCACCCTATCCACCATTTCTGTGTCTGAAACTGAAGATGGTTGATGAGAAGAAACCAGCTCCCAGGAAGAGAGCCGAGAAAGCCTTAAAGAAACCATCAGCAAAGGGCAGGAAGAAGCGGCCAAGGTCGAGGAAGGAGAATTACTTCATCTACATCTACAAAGTGCTGAAGCATGTTCACCCCGACACCAGCATCTCCTTCAAGGCCATGAGCATCATGAATTCGTTTGTGAAAGATATCTTCAAGTGCATCACGGGTGAGGCTTCCTGTCTCGCCCATTGCAACAAGCACAGCACCATCAGCCCCCGGTAGATCCAGACCACCGTGCGCCTGCATCTGCCCGGGGAACTGGCCAAGCACGCTGTTTTGGAAGGGACAAAGGTGGTGACCAATTACACCAGCTCCAAATAAAACTCCACAATGGATTGAAAAACAATGAAAACCTTAAGCGTTCATTCCCTCCCTCATCAGTGCTTGAGCAGTTTTCACTAGAGCATTGTTACCATCTACAAGATCCACTGCATCGACTTTCCAAGGCTTTTATAACAGCACCTCCCAAACTCACAAACACTACCACCTAGAAAGACAGGGCAGCAGGTACATGGGAACCACCACTGTTGGGTTTCCTCCCAAGTCATGCACCATCCTGGTTTGGAAACTATATCACTCATCCTTCATTTTAATTCATTCATGGAATGTGGGTGCTGCTGGCTAGACCAGCACATGTTGCCCAATCCAAATTGCCCTTGAGAGGGTGGTGGTGAGCTTCTTTCTTGAACCACTGCAGTCCATGTAATGTAGGTACACCCATAGTGCTATTAGGGAGGGAGTTCCAGGATTTTAACCCAGTGACAGTGAAGGAATGGGAATATATTTCCAAACCAGGATGGTGAGTGGCTTGGAGGGGAACTTCCAGGTGGTGATGTTCCTATGTTTCTGCTGCCCTTGTCCTTCGAGATGGTAGCAGTCATGGGTTTCGAGGGTGCTGTCTAAGCAGCCTTGGTGAGTCGCTGCAGTGCATCTTGTACATGGTACACATTGCTGCCAATATGTATCGATGGGAGAATGAGTGAATGTTTGTGATGCGGTGCCAATCAAGTGGGCTGCTTTGTCCTGGATGGTGTCAAGCTTCTTGAGTATTGGAGCTGCACTCATCCAAGCAAGTGGAGAGTATTACATCACACTCCTGACTTGTGCCTTGTAGCTGGTGGGCATACTTTGGGGAGTCAGGAGGTAAGTTATTCGCCACATGAATCCTAGCCTCTGACCTGCTCTTGTAGCCACAGTGTTTTTTGGCTAGTCCAGTTCAGTTTTTGGTCAAGGTTAACCTTCAGGAAATTGTTAGTGGGGGATTCAGCGATAGTAATGCCAATTGTCAATGTCAAAGGGCGATGTTTAGATTCTCTCTTGCTAGAGATGGCCATTGCCTCGCACTTGTGTGGAGTGATTTTTACTTGCCACTTCTCAGCCCAAGCCTTGATATTGTCCAGGGCCCGAATATTACGACCCGTGGGTGGGCGTTCGCCTGACTCGAAAGGGTATAAAATTGAGAGATGACGTTGGGCGAGTGTCCAGTTGTTATCGTGAACTTGAGCAATATTTCGCTTGGCAGATGCGCGCAAAGTCGGAATAGCAGCAGCTGACAATTAAGCAGGTGATTAAGCTCGTTAACGGCCCAATTGTAAGTGATTTATTTTTTTCGTAGCCTGTCCAACCTTATGGTTGTTGGATGGGCCAATTGGCCAGGCGGGCTTTACGTTTTGATGAAAACTCATTCAAGTGCGGGATGAAATCTCCATTAGGATTTAAAATAAGGTATGCTTTCAGGTGCTTGATTGTGCTGCATGGACATTTTCTTGCAGCATTTTTTGGGTTTTCTTTTATTACCTGGAGATCTGCAGCTCCCTGAGGCACCTGTCTGCCTTCAGGGAGATCAGTGAAAGTGCTCACCAGCACCTGCGGTGACATTGGCAATCCACCCCCACCGCCAATGCTGAGCCTTTCTCCGGGCGTGTTTCATATTGACCGTTTGTTAATTGCCCGGCCAGTGTGAAATCGTGGTCTGAGGACGGTTTCCCACCCGTTCCCAGCCTACCAATTGCACACGCCTGATGAGCGCAAAGTTCAGGCCCAGGTCTTGCTGCATTTGGACATGAACTGCTTCGGTATCTGATGAGTTATCAGGTGGTGCTGAACATTGTGCAATCATCAGTGAACATCCCCATTTCTGACCTTATGATGAAAGGAAGGTCATTGATAAAATAGCTGAAGATGATTGGGCCTAGGACACTACCCTGAGGAGCTCCTGTGGTGATGTCCTGGGACTGAGATAATTGACCTCCAACAACCACAACCATTTTCCTTTGTGCTAGGTATGACTCCAACCTGTGGAGAGTTTTCACCCTGATTCCCATTGACTTCAGTTTTGCTAGGGCTCTCTGTAACCACAGGGTCAAATGCTGCCTTGATGTCAAGGCCAGTCATTCTCACTTCACCTTGGTTAGTCAAAATCCTGGAACTTTCCACCTAATAGATCTGTAGGTGTACTTTCACCACACAGACTGCATTGGTTTAAGAAGGCCACTTTTCAAGGGCACTGAGGGAAAGTGATGGATACTGGTCTTGCCAGAGTTGCCCACATCCCGTGAATGAGTAATAAAAGGACCTTTCTTAATGAATTTAAATGACAGTATCATCTAGCAATTTATGGTTCGTTGGTGGTACCATAAGGGCAGCATGAAGGAAAAGCAACGACCCTTTTAGAATGTTTAACAGAACTGCTTAACTCAACTTGGGAGTTTCTTTTCATGGAGGCTTTGTTGCCACAGCTTTTGATTTTAATCTGGTTTGAAAACCGACTTAAAATTTGACTAAAGCTCAGTCAAAGGAGATGAAGTTATCGCAGCGTGTGAATTGAACCCATCTCATAAAGGGTCAAATCTTCAGTCTACATGCATAGAGCTGGGCATGGAATCACTGCAGAGATTCTTTCACTTCAGTCTATTGGGAGCCCTAATTTGGCAAACACAATTAAGATCTGCAACCACTGTTTCTTTTGGCCGAGTAGTATTTACACATTGGTGCTAGAATACGAGCAGTGATATGCTAGTTAAATGCACAGCTGTGTGAAGTGTACAGAAGCATAGTATTGCAGCTGACAGTTAAATAAAAAGCTACAGAAAATACACATAGCTGCAAAGTGTGAAATTTTACAGTGGTGTCAAGATATAACTGACATGAAAGTAATGAATACAATTGATAGCGATAGAGTTTAGGAACAATGGTAGACAGGGAAGTCGATGATGTGGCCTTAAATGCCAGACATGATTCAGAGATTACAGAAAGTGATTCTGTGAAATTCAAAAATTACACAATGGTCTATTCTTGTTTGACATCTTTGTGAAAAAGGCAAACATAGGACGGATCACCCCAGATTTGCACAAAGTGTGATAGCAGGAGGGAAAAAGGATGTCTTACCCGCTAGCCGCAATGGTGGCTTTTCACACCACATCATCCTGTTCTGGGTGAGTTCTGCCTCATTAATAATGCATTCGCGGGAAACAGGCTGGATTGCTGGCAGGGGGCTTAGATTTGTCTGCTCCGGCACGACCTCAGCACCTCCTCGCTCAGGGCGCCATATTTAAAACACGCCAGAGCACATACCTACTTCATGTCTACAGACCAGGACTGCCCCAGGTGACAGATGGCCCCAAAGAAGACATCAGCCCCCAAATTTAGTAACTCCTCTCTGGGATGCCTGCTGGACACAGTAGAAACGATGTCCTCTACCCCGCTCTGGCTGCAGGAAGTCCACTAGAGTCACCAATCTGGCCTGGGAGGAGGTGGCAGTGGTGGTCAGCTATCCAGTGCAGGAAGAGGATGCTCTCAACCATCTCTTCACCCTCAACTCATGCACTCACAAACCCATCACACATCCACAGGGACCTCACACCTCAAGGGACAACACCACTGACTTTCACACTTACCCTCATATCTCCATCAGGCTCATATCCTCTGGAGCTTGTGTCCTCATCCTGTCCATGGCTCTGCTCACCACACAAACATTCCACGCAGTGCCATGTGTCTTGTTCTCACATTCTCCATCTGTTTTCATGCAGGAGAAACTGGCTCACAACAGCAGGGAGAGGTTTCAGACTGGGGGTGGAGTGGCCCACATTAGGCCCCTCAATCACTTTAAGGATCATGCCATTGTGCTGACTAGTGAGGATGTGGACCGTGCCTGTAGCGACAGTGAGGTCAGTGGCGAATGCCCACATGAGGATCCTGCACCACATCATCCCTGTCCCAGTGCAACTGTGAGTGATCTCCCTCCTGCTTTTGACTCTGCTGCCATGCACTAATTGTCTCTACTTTGGTTCAGTGGGAACTCTGTCAAATGACTGACGACATCAGCCAGCCAATCCCTCAGCTCCATCCAGGTCCTCACCTCCAGTGAAGAGGACAACTCCTCCATTGGAGAGCTGGAAATAAGCAGCCTGGAAGACCTATCACAGCACATACCCACACCCTCCACTAGCACAGAGACACACAGCTCGGTGGGACCTAGATCTAGAGCAGTCTCGGGTTCACAAATTGGTGGTCACCACACAGTCCGTAGTAGGAGGAGGCAGGCTCAGCCAAGCTCCCTGGTACTCGGAGGACTGCTGGGGAAGAGGCATCAGGGACGTCCAAGTCAGATGACATGTCTCTGTATTTGGCCTTCCATGTCATCGTGGAGAGTTAGCAGAAGGTGGGGGAACATCATGCAGAGCTGTTGGTAGCCCTCAACAGAGTGGAACTCGAGCCAGAAGACTGTGTCCGTCTGCTGTCTGATGAAGTGTGCCCACATAAGTGTGGAGATGTGTGCAGACCTGCACTCCATCACAATAGCCATGAATTGAGTTCCTTTAGTGGCAAAGCAAGAGGGAAACGGGGCACCTCAATGTCCTTCAGATGCTCCTTCCCCTCAAGGAGTCAGGCCGGAGCCCTTGGGCACTTGAAGAAAGGAGGAGCAGCAGCTGGACACGCCTGGGTCATCCACTCAGGGCCCTCAGAGGCTGTTCTCTCCCTCCAAGTGCCCTTTGCTTGTGACCCGCTCAACTTCATCCTCTGTCACCGCAGAGGGAGCAGCTGGCCCAGAGGAGGACAGCCAAAGCAAGCTGGGGCCATCAAGGCCTTGGATCTCCAGAGGATGCCTGCTGATTCAGAGGCAACAGGGCCAACCATTGGACAGGCTGTCTCCACCGTTCCTGTGGATGTCAGGGCAGTACTTAGAAGTGGTAGGCCTAGAAAGGTAAGAATTTCTAATCACAAATGGTTGCAAAGGTGAACACACATTTTGTTACTTTATAATCTGAGAATATATTCACTTTCACTGAATAATGTGTAAAGTCTTTCAGCTTCGTTTACCAGCTTCATGAGTCCTCCCACTGCATCATCACCAAACCCCACCCCCCACCCCTCCCACTAGCAGTTTAGCTGCAAGCATCCAGACCATGAGTGATTCTGGAAGGAGATGTGTTTGTAGGGGAGAACCTTTCGGAGCCTCATTCTGCCTCGCGCGCAGAGCCTTCATCCATCACACTCATTTCAATGTCCTGAGTATTTTCAATGCCGCCTGCTGGGGTTCTCTTTCAGTTTGTCCATCTGAGCTGACCTGCATCTCCGCCCACCCACTGATCACACTCCCATGCAGCACCTGTGCCCACCCATCATGAGGCTCCTCTCACTTTCGATTTTGACAGTCACAGTAGGCATTACATTTCTGATCGGCTCTCCCCATGCTTTCCTCTCCCCCAATCACCCATGTCCTTTTCCCCATCACCTTCCACCTTCCCACCATAACCTACAAACCAGGACCTTTTTTTTCCAGGATGTCCAGGTGAACATGCACGTTCCCTAACATCCTGAGAATCCCACCCACTTCAATGTTGTCCTCTCCAAACTCCTCCTTCCCTCCCCCAGGTTCCATGTCTACCTCCAAGGCCCCACCAACCATCCTCGCTATCCCTTCTACCGCTACCCTCTCCCTCCCAACCTTTCAGCTCCCTCTGCCCCCTGTCATACTTGCCTTTCCCTCCTACCATGCTCACCTTCAGTTCACTCCCCAGGAGGCAGTCATTCACTCCACAGACCCCTCCCTTGCACATTCACCTGGATATCCCTGGACCCCTTACTCCTTCCCTCACCCTTAATCCTTCCACCCCCTGGATTCCTTCTTGCCTCCGAACTCCTTCCATTATGCCTCCCCTGACACCTACCTCCCCAATTGCTGCATTCACCCTTGTTACACTTTCCTCTGCTCGTACTCCCCCCACCTCCCTCCCAACCTTACCCTGCCCTCACACCTTTGCACCCCCCCGGTTCACCTTCCTCTCCCATTCAAAGCTGGGCCTTCCACCCCCCCGCCCCCCTTTGCCGGTCATCTGTAGCAGTCCGTGGCCAAGACTGTGAAGTTCTGAAGCAGACCTGAGGCATAAATGGAGGCCCCCCTACTTCCGTGAGCTGCTTCGCTGTGAAGCCATGTCCATGAGAATCCACTCAGCACGCAATGCACCTGTTCCTTGAGGGCCCGGCAGCTATAGGGCTTCAGCATCTTCTGCTCCTCAGATGTCCACGATCTGAGCAAGGCCCTAACGGTAAGTCGTGACTTTTGCACGTCACACTTGTGCAGATGTATTCCGGGCCGGTGAGTTTTCCGGTCGGCGTAACGGAAAATCTGGCGGGCGGGCGGGGATGATTCCGGCTGGATCTTACTTTGCATCCCATTAGCGGGATGCAAAGCGGTTTCATGCCAGCCTCCAGCAGGATTCGCATCCCTCTGTGCTTTCACACTGGTGTGAAACTGATTCTTGGCCTTCTTGCCATATTGTCCCCTGCACCCTCCATGATGCCTGACGCCAATGAGGCTGGAAAATCCTGGCCATAATTCAAAGGGTATATACACACAAAACTGATGTTACAGATCAGAACAAGGATTCAGGCAGTTTGCTCTATGAAAAGATTAAATAAGGGTATGTGAAAGAATGAAATGTCCAATTGAAATACAAATTGGGAATACCCAAATGATCCTGCTTTGGTGAACTCCGGTGAACAGACAGGTCAGCGTAATTTTCAAGACCAGGTAAGTGTGCATCTTCTAATTCCTGCGGGCCAGCACTTTCCGATCCGAGTTGGAAGTTACAGCCCATAACGTCAGTAGAGAAAAACGAAACCCCTTTAAAGGCAACTTTTTTTATTTATGGGATGTGGGCACCTCTAGCTAGGCCAGCATTTATTGCCCATCCCTCTTTGCCTTTGGGGTGGGATTTGAACCCAGATCCCAGAGGAACTTGGGATATTAGTCCAGTGACAATACCACTATGCCATCACCTCCCCTTAATTCTAGGGACCTGCATCATTCTAGCCATGCAGGATAAATAGGATAAGCAAGGATAGACTAAACAAAAAGTATCTTTAATGAAGTAATTAGACCCAAATAGGTAAAATGAACAAACTGGTTATGGTGGTGGGTATAATAATCTGAATCACAGAATTGTTACGGTGTAGAAGGAGGCCATTTGGCCCATCGTGTCTGCACCAGCTCTCTAAGCATTTTAACGTAGTGCCAATCTTTTCCCGTGTCCCCATAACCCTGCATTGTTTCATTTAGATAATCATCCAATGCACTCTTGAATGCCTCATGAATAATTTAAGAAACTATTAAATATCATGATGAGGGCATGCAGCATTTTTCTCGATGTATGAACTTACTTCACTTGCCTTTATTGTATAGCATAAGGGGTTTTAATCTCCTTGATGGAGACAATTTATATTGTGTAGAAATACTAGCCGGTGGATGTGTCATCTATTTAAGCTCTTGAAATGCCTCAGTTACATTTGGGGACAGATTCTATAAGCATTGGCGGCAATCCAGAAGCAATGCAATATAAATTCTGATCGCTTGCCTGTATGGACAAACTGCCTGCTGGTGACCAGGGAATGGATGGTTTTAATAGGATCACAGAATTGTTATGGCAGAGAAGGAGGCCATTTGGCCTCCAAACGAGTAACTCATCTAGTTCCATTTTCCTGCCTTCTACCTGTGACCCTCCACATTCTTTCTTTTCAGATAGTGGCGTAATTCACTTTTGAATGCTTCAGTTAAACCTACCTCCACCACACTGTCAGGCAGAGCATTCCAAACCCTAACCTTTCTCTGTGTGAAAAAGTTTTGCTTATTTTACTAATTACTTTAAATTTGTGCCCTCTCATTGTCAATCCTTCCATGAGTGGGAAGAGTTTCTCTCTATCCACTCTGTCCAGACCCCTCACCATTTTGCATATCTCTAATAAATCTCCTCTCAGTCTACTTTCCTTGAAGGAAAACAGTCCTAACTTCTCCGTTCTATCTTCATAACTGAAGTTCCTCATCCCAAAACACTACCCTCCTCACAGTTCACAATGCTTCCAAGTTTTGTATTATCCACAAACTTTCAAACTGTGTCCTGTACAACAAGATCTAGATCATTAATATATATCAGGAAAAGCAAGGGCCCCAACACTGACCTCTGGGGAACTCCACTATAAACTTTCCCCCAGCTCGAAAAATATCCATTAACCGCTACTCTCTGTTTCCTGCCACTCAGCCAATTCTGTATCCATGTTGCCACTATCCTATTTATTCGGTGAGCTATAACTTTACTCACAAGTCTGTTGTGCGGCACTGTATCAAATGCCTTTTGGAAGTCCATGTATACCACATCAATAGCTTTACCCTCATCAACCCTCTGTTAACTCTTCAAAAAAATTCCAGCAAGTTAGATTTTCCCTTAAAAAATCCATGCTGGCTTTCCTTAATTAACCCACATTTGTCCATGTGACTATTAACTCTGTCCCAAATTATTATTTCCAGATGTTTTTCCATTACTAAAGTTAAACTGACTGGCCTACAGTTGCTGGGCTTATCCTTACACTCTTGAGCAAGGGTGTAATGTTTGCAATTCTCCAGTGCTCTGGCAACACCCCTGAGTCTAAGGAAGACTGAAAAATTATGGCCAGTGTCTCCATAATCTTCACTTTCACTTCTCACAGTACCACTGGGTGCATCTCATCCAGTCCTGGTGCCTTATCAACTTTAAGTACAGACAGCCTATCCAATACCACCTCCTTTTGAATTTTAAACTCTTCTAGTGTTTGAATTGCCTCCTCTTCTACCAGGGCGTGAGTAATATCTTCTTCCTTGGTAATGGCAAATGCAAAGTATTCATTTAATAACTCAGCTATGCTCTCTGCCTCCATGTGTAAGTTCCCTTTCTTGTCCCTCATCATCCCTACTCCTCCTTTTACCACCAGAAGACTTTGGGATTCCTTTTTGTGTTAGCTGCCAGGCTCTTTTCATATCCCGTCTTTGCATCTCTGCTTCTTCACCTCTCCTCTTAACCTTCTATAGTTAGCCTAGCTCTCCATTGTAGTTTAACCTGTCATAAGCATAGTTTTTCTTTATCTTAATTTATATCTCCTTTGTCACCCAGGGAGCTCTGGGTTTGTTTGCCCTACCTTGCCCTTTCAAGGGAATATGCTTTGACTGTGCCCAAGTTACCTCTTCTTTGAAGGTCGTTCACTAGTCAGCAACAGTTATTCCTGCCAACCTTTGATTACAATTTATTTGACTTAGATCTATTCTTATCCCATTGAAGTTGGCATTTCTCCGGTTAATTTTTCTAACTCTGGATTGTCCTTTGTCCTTTTCTATTGTCAGCCTAAAGCTTAGGACACAATAATCACTGTCCCCTAAACGTCCTCCCACCAATCTACTTGGCCCACCTCATTTCCAAGAACCAGATCTAGTAGTGCCTCCTTCCTAATTGGGGTAGAAACAAACAGCCGAAGAAAATTTTTCTGAACACACTCGAGGAACCTTTGTCCCTCTTTGCCCTTTACCCTAATAATAACCCAGTCTATAGTGGTACCTGTCACGGGGGTGGGGAGATGGAAAATTCGGAGAGGCAGCTAAACTTCCATTGACTTTGGCCGGAGTTTCTGGTGCTGCTGGAAATCCTGGCATACTTGGGTAGATAAAGTCTCCCTGTATAACTATTCTATAATTATTGCAACTGTATAATTTCTTGGCAGATTTGTCCTTCTACCTCCCCACTAGTTGGTGGCCTTTGGATAACACCAAGCAATGTAATTTTTTGTTCCTTAGCTCCAGCCAAACAGATTCTGTCCTTGACGCTTTTGGGTCATCCTCTTTCTCCAGCACTGCAATACTATTCTTGATCAATACCCCCACCCCTCTCTCTTTTCCTCCTTTCCTATCTTCCTGAACACCTTGTATCCAGGTATATTTAATACCCAGTCCTGCCCTTCTGTGAGCCAGGTTTCTGTTATTGCCACAACATCATATTTCCACATGGCAATCTGCCCCTGTAACTCACCAATCTTATTTACCACATTCCATACATTCACATACATGCACAGCAACCATGATTTAGTCTCAAATACTTTCTCCTTTACTCTGACCCCACCTATTAACTTACTATTTCCTACTCTTGTGCTATTTATATCTCCCAGTGTTCTGTGCACCTTGGTTTTCCTCTCTAATATTATCTGCTGGTTCCCACACCCCTGCTAAGCTAGTTTAAAACCTCACCAACAGCACTAGCAAAATGCCTCTCAAGGAAATCAGTCCCAGCTCTGTTCAGGTGCAAGCCGTCTGTGCTGTACAGGTGCCATCTCCCCCAGAGCAAGTCCCAATGTCCCAAGAATCTAAAGCCCTCCCTCTTGCACCATCCTTCCAGCCAAATATTCATCTGTCTTATCTTCCTATTTCTATACTCACTGGTGGATGACATTGAGAGTAATCTGAAGATTGCTACTTTTGAGGTCCTGCTTGCTAATTTTCCACCTAGTTCCCTAAATTCTGACTGTGGGACCACATCCTCTTCCTACCTATATAATTTGTACTAATGTGGATCACGACTGCTGACTGTTCACCCTCCTCTCTCAGTGTGTTCTACAGCTATTCAGTGACATCCTTGACTCTGGCACCAGGGAGGCAATGCCCCATCCTGGATTCACATCAGCGGCCACGGAAACTCCTATCTGTCCCCCTAACTATCGAATCACCTATCACTATTCCAGCTGTTCTTTGTACATCCCTGTACAGCTGAGCCACCTAATTGGACTGCACTGGCCAGATGAACCATCACTGTCATCAGTATTCAGAACTGAAATTGTTTGGAGAGCAGGATGCACTATTTGCCTGTCTATGCTTGACTGACTAGTGATCTGTCTTCGTCCCTGTCTCCTTGCATGATCTTAAACTGTGGAGTGGCCAAATCTCGAAACTTAATATCCATGTAACTCTCACCCTCATGGACTCACCGCTGTGACGCCAGCTGCTGCTCAAGTTTCAAAACCTGGAGCTCAAGCTGCTGCAACTGACAACACTTCCTGCACTCCCTATCCAGGATATGGGAAGCTTCCTGGAGTTCCTGCATAGCACAGGATGGGCACTTTTGAGATTGGAGCAGCCCTGCCTTTTCTTTATTTAATAGTTACCCTTGCTACTGCTGAAATAAAAACCTTACCAATACTAACACTCCTCGCTCCAGTTAATAAACCTTATTGGTACTGATAAATCGTACTAATACTTAACACACTTATCTAGTTGTAATAAACCTTAGTTAAAAATAAAAGATAAGATAATACTCACCAGCTACTCACTTGTTTCTTTTTATTAATTCTTAATATTTTTTATTGCTTTTAATCTTCCAGTTGTTCAGACTCAGCCCCTAAGTAGCAATACTCACCAGCCAATCAACTTATGACTTTCCTGAGATGTCACACCTCCATTTTTGTTTCTGAACCCTAGCAACAACAGCAGCAGCAGTGGTAACACGTAGCCCCGAGGCTCCTCCCAACGCCTGGCCAGAGCCGCCTCCCAAGTCTACTTCTCCTAATTGGTTTATTTGAAGCAGCAGCAGGTGTACCAGGCTGCGAGGAGAAAGAATGGCACTAGGATTAATTTAGTTTTGCCTCTTGCATATTGTCAGTGCAAACACAGTGGATGCTGCAAAATTCTAAAAGAACATAAGAACTAGGAGCAGGAGCAGGCAATTCAGCCCTTCGAGCCTACTCTGCCATTCAGTACGATCATGGCTGATCTCATTTCAGCCTCAGCTCCAATTTCCTGCCCTCTCCCCATAATCTTTCAACCCATTGCTAATTAAAAATCTGTCTATCTCCTCAAATTTATTCAGTGTCCTGGCATCCACTCCACTCTGAGGTAATGAATTCCACAGAATCTCGACCCTTTGAGAAAAGTAATTCCTCCTCATCTCTGATTTAAATCTACCACCCCTTAGCCTAAAACTATGGCCTCTCATCCTGGAATGCCCCACAAGGGGTAACATCTGCTCCATGTCTAATTTGTCTATCCCCTTTAGCATGTTATATACTTCAATTAGATCTCCTTTCATCCTTCTAAACTCTAGGCCTAAACTGCTCAATCTGTCCTCATAAGACAAGCCCACATCTCTGGAATCAATCTAGTAAACCTCCTCTGAACCACCTCCAGTGCAACTACATCCTTCTTCAAGTAAGGGGACCATAACTGCACACAGTACTCCAGGTGCAGTCTCACCAATGCCTTGTACAGCTGCAACAACACTTACCTATTTTTATACTCTATTCCTTTAGCAATAAATGCCAAAATTCCATTTGCCTTCCTTATTACCTGCTGTACTAGCTTTCAGTGATTCATGCAGGAGAACACCCAGGACCCTCTGCACTGAAGCATTCTGAAGTTTCTCTCCAATTAAGCAATAAGCCACCTTTTTATTCTTCTGACCAAAATGGATAACCTCACACTTATCCACGTTAAATTCCATCTGCCAAATTTTGGCCCTTTCACCTAACCTGTACATATCCATTTGTAAATATCTTATTTCTTCATTGCAACTTACTTTCCCACCTATTCTGGCATCATCTGCAAATTTAGCTATTGTACCTTCTATCCCTGAATCTAAGTCATTAATATAGATTGTAAATAGTTGGGGCCCAAGGACCGAACCCTGTGGCATCCCACTAGTTACAGCTTGCCATTCAGAAAAAGACCCATTTATCCCGACTCTCTGCTTTCTGTTGGTTAACCAATCCTCTATCCAAGCTAGTATATTACCCCTAACTCTGTGTGATCTTATCTTGTGTATTAACATTTTATGCGGCACCTTATCAAAGGCCTTTTGGAAGTCCAGATATACTACATCTGCAGGGTCCCCATTATCCACTTTGCTTGTCACATCTTCAAAGAACTCTAGCAAATTAGTCAAATGTGATTTACTCTTCATAAAACCATGCTGACTCTGATGGCTTGCATTTTGACCTTCCAAATGCCCCATTACTACTACCTTAATAATGGATTCCAACAATTTCCCAATGACAGACGTTAGACTAACTGGCCTATAGTTTCCTACTTTCTGCCTCCCCACCCCCCCCTTTTTTTTGAATAAGGGCATTATATTAGCATTTTTCCAATCCACTGGAATCTTTCTAGAATCCAGGGAATTTTGGAGTATTATAGCTAATGCATCCACTATCTCCACTGCCACTTCCTTTAAGACCCTGGGATGTAGGCGAACAGGTCCTGGGGACTTGTCACCTTTTAAACCTAATAGTTTGCTCAGTACTTTTTCTGTAATGAAGGCGATTGTTCTAAGCTCCTCCTTCTCTAAATCCTCTGCACTACCTGTTACTATTGGGGTGGTACTAGTGTCCTCCATCTTGAAAACTGTGGCAAAATATTGATTAAGTGTTTCTGCCATTTCTGCGTTCCTCACTATTAGCTCCCCAGTCTCATCCTCCAAGGGACCAACATTCATTTTAGCTACTCTCTTTCCTTTTATATACTTGTAGAAGCTTTTGCTATCAGTTTTTACATTTTGCGCTAGTTTTCTTTCATAATTTACCTTTGCTCCTTTTATTTTTTTTTAGTAACCCTTTGTTGATCTTTAAAAGTTTCCCAATCTTTCAGCCTGCCACTGACCTTTGCAATTTGGTATGCCTTACTTTTTGCCTTTATGTTATCTTTAACTTCCTTGCTTAGCCATGGATGCTTTTTCCCCCTCTTACCATCTTTCTTCCTCTTTGGAATATATTTTACTTGGGAGGAATTGAATATCTCCTTAAATGTCTGCCACTGCTCATCAACTGTCCTACCTTGTAGTCTCCCTGCCCAGTACACTAGTGCCAAATCTGCCCTCATGCCTCTGTAGTTACCTTTGTTTAACTCCAGAACACTAGTATGGGACTCAAGTTTCTCACTCTCAAACTGAACTTGAACTTCTAGCATGCTATGATCACTCTTCCCTAGAGGATCGTTGACAATGAGATCATTAATTAATCCCATCTCATTACACAAAACCAAATCCAGTATAGCCTGCTGCCTGATTGGTTCCACAACATATTGCTTCAAGAAACAATCTCTAACACACTCTGTGAACTCTCCCTCGAGGCTACCCTTGCCAGTTTGATTTGTCCAGTCTATATGCATATTAAAATCACCCATGATTATTGCTGTGCCTTTCTTACATGTTCCCAGTATTTCCTGTGCCCTACTGCTGAACTACTGTTTGGGGACCTATAGATTACTCCCACCAGGGACTTCTTTCCCTTGCTATTTCTTATTTCTACCCAGACTCACTCTACGTCTTGCTCTCCAGTGCCTATATAACTTCAAAAGCAAAGTATTGCAGATGCTTGAAGTCTGAAATTATATCAAAAAATGCCAGAAGTACTCAGTAAGTCAGGCAGTACCTGTGGAGAGAGAAACAGAGTTAACATTTCAGATCAATGACTTTTCATCACTTCTAACTAATGTGCAGGAGACCTGAATCATTTCTCCACAGGTGCTGCCAGACCTGCTGAGTACTTACAGCATTTTCTGTTTATTGCAAAATTCTGTGGTCTGTGTTGCTGCCATTTATGGTTTTTGCTAGTGCTGTTGTGAAAATCAGCTCAGATAGTTTCTCATGCTCTACAGTTATATTACAGTGCTGCTGCTGCAGTTGGGGTCAGTGGCAATTGTGTGGTATAAATGTAATATTGGATACAAGTAAAATAATTTCTAGATATCCTAACCAGATTGGAGGACACATCAAATGTTCACAGAGGCTCCCTGCATTTGTGCTTTTTTCGGCAGTGGTGAAATGGAAATGATCAGTAAAGTACAATAGATGAATGATTGCTATCAGGCCCCAGGCATTTTTAATTTACTTGCCTGTTGACAAATGCATATGCTTTGATGCAGTGGTGTCCTGAAATTCCTGAGTGTACCTTATTGAAATGATGAATATAGCTCAAACTCTGTGAGAGTCTCGACATGTTGTGATATGATTAGATGGGACATTAATTATAATAGAATAAAAGATCTTCATAAAATGCTTCAGGAGGAAATTCAATTAGAGCAGCGATTGAATAGGTGTGATTTGCGCACTGTTACTTCTCCATTAAGGCCTGGTTGATTTGACACAGGCAGAATGAGTTAATGTATGAATTTTTGGAATAGAAATACAGTGCATTTTGTCTTATCTGGCTCTCTACCAACTGCAATTTTCTACAACCGGAATTCCTGATGTTTCTCTTATACGAATCATCATTTTACCAACTGGAAGTAATTATGAAGTTATCCGGATCTAATGCCTGTGGATTGTATGATTTTGTACTCAAGTACAAAAAAAAATTGTACTGCTGAGAATTAGAAGTAACAAGAATACTGTTCTTTACTACAGAGATAAAAACAAAAAAACTGCGGATGCTGGAAATCCAAAACAAAAACAGAATTACCTGGAAAAACTCAGCAGGTCTGGCAGCATCGGCGGAGAAGAAAAGAGTTGACGTTTCGAGTCCTCATGACCCTGTTCTGTTGAAGGGTCATGAGGACTCGAAACGTCAACTCTTTTCTTCTCCGCCGATGCTGCCAGACCTGCTGAGTTTTTCCAGGTAATTCTGTTTTTGTTACTGTTCTTTACTTCCTGAGTACTCACGTATTACTTCATGCTACAAGTTTTTTTTTAATTCATTCATGGGATGTGGGCATCACTGGGTAGGCCAACATTTATTGCCCATCCCTAATTGGCCTTGTCAATCACTTACCTTAGGTCAGACCAGGTAAGGACAGCACAATTCCATCCCTAAAGGACATTAGTGAACCAGATGAGTTTTAACAACTGATTTTTATTGAATTCAAATTTCACCATCTGCCATGGTGGGATTCAAACCCAGGTCACCAGAGTATTACCCTGGGCCTCTGGAATGCTAGCCTAGTGACAATACTACAACCCATTACTTCCTCTATTCCATTGGTGAGTGGAACTCTGTTAACTGGCATTTTTGATTAAGCAGCACTACCTATTCCCTGCATATGCTAGATAATAAAGGTTTTTACTGTAGAAGCAATCAGATTGAATTGCTCTGCAACTTTTCTACAGTTCCTGTCACAAGACAGACTTGTTTCTGTTTGCAAAATACGAAGAGGTTATCAATGTCTGTTCCTGTTAGGGATTCCATCCATATACATGGACTGAAAAATATTCCACTTTGTAAATATTATAACCTGATATCATTTTATGAAAAGATTACCACTCCATACACTGATGGAGATCAAATCAAACCACTGCACTCTGCAGCCTTTTCAACCCTAGAAATAAAGCATCAACTATTTTCTTCATTGGCTGGACTTTTTTTTAATGTTGTTACGCTATGCTCTGTTTGTAATTTATTTTTATCGCCTTCCTGCTCCTCTATTTGACTAGCTGCAGCTGAAAGGCCAGCCGCCAACATCACACATTGGTAGGAAGTCTCCCATCTCAGTGGCTTTCAACTTAAAGGATCTTGCCGTTGTATGGATATAATGAGAGCCTGCAGTTTGTCCGTGGTTGCAAGAAATGGATCATGCAAGCTTGTGCCAGGTTCCCTAATAACAGTCACAATTAATTCATGCTGTAGAAATAAAATATCTATTAACTGGAGAGCCAGTGGAAGCCCTGCGTCACCTCTTTTGGGGAAGGCCCACCGTACCTTGTTCCATTCAGGTACTTGACAGGCCAGCGGTGGGCCTTCCTCTGGGATTAAGGACCTGGGAAGCTGAAATCCTACCTGCCGCCTAGAAGCAAAAAACAGTTCAGACCAGTACTGTTATTTCCCAGTTTTTACTGTTTTTTCATTCTGGGCGAGAGCTACCTGTCAATCAGAGGCCAGTAGATCTATTGAACAGCAGCGTCACCAGGGCGGTGGTGGCTGCTGTTGGTTTGGCACCCACCCAAGGCCTAGGATCTTTGCTGGATCCCAAGCCAAAGATGAGTGCAGGAGGGGGCGGGGGTCAGTAGCAAGGGCTTTCAGTGGACCCCCTCCACTCCCTGATGCCAGGTCCCACAGTCATGCGCTGAGTGCCTTTGGATGAGGGGCGTTTCCTGAGAGCCCAGAAGCAAACATGCCAGGGTTTACTTGTCTTGCTCCCCTTGGCAGGCCCCCTGCCCGCCACTGGATCAATACCAGCAGTGGCAGGATGAGGCCTTTAAATGGGCATTCATTGCTCACTTAAGGGCCTCAACTGGCGGTGCCGCAAGAAGGCGGCAGGCTCCCCACCCACCTCCCTTCCACCTAATTAAATGTCTCCTCCCGGAACACCAAACTCATCACATTAGAGGGCTTAATGTGGTTTACTTTCAATTTGTAGACAGTTGCTAAAAAAGAAATGCAAATGAACCCTGTATAGCTAACAAAGGGAATTTAAAACATCTGTTAATGATTCCAGGAAATATTTTCTAAAGGGCCTTTCATGATGTTCATATATCTATATATCATTACAGAATTGTTACGGTGTAGAAGGAGGCCATTTGGCCCATTTTTTCTGCATCAGCTCTCTGAGTATTTTAACTTAGTGCCAATCTCCTGCCTTTTCCCTGTAACCCTGCATATTGTTTCTATTTAGATAATCATCCAATGCCCTCTTGAATGCCTCAATTGAACCTGCCGCCCCACACATCCAGGCAGCGCTTTGTAAACCCAAACTACTCGCTGTGTGAAAAAGTTTTTTCTGCTTCTTTTGCAAAATACTTTAAAATTGTGCCCTCTGGTTCTTGATCAGTTTGTGAGCAAGAACATTTTCTCCCTATTTACTCTGTCTAAACCCCTCATGATTTTGAATACTTCTATCAAGTCTCTTCTTAGTCTTCTCCTGTCCAAGGAAAACATTCCCAACTTCTCCAATTTTTCCTTATAATTGAAGTGCCTCATCCCTGGAACCATTCTTGTAAACCTCTTCTGTATTCTCTCCAATGCGCTCACATCCTTCCTATAATGTGGCGCCCAGAACTGTACACAATACTCCAGCTGAAGCCTAACTAGTGTCTTTTATAAGTCCATCGTGACCTCCCTGCTCTTCTACTCTATGCCCCTGTTAATGAAGCCTAGAATACTGTATGCTTTGGAAACAGCTCTCTCTACCTGTCCTGCCACCTTTAATAACTTATGTACACCCAGGTCTCTCTGCTCTTGCACACCCTTTAGAGTGGTATCCTTTATGTTATACTGTCTCTCCTTGTTCTTTGTACCAAAGTGTATCACCTCACAATTCTCCGCATTGAACTTCATCTGCCATCTATCTGCCCACTCCACCAATGTGTCAATGTCCTTTTGAAGTTAGACACTGTCTTCCTCACAGTTTACAATTCTCCAAAGTTTTGTGTCATCCGCAAATGTTGAAATTGTCCTTTGCACACCAAGATCTAGATCATTTATATATATCAGGAAAAGCAAAGGTCCCAATACTGACCCATGGGGAACTCCACTACACGTCTACAGCCTGAAAAATACCCATTAACCATTACTCTCTGTTTCCTATCTCTCAGCCAATTTTGTATCCATGCTGCTACTGTCCCTTTCATTCTATGACTTATAACTTTCCTCACAAGTCTGTTATGTGGCACTGTATCAAATGCCTTTTGGAAGTCCATAAACACCACATCAACGACCTTGCCTTCCCCAATCATCTCTGTTATCTCTCAAAAAATTCCAGCAAGTTACTTAGACATGATTTTCCTTTAACAAATCAATGCTGACTCTTCCAAATCAACCCACATTTTTCCATGTTTCTAGAAGTTTCCCCACCACCAAAGTTAAACTGACTGGTGTGTAATTGCAGGAGAGATCCTTGCAACCTTATTTGAACAAGGGTGTAATCTTTGCAGTTCTCCAGTCCTCCAACACCTTCCCCGAATCCAGGGAACATTGAAAGGTTATTGCCAGTACCTCTGCAATTTCCACTCTCATTTCCTTCAGTATTCTTGGATGCATCTCATCCGGTCCTGGTGCCTTATCAACTTTAAGTACCAACAACTTATCCAAAACCTCTTTATCAATTTTAAACTCTTTTAATGACTGAGTTTCCTCCTCTGTCACCATGGCCTGGGCAGCATCTACCTCATAGGTAAAGGCAGATGCAAAGTATTTATTTAACACCTCAACCATGCCTCTTGCCTCTATGTGTAAATCCCCTTTTTGGTTCTCAACTGTATTTGCTACCTGACACCTGACATAAGCATACTTTTTCTTCCATAACCTAATTCCTATCTCTTTTATCATCATGGAGCTCTGGATTTGTTTGTTCTACCCTTCTCTTTTGAGGGAACATACCTTGACTGTGCCCAAACCATCTCCTCTTTGAAGGTAGCCCATTGTTCAGCCACTGTTTTTGCCGTCAACCTTTAACCTTTGGTCCCAGTCTATCTGGCCCAGCTTTGTTCTTGTCCCATTGAAGTCTGCCCTCTGCTAGATGATTATTCTTGCTCTGGATTGACAAATGCCATTTTCCTCCATCATCCCATGATAGCATGATCACTGTCCCCTAAATGTTCCCCCACTGTCCCTTGATCTTCTTGGCCCACCTTATTACCAATAATCAGGTCTAGCAGTGCCTCCTTTGCTGTTGGACTGGACACATACTGCTGTAGGAAATTCTCTTGAACACAATCTAGGAATGCTTGTCCCTCACTGCCCCTTATACTACCACTATCTCATAAGAGCATAAGAACAGAAGAAATAGGGAACCATTCGGCCCCTTGAGCTTGCTCCGCCATTCAAGAAGATCATGGCTGATCTTATTGTATTTCGTTTTCCGCCTTCCCATCTACCCCCGATAGCCTTTGATTCCCTTGCCTAACAAGAATCTATCTCTGCCTTAAAAATATTCAATGACCCCACCTCCACCACCTTGAGGCAGAGAATTCTGAAGTCGCACAACCCTTTCAGATAAAAAATTTCTCCTTACCTCTGTCCTAAAAGAGCGAACCCTAATTTTAGAACAGTGACCCCCTAGTTCTGGACTCATCCATAAGAGGAAGCACCCTTTCTACGTCCACCTTGTCAAGGCCAGTCAGGATCTTGTATACTTCAATCAAATCATCCCTCACTCTTTTAAACTCCAGTAGAAACAAGCCAGGCCTTTCCTCATAAGACAACCTACTCATTCCAGTTATCAATCTAGTAAACCTGATTTGAACCGCCTCCAGTGCATTTACATTCTTCCTTAAATAAGGAGACCAAAACTGCACACAGTATTTAAGGTGAGGTCTCACCAATGCCCTGTATAACTGAATTGTAATATCCTTACTTTTAAGTTCAATCCCTCTCGTAATAAAGGGTAGCATTCCATTAGCCTTCTTAATTACTTGCTGTATCTGCATGCTAACTTTTTATGACTCATACTAGAACACTGAGATTCCGCTGCACCTCAGAATTATTCAGCTGTTCTCCATTTAATACTACTCTGCTTTTATTCTTCCTGCCAAAATGAACAATTTCACAATTTCCTACCTTAACCTCCATTTGCCAGATCTTTGCCCACTCACTCAACCTATCTATATCCATCTGCAACCTCCTTATGTCCTCTTCACAACATACTTTCCTGCCAATCTTTGTGTCATCTGCAAATTTAGCTACCATGTCTTCACTATCCCTCATCTAAGTCATTGATGTAAATTGTAAAAACTGAGTCCCCAGCCAGACCCCTGTAGGACGCCACTCGTTACATCCTGCAAATCTGAAAAAGACCCATTTATGCACACTCTCTGCTTTCTGCCAGCCAGCCAATCTTCTATCCATGCTAATATGTCACCCCCATGCCTTTATTTTCCATAATCATCTTTGATGTGGCACCTTATCAAATGCCTTCTGGAAATCCAAGTACAGTACGTCTACAGGCTCCTCTTTATCCACTGCGCATGTTACTCCTTCAAAAAACTCCAATAAATTGGTTAAACATGATTTTCTTTCACAAAACCATGCTGACTCTTCTCAATTGCCTTGAGCTCTTCTAAGTGCCCAGCTATATCTTCTTTAATAATTGATTCTAATAACTTCCCCACGACAGACGTCAAGCTAACTGGCCTATAGTTTCCTGTTTTCTGCCTCCCTCCCTTCTTGAATAGAGGGGTTATATTTGCTACTTTCCAACCTGATGGAGCCTTTCTAGAATCTAGCGAATTTTGGGAAAATTAACACCAGCGCATCAACTACCTCATTAGCCACCTCTTTTAAGACCCGAGGATGTAGTCCATTGGGACCCGGAGACTTGCCAGTCCGCAGCTCCATCAATTTGTTCAGTACCATTTCCCTAGTGATTTCAATTTCACCAAGTTCCTTTCTCCTGTTCACCTCCTGAGTTGCAGCTATTACTGGAATGTTTTTTGTATCCTCTACAGTGAACACAGAAGCAAAATATTTGTTCATTTCTTCTGCCATTTCCTTATTATCTACTACTGTCATTCTTTAGAAGACCAACACTCACTTTACTTTATCTTTTCCTTTTTAATTACCCATAGAAACTCTTGGTACGTCGCAGTCTTTATATGGGTAATTAAAGTCCCCACATTATAACTACTCTGATGTTTACACCTCTCTGTAATTTCCTTGCAGATTTGTTCCTCTGTCTCCTTCCCACTAGCTGGTGGTCTGTAAATTACACCGAGCAATGTAATTGCACTCTTCTTATTCCTTAGCCCTAGCCAAATCGATTCTGTCCTTGAATCCTCTGACACATCCTCTTTCTCCAGAACTTTGATACTCTCCTTCACCAAAAACACCACCCCTCCTTTTTTCCCTCTCCTATTTTTATCACTGTTTATCAATTCTTGTTTTGGTGCAACTTGATAGCACTGTGGTATTTTGCTTAGTGGCAATTTGTCACTATTTTTGCATTAGTGAAGTCAGAGGGCTGAATTTTGCCGTTGGCGAGCAGGGGGCAGGGCCCGCTCGCCGACACATAACAGGACGTGGGAGGATGTCAGGGGGGGAACCCATGACATCATCCTGCCCCATTTAAATTTTCAGGAAGGGATTGCTGCGGGCAGGATAATTGAAACAATGAAAGGATCTGCTTGTCCAACCTTGAGGTTGGTGGGCAGGCCAGGAGCCCCGATGGAGTTAGCAAAAACATGCAAGCTCATCCACCGGTGGGATGAGGTTTCATGTAGGGATTGAAAAAGTTGAATAAAGTTCTAGTGTAATTTATGAACATGTCCCATCTCATGTGACATTGTCACATGAAGAGGACATGTTAAGGAATTTTTTTTTCAATTTTTAACGTTTGTAAAACTGTCAGCGATCTCCCTGAGGCAGCACTTAACCTCAGGGAGAAGCGCGCTCTTTCGTGCACATGCGTGAAAGAGCGCACTCTCGCTTTTGGGGAACCCCTCCCCCCCCACCCCGCCCGTACAGGAAGCACATAGTGCTTCCCGCTGGATGTCATGCTGGGTGGGCATTAATTGGCCCGCCCACGTAAAATGGCAGCAGGGCCCATTTCTCCGGCAGGGATCGGTTCCCCGCCCGCCGGAGATTGAGTCAGGCCCGCCCACCCACCCGACAGGCAGAAAATTCTGCCCAGACTCTTAGTGGTCCCTTAGTGGTAACATAACCTGTTAATTTTGTGCAGAGTAATATTAAAAAATGTTTCTAGTTTATAACCATCTTGGTTTCTCCTCATTGATTTAGTTTACATTTTCAAATTCTGCATGTATCAGAAGTTTCAGGTGAGTATTATGTAAACTTGTTAAACTTTTTAATATTTTTCATCTAAAAATGTTTAATTTTTTTTGCCACTTATTTATAGATTTTTCCCAAATTAAGCACCTCAAACTAGTCCCGGAGGTGAGCCTGTTCGTGCATTGAGAATGTGCCTTTACCTGTCTATTATTGAAGCAGTTTATAGTAAGCCTAAGAATTTAATAGATGATCTTTGTAATTATATCCTGGTGGCTGATTATTTTGAGCCATTATACAATCTCCCTCAACTTCACAAAGTTGTTTTTCTATACTGTGGTTTAGGCAATGAACAATCAGACATGTTTATCAAATTGTAAATAGATAGGTGACCAGTGGTATTGGTCCCACTAGATTTTATACCAGTTAGAGTCTTAACTACCCCTCATAAAAGGGTTTATTTGAACCTGCTAAGCAGGCCCGTATGGCTGACCCCTACAAATGACTTGGGTTACAACATCTAGGCAAACTAAAGTGCTACACCTGTCACAAAAACAAAAATACCTGGGAAAACTCAGCAGGTCTGTTATCATCTGAGGAGAGGAATACAGTTGATGTTTTGAGTCCATAAACTCTTCAACAGAACGAAGGAAATAGAGAAATGAGGTGAAATATAAACTGGTAGAGGGGGGTTGGAAAGGTAGAGCTGGATAGGGGGCCAGTGATAGGTGGAAGCAAAGAAGAGATTGCCAAAGGTGTCATAGACAAAAGGACAAAGGGGTGTTGACGGTGGTGATATTATCTTCCTAGCCTCCTCTTCACCATTATCGTCCAATCCCTCTACACCTCCATCCCCCACCGGGATGGTCTGAGGGCTCTCCACTTCTTCCTCAAATAGAGGCCCAAACAATCCCCGTCCACCACTACTCTCCTCCATCTGGTTGAACTTGTTCTCTCACTGAACAATTTCTCCTTAAACTCCCCTCACTTCCTCCAAATAAAAGGTGTGGCTATGGGTACCCGCATGGGCCCCAATTATGCCTGTATTGGGTATGTGGAACATTCGTTGTTCCAGTCCTACTCAGGCCCCCCTCCCACAACTCTTTCTCCGGTACATCGATGATTGCCTTGGTGCCGCTTCATGCTTTCGTCTGGATTTGGAAAAATTTATTAATTTTGCTTCCAATTTCCACCCCTCCTTCATTTTCACGTGGTCCATCACTGATACTTCCCTTCCCTTCCTTGATCTCTCAGTCTCAATTTCTGGTGATAGACTATCCACCAATATTCATTACAAGCCTGCCAACTCCCACAGCTACCTCGACTACAGCTCCTCACACCCCGCTACCTGTAAGGACTCCATCCCATTCTCTCAGTTCCTTTGCCTCCGGCGCATCTGTTCTGATGATGCTACTTTCAAAAACAGTTCCTCTGACATGTCTTCCTCCTTCCTTAACTGAGGTTTTCCACCCACGGTGGTTGACAGGGCCCTCAACCGTGTCTGGCCCATCTCCTGTGCATCTGCCCTCACATCTTCTTCTCCCTCCCAGAACCATGGTAGGGTCCTCACTTATCACCCCACCAGCCTCCGCATTCAAAGGATCATCCTCCGCCATTTCCGCCAACTCCAGCATGATGCCACCACCAAGTACATCTTCCCTTCAGCCCCCCGGCGGCATTCCATAGGGATCGTTCCCTCCGGGACACCCTCGTCCACTCCTCCATCACTCCCTACACCTCAACCCCCTCTCACGGCACCTTCCCATGCAATTGCAGAAGCTGAAACACCTGCCCCCTTACTTCCCCTCTCCTCACCGTCGAAGGGACAACACACTCCTTTCAAGTGAAGCAGCATTTCATTTGCACTTCCCTCAATTTAGTGTACTGCATTTGCTGCTCCCAATGCAGTCTCCTCTACATTGGAGAGACCAAACGCAGACTGGGTGACCGCTTTGTGGAACACCTTCGGTCTGTCTGCAAGAATGACCCAGACCTCCCTGTCGCTTGCCATTTCAACACTCCACCCTGCTCTCATGCCCACATGTCCATCCTTGGCCTGCTGCAATGTTCCAGTGAAGCTCAATGCAAACTGGAAGAACAGCACCTCATCTTCCGACTAGGCACTTTTTCAGCCTTCCGGACTTAATATTGAGTTCAACAGTTTCGGATCATGAACTCTCTCCTCCATCCCCGCTCCCTTTCCGATCCCCCATATTCCAATAATGTATAATTTAAAAAAAAATTCTTTTCCCACCTATTTTTAAATTTATTTCGATCTATTGTTTTATCTCCACCTTTCAGCCCATTTCGATCCCTTCCCCCGACCCCACCCCCACACCATGGCCATCTGCCACTAGCTTGTCCGGTTTACTACCCTTAATATCCCCATTAGCACATTCCTTAGCTAATATCACCACCGTCAGCACCCCTTTGTCCTTTTGTATATGACATCTTTGGCAATCTCTTCTTTGCTTCCACCTATCACTGGCCCCCTATCCAGCTCTACTTGTCCCACCCCCCTCTACCAGCTTATATTTCACCTCATTTCTCTATTTTCTTCGTTCTGATGAAGAGTCATATGGACTCGAAGCATCAACTGTATTCCTCTCCGCAGATGCTCTCAGACCTGCTGAGTTTTTCCAGGTAGTTTTGTTCTTGTTTCAGATTTCCAGCATCTGCAGTATTTTGCTACCCCAGTCAGTTGCCTGGGCATCAGATGGAAGATTATCAGGGCTACAATATTTTTATGCTGGAACTATTGTATATTAAAATGCACAGGATTATCCTCTTGATATGTTTTGCACATTAAATGTGTTCTACAGATGCAAGTTGTTGTTCTGCCTGGCATGTACAATGACTGAAAGAAAAATACATTGTAGACAAAATATATAGTAAAACAGCAACATTCAAAATATTCCCAGGCCATCTAGAATCATAAATTTGTTCTGAACTTTTTTGATGCTTGTCGGCAGTAAACTGTTCCCATGGTTATTTATTAACATTGAACCAGCATACATAAGGGGTTCTTGACGCATGTGCTTTTATACGTGTGCCAGAGCTGTGTTTCAGGGATCTAGTAACAGGAGGAGGGCATTCATTCACCTGAGCTTGTTCTGCCATTCAATTAGATCTGTATCTCAACTTCATCTACCCGTTATTTTTCTTCAACCTTTAATAAAAATCTATCATTCTCAGTTTTAAAATTTTCAAGTGACATCAATAGCTTTCTCCAGGAGGGATTTACAGGTTTCCACTGCCCTTTGTGTGGAGAAATGTTTCCTAGCATCCTGAGTAGCTTAGCTCTAATTTTGTTAGAACCCCCTTGTTCAGGACATAAGCAGGAGTAGATCACAGGCCCCTCAGACCTGCTTCACCATTCAATACAATCAAGACTGATTCCCTTCAACTCCACTTTCCTACCCGCTCCCCAGATCCTTTAATTTGCTGAGAGACCAAAAACCTATCTATCTCAGCCCTTAATACATTCAGCAATAAAGTATCCACAACCCTTGGGTAGAAAATTCCAAAGATTCATAATCCTTTGAGTGAACAACTCTCTCCTGACCTCAGTACTAAATCTGCCCCCTATCCTGAGGCTGTGCCCTCCTGTTCTAGATGCCGCAGCCAGAGGAAACAACCACATGGTGTCTACCCTGTCAAGCATCTTCAGAACCTTGTGTGTTTCGATGAGGTCACCTCCTTTTCCTAAACTCCAGAAAATATAGACCCACCAGAGGAAATAGCTTCTATTCGCCACATTAACTTCTTTGAACATCTTGAACAGCATAATTAGATCAACCCTTAGCCTCCTTTTTAGGGAATACAAGCCTAGTATATGTCATGTCTCATGATTAACTCCTTTTAATCATCAGTATCATTCAAGCGAGCCTCCGCTGCACCACTTCTAATGCCAGTATATTGTTCCCAAGGTGCAGTGCCTAGCAGTACTCCAGATGTGGTCTAACTGGAGCTCTTGTACAGATATAACATAACTTCCACCCCTTTGTATTTCTTGACTAAGGAGTGACAAAGCTTCTCAGCTGGCTTTACTATAACCAGATATGTAAAACTAGCGTCTATGTTGTTACGACAGTACTGTGTTTACCTTTACTGAGAAGCTTTCAGGAGTACTTGGAGAAATATGTACCTGCTTTTGACCCAACTTTAAAGATGTAGATGTAAAGCGCTCTGAGCATTGCTGGCTGCAATCTGCATGTTACACAGCAACAGGCAGTTTGACCCATTGAATTTTGGCATTTTGTTAGCTGAAGTAGCTCTAATGCTTTGATCCCTTTCCTGCCCACTCTATAGATCCCTTAATATCTGATAAATAGTTGATTCTGCATCTGTGACCTTTTGAGGCAGTGCTACAGTCCTTCGCGTTGAGAAGGTTTTCCTGGATTTACTTTTAAGCTGTTTAATTCGAGTTATAAGATTATGTCTCAAGATTCCTTACTGGGGAGAAGATAATTCTGATCTATCCTGTCAGTTACTTTAAAAAAATACTCAGCCAGATGTGTCTTTACCATCTTGTTTGTATGGATTATCACTCAAGTTTATTGTCATAGCTAGGTGTTAAATTATAAACTGCACATAAGAAATTGTCTACAAATCACTGCTTCTCAGAATAGACACAAATTTATGTAGGAATGTGTAACAGTGCATGAAAAGATGGCATTGTTATATGATGGAGATTAACAATGAGAGCAAGTCTGTGGTTTCCAGTATTAAAACATTTCAAAATGACTTAAAATAGATCAGTGATATTTTAGATATTATATAGTCTAGAGCAAGCTTGTCTAACATGTGGGCCATAGGCCGCATTGGCCTGAGAAGCTCCTCTATGTGGCCCCTGGAGCCACTGTTCAAAATGCTGGTAAGACTGGTAAGTGAAACAGAAAAATTGTGCAAGGGGCTGCTTCTCCAATCACAGGCTGTTCCTTCAGCTGAAACAGGCTGTGGCAGTACTGAACGCTGGCAGCTGCGAGTATGTGGAGGGAAAAGGACAGGATTTCAGGGTGGGGAGAGACAGAGAGAGAGAGATAGTGAGAGTGAGGCCCCATAAGCTGCGGGTCCCCGGCTCTTCTGGTTCTGCCTGCTTTCCTGGCTTCCCTAACTTTCCCCCAGTTTCCTCAGCTCACCCCGCTTTCCCAAAGCCCTGCCTGCTTTCCCCCCGGCTCCCCCAGTTTGTCCCCGCTTTTCCCTGGCTCCCCTTGACTCTCCCCATTTATTCCCCGACACCCTGCACTTTCCCCCGCTCCTTGAGTTTTCCTCCAACTCTCTGCACTTTTCTCTGGCTCCCTGAATTTTCCCTGGTCTGAAGTTCAGCTCTCTGTTGCCTGTTGTCCACGGCAGAACTGGTGGCTCCACCTCCTCCTTTTCCTCTCCATCGATCTTATCCCAATTCTCCATATTGATCAGCTTTCAGTAACACCAACTATATAAAGTCAGGCAGCAGTGTAGATTGCTGGTCAGCTGCTTTAAAGATGATGCCTTTTTTTTAAGAAGCCTTAACTTCTTAAGTCAGTGCACAAATAAACAGCTGGAAGGGAAGGCTACAGCAAAGCCAGGAACTGGCCGTACAGGCATTTAACACCAATTGGCACAGTATTAGGGAATCAGGCGGACGTAGTCTCAGCCTCATCCCTTGTGTCTTTGTGCACGGTTCAACAAGTGGAAATTCTCCACATGTTTTCAGTGACATCACCTGTGAAATTTCATTTGGCACAAGAAAATTGGAATTGGAGCAACGATCATGCACCATAATGGATTTTCATTTTGCAAATGGGTACTTTCAGCCCATGCAATACTTGAAATACTGTGTGTGTGTGAGAGAAAGTCTGTGCATGTGAGAGAGTCTGCGTGCTTGTGGGAGAATCTGTGGGCTGAATCTTCCCAGATTTGCATTAAGTGCAATGGTGATTTTTCATACCATGTCTTCCCAAATCCACCGCATTAATGAGGCATTCCCGGGAAACACGCCATTTTCATGGTGGATAGGCTCTTACCCCCCTTCCCTAGTACATCGCTCATCCTGCAGCCTCTTCCCTTGCCTGAGGCCACTTCTCTACCTTCACCAAGCAAGCCCTAGCCCTGCAGCCATTGAAAAGCCACCCACATATGGCTCATCTTGTAGATAGAGACCTGCCGTGAGCCCCCCTAAAAATGCTGTGGTACTGTCTGTGAAGCTTGGCGTTGATGACTGCGAGTGCTGACTGAAGCAAGGTCGGTAAACAAACCTCGAAGTGCCAAGCGAAGTGCAGCCCGTCAAGTGCACATTGCTTACATGCCGTTGCGAAACGTGTCTGCTGATGTGGACGGGCGATCCAGCTTGGGGGTCGGGGTTTGGTGGGTGGAAGTGATTCCAGTGGGCAGACCTAATAATAGTGTGCAGATGTATTACAGTGAGGTTCCCGCTGTCTGATGGTGGGAAATGTGGCCTGCCATTGGTGGACTGAGCAATAGACCACAAACTGGTTTCACGCCATCGTGAAATCGATTGCACCATATTGTCTGCTCATGCCACCGCACATGCCCAACGCCGGTGGGCATGGAAAATTCCGGCATGTGTGTGAGTGTGTGTGTGTCCGGTTTACTCACAGCCTCAGGGTTATTATTCACCTTCACTCCCACATACCAACACATACTCTCACTCACTCTCACAGTGGGTGGGGGTGAGTGAGTGAGCACTGGGAGTGATCCAGATACACTCAGCATGGTGTTTCTTTTGTTTGTAGCTTTTTTTTAAAAAAAAATTATGTTCCATGTTGTGCCAAACCTTATTTTTCCACAACTTTCTCCTCGGCTCCTTGAGTGAGAAAAAAATGGAAATGTGGTTTCCCCCACATGACCAGGTTGGTCTAGTCTAGAGTGGATGACAAAAGGAAGGTAACAGAAGTACATATTATTATTGTAAAAATACATCATGGGGTGGTGGGGGGAGACTGCCTAGCTCAGTTGGTGAGATGGCTAGCACATAGATCAGATTAGTGCCAACAGTACAGGGTTCGATCCCGTGCTAGCTGAGATAGATTCAGGGCCTGCTTCCTCACCCTATCTGTAGTAAAAATCACAGCACTTTGCTGTGGTTTGGCAAATAATCACCAAGGATGTGCCTTCATGCAGAGAGCTCAAGAAAACAAGAAGAGAAATGCACAATCTGATTTGGTACAATGTCCCAGGTTTATTCCTTTGTCTGATCTCACCTGGTATTATAATTGATTACAATTTCCCAGAGCTAGGGAAAAGGGGCAAGTCAGCCAAAGTTCATTTCTTAAAACTTCACATTGACCCTTGGAGAAAAGTGCATGTATATGATGTGCAGGAAGAGGATCAGGCATGGCTATGATGCACTAGGCGACTGAATAGTTTTTCCACATACAATGCTCGCACAGGAAGAATGGGCTTTATGGAGACATGCCTAATAAGCTGCCTTTTGGAGTGGCAGTACGATGCCTCAGCAAGATAAAATGGTGAATAACACTGAGAAACTCTTGGCTATAATAGAAATGATTTCTTGGCAGGCAAGACCTGGATTTGGAGTCTGGAACCATAAATGGTAGTGGTCCATGTCTCAAAAGCAATACTTCTAACCCTGGCACATGTGATGTGTTTGGACTTCATCCCTGAAGCAGCCAGAGCTTCAGCTTTAGCCGAGATCCATCCACAAAAGGCCTCCTGTGGAATTTTGACACCTGCAAACCCAGCTTTTTTGAAGGACACAAACCTGTGACAACAAGCTCTTTCTCCTCTGCAAAGACTTGTTGGAAAGTTAATGGAATGTTAATCTGTTCTGCTGCAGTTTTCAACTTGAACTTCCCTTAAATGTTATGGTGAAGAAATCAGCATTGAATGATTATTTACCTTTGGGCTAGAGTGTCAAAACCAAGCACCCGCTCATTAGGACTGGCCTCATTAGTTGAGAAGTGCGCTAAGGTCCTGGCCTTGTCAAAAATAGCATTGGTCAACTGAGAATCCAGTTATGATTCTACAAATGTCACCTGTGGACCCTGGAAGGAGCTAGAGACAAATAAATTAGGAGGTGTGATGACTTTGATCACCTGGCAATGCGCACCCACTTGGTTCAGTTGGCAAGAGGTCTTCTTCCAGGAGGTTGCAAATGTCTGCAAACACCTAGTGCCCAAACTTCTGAGACAGTGGTGCTCAATCATGTCCAAGAAGCTTATTCTCTGCTTGTGAATGCTGTGTTGGGGACATTGCTTCCTGGAAGTTGGAGCTCTGTGCACACCCCTTCTCTCCTACAGATTGACAAACGGGAAAGTAGATGGCTGCCCCTCTTCCTGCTGTTGCTATTGCTGGTTCATGTTACTCATCTGAGTTTGAAGGTAAATCCACATTGAGGTTCCCAGGAGGTCGATAAGTGGGAAACGTAGATCAATTGCAGTCGTCTCCAAAATGGTAGACCTGATCTCCAAAGTATTGGAAATGACCTGAGAAGTAGTGAAAGCTCACTCAGAACAAGCCCTGTGAGCAAAAGCCTTTCTCCTTGGCAAGATGATGCATTTCTTGCCTCCCACGTGTCTAGCCCTGCCAAATCCCACTGTCCTTTCGCCTTGACTTCCATGATGAGTTCCACAAAACCCATGAAATCCCAGTTAAATTCGGAAATGCTCATTAAAGCGCCTGATAATGAGCACTTACATTGCAGCCCAGAGCAATTCCCTGATGTAGGGAGCTAGTCATTCCCTTCATTGACACAGACACCCCTCTACTAGTTACCTAGTGGTGGTGAGGCAAGAAATGTCCTGTCAACATATTCCATCAAGACTCTCCTTTAAAGTGAATGAAGTGGATTTGTCCGGATACATGGAGGTTATAAAGAATGAGGGAGATATAGAGGGATGAGGCCACAAATGTCACCAAACAGAAGATGGGAATTTCAAATTAGAAGCATTAGAGGATCAGATCGGCAATGACAAGAATGATGGGTGTGCAAGACATGGTACAATATTACTACCCATTTATATTTAAGAAGGTGGTTTGATTTTAATTTTAGGATTTTATTTTAGTAATCAAAATTTTATAGCTTTAAAAAATATTAATACTATTTTCAAGATCTTAAGTGTCTGTATTTGTTGAAATGCTTTTTAAATTATTCATTTGGTTATAATCGCAACAGGAAGGATGGGACAAGGATTCCAGAGTAAGTGGGGACAGGATTAATTGATCCAGCATAGGCTCAAAAATCCTAGAAAATGTACTAAGTGCCAAAAATGTAAATTTGCTGAGAGAGCATGGTCTAGGTCTTTCCGCAAATAAATCTTGTGCCTTCTACACTTCTCCAGAGTTCATGTGCACACATCTCCTAATTTTCAAACCTTTTGGAAAGTATGAACAACATACATGTAAATTCATGAGATGTATGATGTGAATGTTACCCATTTTTTGAAACTCTTTCTGCTGACATTCAGCTCCTGCACCTATGTCCGGATTAATGTGATGTTGATAATGACGGTGACGATATTTGTATGTACTTGTTGCTTGATAGAACTTTTAATGACTCCTTCCATCACTTTACTACTAATTGCAAAGAAGCTGATAGTTCAGTAATTGGCCACGTTAGCGTTGGCCTGTTTTTTATGGATCAAGCACATCGGGAAGATCTTCCACATTGTTGGGAAGTTACCAGTATCAAAGTTGTACTGGAATAATTTGGCTTGGGCTGTAGCTAGCTGCAGTTTATTCTCAATCACTCCTTAATGTGACATGGAGTGAACTGATTGCCTGGACATTGGCATCTATCTTGGTAGGGTCCTTGGAAGCAGGCTGAGAAGAATTGCTCAACATTTCTGGCTGTAGGCATTTCAGTCTTGTTACGTGTACTCATTTGCTGGGCTCTAGGACAGAGATGATCATGGATGTTGTTGTCCTACTGGTTGTTGCCTGGTTGTCAGCCACCACTGTTGGCTGGGTGTGATAGTGCCACAGAGCTTTGCCCTGAGTTATAGGTTGTGGAGTGCTTAGCTCTGTCAGTAGCCTTCTACATGTTGTTTTTAATATATATGTAGGCCTCTGCTGTAGTTTCATCAGTTTATAATTTTTTATAATTAGCCATAGCCCACAAAGGACTATAGGCATCTTTCCCCATTCGAGAGAGACTATTGCTAATGTAGCCTGAGTGACACCACTCTGCAAGCATGGGGCAAGACAAGAAGGCAGGCCTCCATGAACAACCACAGCCATCTAGCCAACTGAGCTAACTAACCCCCAATCATTTTATATCTCATTCTAAGGTTTCCCGATGTTGCTTCTGCCACCTGCTTCTATCATCACATTAAACCAGGAGTTAGGAGAATCTGGGATATGGCTGATAGGTAAAATTCTGATAACAACTACTTTGTTTGCCAGTTTGTTGCAGCTTTCTCCTATATGGGCACCAGTTGCCAGGTGTTAGCGAGGAGGATTTTGCAGGACTGACTGGGCTGAGATTATTTAACTTAATCCTAATATTAATATGTGCTCCGGTTGTTATCTATACATCCATCCTATTTTCTTCTTATTATTGAACTTGATAGTGTTTGTTTACAACTGAGTGAATTGTTTGGCCACTTCAGAGAGCATTAAGATTCAATACCATTGGTGTGGGACAGGAGTTACATATAGGCCAGACTGGATGGGGTGGCAGCTTCACTTCCCTGAAGGATATTGAAGCAGCCGCATGAATACTGTGGCTATCCACTGGGATTTAGAAGAGTAAGAGGTGACTTAATTGAAACATATAAGATCCTGAGGGGCCTTGACAGGGTGGATGTGGAGAGGATGTTTCTTCTTATGGGAGAATCTAGAACTAGGGGTCACTGTTTAAAAATAAGGGATCGTCCATTTAAGACAGTGATGAGGAGACATTTTTTCTCTGAGAGTCGTGAGTCTTTGGAACTCTTCCTCAAAAGGCGGTGGAAGCAGAGTCTTTGAATATTTAAGGCCGTGCTAGATAGATTTTTGACTAACAAGGGGGTGAAAGGTTATTGGGGGTAGGCAGGAATGTGGGGTAGAGGTTACAATCAGATGAGCCATGATTTTATTGAATGGTGGAGCAGGTTCAAGGGGCCGAGTGGCCTACTCCTGCTCCTAATTCATATGTTTGTATATTAGGCAGGAGTGTGATGGAATGCTCTTCATTTGCTTGGACAGATGCAGCTTGGACAGGTACAGCTGCAACAATACTGAAGAAGCTCGTCCATCCAAGACATAGTAGTTCATGTGATTGGCAGCCCATCTGCCAGCTTAACAATCCATTGCCTCTACCACTGGTGCACCACAGCTGCAGACTGCATTATCTACAGAATGCAACACTGAAACTTGCCAAAACTTCATTGCTGGAGCCTCTCAAACCCAAACTCTCACCACCTCGAAGTTCAAGGGAAGCAGGTGCATGAAAACACCATTGACTTTTAGGTTCCCCTTCAAGTTACACCCCAACCCGCCTTGGACATATATTACTTTTTCTTCATTGTCATTGGATCAAAATTGTGGAACTCCTTACATGACAACATTTTGGGAGCATCTTCACACAGACTGATGTGGTTTAAAACTGCAGTCGAGCACCTCCACCTTAGGGCAATTAGGGATAAAAAGGTTAAGCAAGAAAGACTTAACATTTATTTAGCACCTTACACAATGTCAGTATTTCCTGAAGTATATTACAACTAATGAAGTATTTATGAGTGTAACCACAGTTGTGCAAAATCTGTGCACAGCAAAGTTCCAGCAAAAGCAATTTGTTAATAACCAGCTAATCTGTTTTCCTGATGTTGGTGGAGAGAGAAATCTTCACAAGAGCACAGGGGAAGATGCTTTCACTCTTCTTCAGTGCCGTAGGATCTTATGCCTCACTTGAAAGATGGCACTTCCAACAGTGCAGCACCCTCTCAGTACTGCAATAGAGTGTCAGCCTAAACTATACACTCAAATTTTGGAATGGGATTTGAACCCACAACCATGTAACTCTGAGGTGAGAGTGCTACTGCTGAGCTGGGCTGACATGAGTCTGAGTGCTGGTGAATTAATTTTATCGAATGAATAGAGGGCGAATTTTACAAAAAGACTTGAAGTTTTCTTAATTATTGTTCTAGTGTTAACCCACATATCACCAGATTTGATTTCATAACTGGGATTTGAGCTTAGGAGTTCCGGGCTGCTTATCCAGTATGGTAACCACTGGGCTTCTGTAAACTCAACTTGGCATTAATGTAAGTTTGGAAGCATTCCTTGCCTGTTGCTTCAAGTTGGGTGTACAGTAAGCTCTGTGAAAACTTAGAGCAGAGGAGAAGTTGTGTTGTCAAAAGAACCTGATCCCCCTTTGAGCCTGTAGAAATGTGTCCACAGTTTAAGTGGGTAATCTACTTCCAAGGTTTTTTTGCCCTTCCTTGCAGTTGGAGATACTATGGAAACAGTTTTTAACTCACCAGAACAGCAGGAGAGGGGTGTTAAATTCTTATAAATCAGAAACCAGATGTCAGCCTGCCACTAATGAGCCCACGTCCAATTTAAGCAGTTCTAGTGGGAGGATGGGGGTGGGGGGGGCGGGGTGGTGGTGGGAGGGGGGTGCTGTCTGACTAGCGTTCTTTTCTAAGGAAGGAAATCAGAAATTTAAAAACGTTTGTGAGGCTGCATGCCTCAGATTTTAGCAGCCGTTTATATTTAACAGCTGTGGTCGGGGTTTCCTAACATTTGGAAAATCCCTGAGCCAAAGGGAGGTGAGAACTGCTGGATCCAGCAGGGATTTTCTAGCCCTTCTTGTAGGTCAGGTAGAGCAGATGTGTCTCCCCAGTGCCCAGGCCCTCCCCAAGCTGACCTACCACAATTGGCCTCTCTCCCTTGCAATCGTGTATCCTCCATGCCCTCTAGACCCCCCCAGCAGTCTCCCGGTACAGGACCTCCTGTCCAACAGTCAGTCGTTCTTTCGATCTGCTTGGCTGTTGGGCGAGAATCAGAGAAAAAAAGTGAGGTCCTGCTGTGAAATTAGACAGCACCTTCATTTTTTCTTGTTTCCTGACCCCTACAAGACCCAACCCCCACTGATATATCTTGGCTAAACTGTGCACTATATACCAGATGCATTGCAGCTGAATAGGACCACTTGCTTTTTGGGGTGTAGGGTGGGGAGACTTAGGTGAAATCCATATAACATTAATGAGGTTGAGTTGCTACCATTTTTCAAAAAAGGGAAATGATTGATGGATTGATGGTAGTTATCTTGTGCCTGTTTTCATGTTAGGATTAGTTTTGAACCTATGCCACCCAAAGTAGTCAAACGAAAGAGGAAACTGAATACAGAGAGTCACACAGGAAGGGGGAATTGGATGTAAACAGCTGAGGATGCAAAGTACCATAGTGAGGAGTAAACCAGTCTTTGAACTGTTTTTTAGATATTTAAATATAAACTACAGGTACAGTGTCTCAAATCCAGCCACCAGAAAATTGGCCATTTTTCAAGTGGCCATTCATGAATTTTAACTATTATTAGATGATCATCAGGCGCTGCATTGGCATGGGGGTGCACTAACTAGTTATCAGCTTCCTGTACCTGTTGTTTCCCACACTGCCAGTGGTTTGAGTGAACCTTGACCCCACCCCATCCAGCCCAAAATTCCCCGACCTGGCCTGAACTGCCCAACCCGAAAACTGGTAAGGTCAGAAGTGCGGCACGGACTCAATCCTGAGGTTGCCAGTTTTGCGACAATGTACCTGTATTGTGTTTTTCAAAATAATGTTTTAAACTGATTTTTTTTTTATCGTTACTGCTCTACTTGCTTTATTTACCTTGGCGGTGAATTTGGAAGCTAATTAACCCATTGCTTGATGTAGATGCTTTGAATTATTGCTCATTTTAAGGGTTAGCTGCCTATTGGAATGTCATAGTAAATCAATTTAAAGTCAAAGAACAACCGGAAGTTTCACCGTGGTACAAGTTATTGGTATTCTGGAAGTCAGTGTCACATTGTGTCCTGTTCCAATTACATTATCAGCAGAAAGGTCACAAAACCAAAGTCAATTGGTTTCTTTTCAGATTGACAGATAAGAAAATCAGCAAGTGAGTCTTTCCAGGAGACTTTGTGTGCACCTTCTGATAGTAAATGATTGACAGAGGCCAAGAGGCAGATTGTCTTTTAGCCCCTGCCAAAACCCCTCCCCCTAACTCCCAGCTCCCTTCTTCCTCATGAAATGGTGCATAGTGGAAGGGGACGTTTAAAAAAACAATATTCCAGTGGGACTAGACTTTAGTATCTTCACTTGGCGCTGTCTTTTGTCACATTATGTACCACATTGCAAGAACCATAAGAGCTCACCCTGAGCGTTAGAATGGATTTGTGATAGTAGTTGGGCCTTGGAGTTAGAAGGTTCTGTGTTCAAGCCTCACTGCAAGACTTGTAACTCTTTCGAGTACAACCATGTTTCCATTTGTTTCAGATGAAGTTACATTGTTTCATAGTTTACCATTGTGAGATTTGAACTCTTGATCTTGGGGTTACAAACCCAGTACCATAACCACTTGGCTATTTAGGCCAAGCCTGCAAGACTTGTAGATGACCTGTTTGACACTTCAGCACTGGAGGTGTGCTGCACTGGGGAGATGAAGTCTTTTTGATAAGGTGTTAAATGTAACTATTTGTTTAGGTCAAAGCAAAATACTGCAGTTGCTGGAAATCGGAAACAAAAACAGAAAATGCTAGAAAAACTCAGCAGGTCTAACAGCATCTGCGGAGAGGAAAAACAGAGTTAATGTTTTGAGTCCATATGACTTCTTCAGAGCTAAAGAGAAGTAAAATTGTGATGAAATTTATAATGTTTAAGAGGGGTGGAGCAATGAAGCTGGATAGAAGGCCAGTGATAGGTGGGGGCAAAGGAGAGGTTGAAAAGATGTCATGAAGAAAAGGACAAAGGGGGTGTTAATGATCGTGGTATGGGCTAAAGGAGGTGCTGATAGTTAGGATAAGAAAGCAGAATGTGGTAATAGCAGGACAAGAGAAAGAAGAAAGAAAGAAACAAGGACTCTGGAAAGAACAACATGAACAAGTGACAGATGACTCTTGTGGGGTGGGGTGGGGGGAGGGCACGGTGGTGGGAAAAATGATTGAAAATAGGATAAAAAGTGGGGATAAAACAATGAATAAAAATGAAAATAAATAAAAATAAATATAAGTGGATAAAAAATAAAAATTAATATTGAAAAAAGGGATGAAAAAGGAGTGAGGATGGAGGAGAGAGTTCATGGTCTAAAGCTGTTGAACTCAACGTTAAGCCTGGAAGACTGCAAAGTGCCTAGTCGGAAGATGAGGTGCTGTCCCTCCAGTTTGCGTTGGGCTTCATTGGAACATTGCAGCAGGCCAAGGACGGACATGTGGGCATGAGAGCAGGATGGGGTGTTGAAATGGCAAGTGACAGGGAGGTCTGGGTCATGCTTGCTGACAGACCGAAGGTGTTCCACAAAGTGCCCACCCAGTCTGTCTTTGGTCTCTCCAATGTAGAGGAGACCGCGCTGAGAGTGGTGAATGCAGTAGACTAAATTGAAGGAGGTGCAAGTGAAGCACTGCGTCACCTGAAAGGGGTGTTTGGGCCCTTGGATGATGACGAGGGAGGAGGTAAAGAGGCAGGTGTTGCACCTTCTGCGATTGTATGGGAAAGTGCCATGCGAGGGGGCCATGAGGTGTTGGGGGTGATGGACGAGTGGACCAGGGTATTCCTGAGGAATGGTCCCTACGGAAAGCTGACAGAGGTGGTGAAGAGAAAATATGTTTGATGCTGGCATCATGCTAGAGTTGGCGGAAATGGTGGAGGATGATCCTTTGACTGCGGAGGCTGGTGGGGTGAAAAGTGAGGATGAGGGGGGCCTTACCATGGTTCTGGGAGGGAGAGGAATGTGTGAGGGCAGAGGCATGGGTGATGGGTTGGACACAGTTGAGGGCTGTGACAACCACAGTGGGTGTAAAACCTCGGTTAAGAAAAAAGGAAGACATGTCAGAAGCGCCGTTTTGGAAAGTGGTATCATTGAAACGATGCGACGGAGGCGAAAGAACTGAGGGAATAGGATGGACTCCTTACAGGAAGCTGGGTGTGAGGAGCTTTGGTTGAGGTAGCTATGGTAGTTGGTGGGCTTGTAATTGGTGAACAGTCTATCACCAGAAATTGAGACTGAGAGATCAAGGAAGGGAAGGGAAGTGTCAGAGATGGACCATGTGAAGGTGATGGAGGGGTGGAAATTGGAAGCAAAATTGATCAATTTTTTGCAGGTCCAGGCAAGAGCATGATGCGACTGAAACAGTCATCAATGTACCGGAGAAAGAGTTGTGGGAGGGGGCCTGAGTAGGACTGGAACAAGGAATGTTCCACATATCGCGCAAAGAGACAGGCATAACTGGGTCTCATGTGGCGTACCTGTGGCCACAACATTTATTTGGAGGAAGCGAGACAAGTTTAAGGAAGAATTGTTCAGTGAGAGAACTAGTTTAGCCAGACGGAGGAGAGTGGTGGTGGATGGGGATTGTTCAGGCCTCTGAGACTGAGTTTGGAAACTGTGGAAGGAAGATCTCCAGATGAGATGAGATCATTGACAGTGCTGGAAACAATGGCTTGATGTTCAGATGGTGCAGGGGGAGGTAGAAGGAAGTGTCTGAGAGTTGACGCTCAGCCTCTGCAAGGTAGAGGTCAGTACACCAGACAACAACAGTACTACCCTTGTCGGCAGGTTTGATAACAAAGTCAGGGTTGAACCTGAGAGAACGGAGCAAGTTCAGGAAGAGACAGGTTAGAGTGGGTGAGAGGAGCAGAGAAATTTAGATGCCAATGTCACGCCAACAGTTTGCAATGAAAAGATCAAGAGAAGCTAAGAGGCCAGAGGGAGTGGTCCAGGTGGAGGGAGAATACTGGAGCAGGTGAAAGGATCCGTTGAACAGGGGGGAGGACTCCTGCCCAAAGAAGTAAGCACGGAGATGAAGGCGGCAGAAGAGTTCAGCATCTTGCTGAGGTCTTACTTGCTCTTGATCTTTTCATTGCGAACTGTCGGCGTGACATCGGCTGTCTCAATTTCTCTGCTCCTCTCACCCACTCTAACCTGTCTCCTGGACCATGACCCCACCATTGAACATCAAGCCATTGTTTCTAGGACTGTCAGTAATCTCATCTCCTCTGGAGATCTTCCGTCCACAGCTTCCACCCAACCTCATAGTCGCCCAACCTCGGACAGCCCGCTTCTACCTCCTACCCAAAATCCACAAACAGGACTTTCCCAGTAGGCCAATTGAGTCAGCCTGTTCCTGCCCCATGGAACTCACTTCTTCATATCCTGACTCTGAGCTCTCTCCCCTTGTCCAGTCTTTTCCCACCTACATCCGCGATTCCTCTGATGCCCTATGTCATATCAACAATTCCCAGTTCCTGGGCCCTAACTGCTTCCTCTTCACCATGGACGTCCAATCTCTCTACACCTCCATCCCCTACCAGGATGGTCTGATCACTCTCTGCTTCTTCTTTGAACAGAGGCCCAAACAATCCCCATCCACCACTACTCTCCTCCGTCCGGCTGAACTTGTTCTCTCATTGAACAATTTCTCCTTAAACTTGCCTCACTTCCTCCAAATAAAAGACGTGGCTGTGGTTACCCGCATGGGCCCCAGTTATGTCTGTCCCTTTCTGGGATTTGTGGAACATTCCTTGTTCCAGTCCTACTCAGGCCTCCTCCCACAACTCTTTTCTCAGTACATCGATGGCTGTTTCAGTGCCGCTTCATGCTTTTGTCTGGACCTGGAAAAATGGATCAATTTTGCTTACAATTTCCACCCCCTCATCACCTTCACATGGTCCATCTCTGACACTTCCCTTCTCTTCCTCAATTTCTGGTGATAGACTGCCCACTAATATTCATTACAAGCCCATTGACTCCCACATCTACCTCGACTACAGCACCTCACGCCTTGTTTCCTGCAAGGACTCCATCCCATTCTCTCAGTTCCTTTGCCTCCGTTGCATCTGTTCCGATGATGCCACTTTCCAAAATGGCGCTTCTGACATGTCTTCTTTCTTCCTTAACTGAGGTTTCTCACCTACTGTGGTTGACAGGGCCCTCAACTGTGTCTGACCCATCTCCCAAGCCTCTGCCCTCACACATTCCTCTCCCTCCCAGAACCATAATAGGGTCCCCCTTGTCCTCACTTTTTATCCCACCAGCCTCCACATTCAAAGGATCATCCTCTCCCATTTCCGCCAACTCCAGCATGATGCCAGCACCAAACACATCTGCCCTTCAGCCACTTGTCAGCATTCCGTAGGGACCATCCCTCCAGGACATCCTGGTCCACTCCTCCATCACCCCCATCACCTTCCACGCCGCCACCCGCCCCCCCCCCCCCCCCCGCCCCCCCCACCACCACCAACCCATGGCACATTCCCATGCAATCGTAGAGGGTGCAACACCTGCCCCTTTACCTCCTCCCTCATCAAACACTCCTTCCAGGTGAAGTAGCGCTTCACTTGCACCTCCTTCAATTTGGTCTACTGCATTCGCTGCGCCCAATGCAGTCTCCTCTACGTTGGAGAGACCAAATACAGGCTGGGTGACCATTTTGTGGTCTGTCCACAAGCCTGACCCAGACTTTCCTGTCGCTTGCCATTTCGACGCACCATCCAGCTCTCATGCTCACATGTCCATCCTTGGCCTGCTGCAATGTTCCAGTGAAGCCCAACGCAAACTGGAGGAACAGCACCACATCTTCCGATTAGGCACTTTACAGCCTTCTGAACTTAACATTGAATTCAACAACTTCAGACCATGAGCTCTCTCCTCCATCCTCACCCCCTTTTTTATCCCTTTTCTCAATATTAATTTTTATTTTTTATCCACTTATTTTCATTTTTATTCTTTGTCTTATCCCCACCTTTTATCCTATTTTTGACCTTTGTTCCCACTGCCACCCCCTCCCCATACCCTACCCCCACAAGCGCCATCTGTCATTTGTTGATTTTTTTTTATTCATTCATGGGATGTGGGCTTCGCTGGCTGGGCCAGTATTTATTGCTCATCCATAGTTGCCCTTGAGAAGGTGATGGTGAGCTGCCTTCTTAAACCGCTGCAGTCCATGGGTGTAGGTACACCCACAATGCTGTTAGGGAGGGAGTTCCAGGATTTTGACCCAGCAACTGTGAAGGAACGACGATATATTTCCAAGTCACAATGGTGAGTGACTTGGAGGTGAACTTCTAGGTGATGGTGTTCCCATTTATCTGCTGCCTTTGTCCTTCTAGGTGGTAGTTGTTGTGGGTTTGGAAGGTGCTGTTGAAGGAACCTTGGTGAATTCCTGCAGGGCATCTTGTAGAAGGGTACACACTGCTGCTATTGTGCGTCGGTGGTGGAGGGAGTGAATGTTTGTGGATGTGGTGCCAAACAAGTGGGCTGCTTTGCCTTGGATGGTTGTCAGCTTCTTCAGTGTTGTAGGAGCTACACTTTGGGGAGGTGGTGACTTAGTGGTATTTTCATTGGACTGTTATTCCAGAGACCCAGGGTAATGTTCTGGGGACCTGGGTTCAGATCCCACCATGGCAGATGGTGAAATTTAAATTCAATAAAAATCTGGAATTAAATTAAAATCTGGAATTAAATTGCTGATTGTTGTAAAAACCCACCTGGTTCACTAATGTCCTTTATGGAAGGAAATCTGTTGGCCTTACCTGGTCTGTCCTACATGTGACTCCAAATCCACAGCAATGTGGCTGACCCTGATGCCCTCTGAAAGAAAAAGCAATTTAGGGATGGGCAATAAATACTGGCCGAGTCAGTGATGCCCACATCCCGTGAACAAATTAAAAAAAGACTCATCCAGGCAAGTGGGGAGTATTCCATTACGTTCCTGACTCGTACCTTGTAGATGGTGGACATGCTTTTGGGAGTCAGGAGGTGAGTTACTCATCACACGATTCCTAGCCTCTGACCTGCTCTTGTAGCCGCAGTATTTATATGGCTAGTCCAGTTCAGTTTCTGGTCAATGGTAACTCCCAGGATGTTGGTGGAGGGGGATTCAATGATGATAATGCCATTGAACATCTAGCGGCGATGGTTGGATTCTCCCTTGTTGGAGATGACCATTGCATGACACTTGTGGTGTGAATGTTACTTGCCACTTGTCAACCCAAGCCTGGATATTTTCCAGGTCTTGCTGCGTTTGGACATGGACTGCTTCAGTATCTGAGGAGTTGTGAATGGTGCTGAACATTGTGCAAACATTCCAACTTCTGACCTAATGATGGAGGAAAGTCATTGATGAAGCAGCTGAAAATGGTTGGGCCTGGGACACTACCCTGAGGAACACCTGCAGTGATGTCCTGGAGCTGAGATGACTGACCTCCAACACAACCGTCTTCCTTTGTGTTAGGTATGACTCCAACCAGTGGAGAGTTTTCCTCCTGATTCCAGTTTTGCTAGAGCTCTTTGATGCCACACTTTGTCAAATGCTGCCTTGATGTCAAAGGCAGTCACTCTCACCTGACCTCAGGAGTTCAGCTCTTTTGTCGATGTTTGAACCAAGGCTGTAATGAGGACAGGAGCTGAGTGGCCCTGGCAGAACCCAAACTGGGCGTAAGTGAGCAGGTTATTGTGAAGCAAGTGCCGCTTGAAAACACGGTTGATAACCCTTTCCATCACTTTACTGATAATCGAGAGTGGGGTGATGATAATGGGGTGGAATTGGCCAGGTCTGTACTGTTGGTAGGGACAGGACATATCCAGATATGATGATGGTGGAATCTGGGACATTATCTTTTAGGTATGATTCCATTAGGATAACTATGCCAGGCTGTTGCTTGAGTAGTCTGTGAGACAGCTCTCCCAATTTTGGCACAAGACCCCAGATGTTAGTAAGGAGAACTTTGCAGGATCAACAGAGCTGTCATTACCGATGTCATTTCCGGTGCCTAGGTCAATGTCAGATGGTCTGTCCGGTTTCTTTCCTTTTTTGTCTCTGGGTTTTCTCAACAAATGACAATGGTTTACTGGTCATTATTGGATGATGATGAATGAATCATTGGATTTGTAATTCCAGATTTTTTATTGAATTCAAATTCCACTATCTGCCATGGCGGGATTCAAACCCAGATTCCCAGAGCATTACCCTGGATCTTTGGATTACTAGTCCAGTGGCAATACCACTATGCTATCGCCTCCCATATTGTTCTTCTTAGAGTGCTTATCCTTGTCCTGCTATTATCACATTCTGCTTTCTTACCTCAATGCCACCATCAGCACCTCCTTTAGCACCTACCACCACCATTAACACCCCTTTTGTTCATTGTCAGTCACTCCTTTGCAACCACCTTCTGGCCTTCTAGCCAGCTTACCTGCTCAACCCCCCTTAAACAGTATGGGCTGAATTTTCCCCCTGTCAGGGGGAAGTTGATGGGCGAGCGTGTTTCTGATTGGCGTCCCCATTGGAGGCGCTGCACCATTTTACGTGGGTGGGCCAATGTCACATGAGTTGGGGCATGTTCATAATTCCCAAAAAACCTTTATTAAAATTTTTAAAACCCTATATGAAACCTCATCTCGCCCATGGATGAGGTTTCATGCTTTTTCTAGTTCGCGCCAGGGCTCCTGGCCTGCTCACCAACCTTAAGATTGGACGGTCAGGTCCACTAATTACTTTAATTGCTCTGTCAATTGCCTCAATTGTTTATTAACAGGTCGGCGGGCACGCAGCTGATTTTGCTGCCCCCTCGCCTTCCTGAAAATTTAAATGGGGCGCCCCCATGAGTTCCGCCCGACATCACCGCGCTTCATTTTACATGTTGGCGAGTGGGCCCTGCCCCCGCTCGCCGACCGTGAAATCCTGCCCTATAAATTTCATCACATTTTTACTGCTCTTTAGCTCTGCAGAAGAGTCATACAGACTCAAAACATTAACTCTGTTTTTCTCACCACAGATGCTGTCAGACCTGCTGAGTTTGTTCAGCATTTTCTGTTTTTATTTGTTTAGGTCCTCTGGTACTATTCAAAAAAGAGCATGGAAATTACCACCTCAGGGGTGAAAGTGCTGACGTTAAGGCATTTGCAAGATGATGTGCAAGCTTGTGTAGGCGCATTCTCTTGACTGTTATGGTTTGTAACCTCATTTCTGGCTACAGCATCTCTTGCAACGGCAGGGAATGCTCCTTTTAAATTCAGTCAGGAAAAGAATAATCACTAACCTGCCTGTAAACGTGATCTGAGCAGTCAGCTTGTTAACAGGCCAAAAAATAGTTTTGCATTCTATTTACTTCACATGCGCTAGGACTTCTGCAGAGATGGGGGGTGCGGGTGGATGGAAACGTGTACCTGTTTGTGGTTCCAGAATAACAGCTCTGCCTCATTTAATTTACAGCAGGCTGTCAAAGTCAGATCCATTAGAGGTATAGTAAATGGTCCAAAGCACAATTCAATGCGAAGGATTCTGGTTACCTTAACATTTATGGAGAGAAGAATAGACAAAGACAAACTTTGACCTGTTAATTATTAATATGATGGGTATAAATCTCTTGTCAAGAAATACTTTACCAAAGCTGGGGTGGGGGTTGAGTTTCTTTCTTGCATTTGAGAGAACATTTCCTTAGCTCCAAACTGTTATTTCGAACCAACAGTCTCTCTCGTGCCACATTCCATCATTGATTGCCTCATGCTTTGATCTCATGTGTCCCCTAGACCAATAATTATTGATAATCTTTGGTGCAGCTTACCTTTTGTTTCAGCACACAAAATAGGAACCTGCTAGTCATTCTTCTACATAGGTCAGTATTTTAATTGAAAGGTACATTTAGCTGACATTGATAACGTGACACAGATAGTCTGTCACTTTGGAGGCAAACAGCTGTCACCCACAACCCCCAAAAGGTAAACACTTTTTTAAAAATAATGTGAAGCCAAGAGGAGCAGGGTTACTTCTTCTGGCTAAACTCTGCTCCTGGCGGCCACTGCCAACGGCAACATCCTTCTTGCTGTTTTCTCTGACTCTTCACTCTTGGGATTTACCCGAGGCTCCTGCCAGTAAGGTATGTATGCCAAAATTCAATCCTCCTGAAAGGCAAGCTTGTTATTTATTCATTCATGGGATGTGAGCATTGCTGGCTAGGCCAGTATTTATTGCTCATCACTAATTGCCCTTGAAAAGGTAGTGGTGAGCTGCCTTCTTGTGTGGTGAAGATACTCTCACAGTATCGGCGGAGAAGAAAAGAGTTGACGTTTCGAGTCCTCATGACCCGGTCATGAGGACCCGAAACGTCAACTCTTTTCTTCTCCGCCGATGCTGCCAGACCTGCTGAGTTTTTCCAGGTAATTCTGTTTTTGTTTTGGATTTCCAGCATCTGCAGTTTTTTTGTTTTTACTCTCACAGTGCTGTTCAGGATTTTGACCCAGCACTGGTGAAGGACTGGTGATAAATTTGGTGTGTGACTTGGAGGGGAAATCGCAGGTGGAGGTGTCTTTTGAGATGATAGAGATCACTGGTTTAGGAGATGCTGTCAAAGAAATCTTGGCGATTTGTTATGGTGGATCTTGTATATAATACAGACTGCAGCCATGGGTCACCCGTGGTGTAAGGAGTGAATGCTTACACTGGTGGATGATATACCAGTCAAGTGGGCTACATTATCCTGGATGGTGTCAAGCTTCTTGAGTGTTGGAACTGAACTCACCCAGGCAAGTAGGGTGACTTGTGCCTTGGAAACGATGGACAGCTTCGGGTAGTCAGGAGATGAGTTATTCTCTGCAGAATTTCCAGTCTCTGAGTTGTTCTTGTAGCCACAGCCTTTATACTGGTCCAGTAAGGTGATTGGTCCAATTGAGTTTCTGGTTAATAGTAACCTCCAAGATGTTGATGTTGGAGAATTCAGTAATGGTAATGTCATTGAATGTCATGGTTACATTATTCCTTTTTGGAGAAGATCATTGTCTGGTGTGGCGTGAATGTTATTTGCTAGTTATCAAACCAAGCCTGAATGTTGTCCAGGTGTTGCAGTATGCAGGCACAGACAGCTTCAGTATCTGAGAAGTTGGGAATAGAACTGAACATTGCAATCATGGAGAGTACATCACATAACTTGTAAGTTGAACTAGTCGGTTAGTGGATTCCCTTTCAGACAACCTATGTTTGAATCTAAGTTTAGATTGATGTTGAAGTGCTGTTTCTCCAGTTAATGGTCCAGATGTTACACTCCCCTGCCAGCGGGTTTGAAGACGGGGGTAGAGGAGGACGCTCGGGAATCCAGCATGGAGCAGAGGAGGTGTCGGGAGGGAGGCCCACCCACCCTTGAGCCTATTGAGTCCCTTACTGGCCCAGGGCCTCATCTCACCACTGCTGGTATGTTAACTGCGGTGGTGGAGGCCCATACCAAGCGGGAAGATGGGCAGCTTTAGCTACATAGGCTGGTGCTAGGCAAGCACAGGGGACCCCTTCTTGGGGGTACCTTGGGCCAATCATGGGTACCCCATCTCCCCATCAATTCATCAACCTCCTTTATCTCTCCTCCAGGCTTCTTGAACTTGGCCCTCCTTTGCTAAGAAGCCTGACCCTGGACTTACCTGAGCTCTTTGACATAGTAGAATTGCCTGTATTCCCAGCAGTGGCTACCATGCCTGCCTGGTGCTGCTGGAACTAAAGAGCTGCCAGTTGGGTGAAGATAGCGCCGGATGCCAGAAGTCCTGCCACTGGACATGGCCCCCACCATTTTCGCAAGGGGGGAGAATAGGAGCAGGTTTCAAGTTGACATCCTTGGTTCACGGAGGCAGCCACCCATATAAAAAGCAGTTCCCTCTAATCATCTTTGATTTTCCCACCCCAGCTAGGGGTGGGAATCATGACATGTGCAGATTAGACCTGATGGGAACAGGTCTAATCTTTCTGGGGTCGCTTGTATAGATGAGGTACCCTTTTGGAGAAGTAAGGTACATTTTTGGATATTGTCCCAAGACTCTTTTGGGCAAGGCCAGGTGTCTTTGGGAGAGGTATGGTGCCCTTTGAGATTGTTAAAACATGAATATGTTTAAAAGGACATAAACATATTGGAACTGTCAAAGCTAATTGGAACTGTCAAATGGAACTGTCAAGCTGCAAAGGCATCCAAAGTTCCTGCTCTTTAAATGCTTTAAAAAAAACCTGTCTGCAGTGTTTAAAAAGAATCAGTACTTGCTATTTCACTCTGTTGACATGAGGGATATCATTACTGGATTAATGCTGCATGACTGATTTCACATCCTTTCATTATCTCAGTAGGATGCTTCTCAGTTCACAGTTTGATTGATAGCTCCAAGTGGTTTACTACTCTTTGAAGTGGGCTATGAATTCCAAAGCTTGTTTTTATAAGGGATTAAAGGAAGTTAAATGTAGCGAATGGATTTTTGTCAACAAGAGTGTTTTTTTTTGAAATAGTGAATTTTTCAATAGACATTTAATAACTTCATTTTATCTCATCTCAGCATGGGCCCTGACGTCTGCCCATGGTGTGTACTGCGTGACTTGGCATGGTATGTGTAAGAGTAAAAGGTGGTGGTTGGGAGAATGTGTTAGTACGTGTTGGCAATAAGTTTGCTTAGAGGCTAAAAAGGGCCATGGGGGATAGATGGAGTGGCATAGGTTGCCATGAAGTGTGTGAAGGGCCATGGAGGATGGGTAGAAGGGTATTGGTTGGCATAGAGGGTATTATGGGTCATTTTGGGATGGGTAGAGGGGCATAGGTTGGCATAGAGGCTATGAGATGCTATGGGGGATGGTTAAGAGGCATGGGTTAGCATGGAGGGTATGACGGTCCATGGGGATGATGAGGAGCATGAGGTGGCATGGTTTGGCATGGATGGGGCATGGGGAGCATGTGGCGGGGATGTGAGGGATAAGGGCTAGAGGGCTTATATATATTTTAAAACTTCCACATAGTGTTGGTGCACTTCTGCCCGCTCACCTTCACACAAAAAGATTTTGCGATCTACGTGTAGAATGTTTAGTTAAGTTAATAAAGCTGATCATTTGATAGACAACTGTGGAGTGAGCAAAATAAATTTCAGCCCCAACCTAGAGTTAGTTTTCACTTCTTCTAACATCCAATCATTGTAAAGTGCTATTTTGGCCATTGCTCCTCTACTTTCCTCCCTCTTACCTTCCGAAGAAAGATGAAAGAAAGGAATTCATAAATTCGCAGAATCATACAACACAGAAGGTTGTAATTCAGCCCATCAAATTTGTGCCAACCCTTTTGAAGCACAGTACAGTTAGTCCATTTCCATCTTTCTTCATATCTCTGCAATTATTTTCTCTTTCAAGTATTTATCCAATACTCTTATGAAGGCTACTATTAAACCTGTTTCCACAACCTTATTGGGCAGTGCATTACAAATCCTAATCCTGTGTTGCATACAGAAGTTTTTCCTCATGTTGCCTCTGTTTTTTTGCCAATCACCCTAAATCTGTGTCCTCTGTTTATTGACCCTTCACAAACCAAACCCCCACAAAACAATAGTCACTGCATTTTGCCTTGATAACAAGAACGCTAAACACACCCTAAATGTGAACTTCTGCAGCAACCTTGTGCAACATGACCCCAGTCCGACTTACCTTGGAGCGAAGCTGGACCACAAGCTACCCTCCTGCGACCACTTGAAGAAGGTAGCCTCCAAGACAAAGTCACGAGTCAACTTGATCCAGAAACTAGCAAACACCAGTTGAGGAGCCTCAGCACTGTATGGCGGACTTCAGCGATGGTAGTTGTGCACTCTAGCTGAGTACTGTGCACCAGTATGGACCAGAAGTGGCCATTTCAACTGGTCGATGCTTAACTGAACACTGCAATGAGATGCAGCATTGGAACCCTCAAATTGACTCAAACACCTTGGCATGATGCCACCCCCACCCCCCCTCCCCCACCCCATTGACTGTGAAGATCAGGGAATTGAGTAAAATAAATGCTTTCTCATCCACCAGTACCTCACCAACGTCCTTCACCTCTTCTTGAAGTCACGTAAGGCCTTTTAGACCCATGCACACAACCTCAGACAACATGATTTGAACCCTGAGGGAACTTGGAAAGTCACGAACAAACGCCTCATGAAAGACCTGGTGCAGAAGGTCCCTGGTTTTGCCCTTCCATGAGTTTCATGGACATCCCTAAATCGCATCTGTACAAACCATGGCAGATGGGGATACCAGATGCACAAATGGGAAATTAAAATCTCTCCTGTATGACTGTGGTCACCCAGAACTGTCCATGGAACACATAACAACTTAATGCCCAACTCATAAATATGAAGGAGGTATTACAACAATACACACTGCCACTCCTGATGTAATAGCCTGGCTTGATCACTTGGATGTAAAATTATACAAGTACCGGATCCCTTATCCAGCATCCAAATCCGGAAGGATCTGAAAACCAGCAGTTTGAAATTGGCACACGAACCCTTTTGTTATTTATTTGATTTTCCTCATTCTGTGACATTTTGTTACCTTAGTTTCAGGAAAGGCTCTACTGTATCTCTTCCTCCAGCTGTCTGCTCTTTCTTAATTGACAGGTGACCTTGTCAAAGAAGTCTGGGAGTGTTATTTCTGTTACTATCGGCGATGCCAGTTGTATCGGGATGCCAGGAAAATACTGGAAGAATGCGCCTGGACGGCCCCCTGGCTTCTGGGGAGCATGAAAAGGAGCCTTGCACTACAAGTACAGGACCTAAAATCCCCAAATCTGGCACACGTCAGGTCCCGAGCTTCCCAGATACAGGACCGGTACTTGTAGTTATTGGTTTATACCCAGCCACATAAAAGAAGAAGATTGACCCTTAAGCCATTGGAAACAGTTTCTCTTAATTTACTCTTGTCTAAACACTTCATGACTTTAAACAATTCCATCATATCCCCCCTTATTCTTCTGTGCTCTGAGGAGAACTCCAGCTTCTCTGGCCTATCCACGTAGCCGTAATTCCTCATCCTTGGAACCAGCTCTCACCTCTACCCTCTCCAAAATCTTCACATCCTGCCTAAATGTGGTGCTGAAAGTTGAAGATAATATTGCAGCCATGGCCAAACAGTGTTCTCTGTGGGTTTAACATGACCTCTTCACTTTTGTACTCTTTGGTGAGATTTTAATCCCTTCAAAACACATCCATTTAGACAGAGTTAACATCAGAGCCTATGCCTCGATTTATAAAAGCCAGTGCCCCATAAGCTTTATTTGCTGTTTTATTAACCTGTCTTACTGCCTTCAAAGGCTTGTGCGCAACAGCCTCAGGTCTTTGTTTATGTACTCCCTTTAAAATTAAATTAAATTTAAATTTAATTATTTTAAAAAATTAGCACGTAATCTTTCTCCAACCAAAATGTAATCCCTCACAATTTTCTGCATTGATTTTTCTCTGTCGTCTATGTGCACACTCCACCAGCCATTCTATCTTCTTTTAAAATCTTTTGCTATTGTTCTCACTGTTTACTGCATTTCCAAGTTTTGTTGCACCTGCAGATTTTGAAATTGTGCCTTGCACCCCAAATCCAAATCATTAATGCATATCAAAACAGCATTGGACCTAGTACTGAACTCTGGCAACATTGTACATCTCCAGTCTGAAAAATAGCTATTCACGACAACTTTGTTTTAGAACCATAAAACCATAGAACACTACAGCACAGAAAACAGGCCATTCGGCCCTTCTAGTCTGTGGTGAAATATTATTCCGCTTGTCCCATTGACCTGCATCTAGTCCATAACCCTCCAGACCTCTCCCATCCATGTATCTATCCAATTTATTCTTAAAACTTGAGTGAGCCCACATTTACCACATCAGATGGTAGCTCGTTCCACACTCTCACCACTCTCTGAGTGAAGAAGTTCCCCCTAATGTTCCCCCTAAACCTTTCCCCTTTCATCCTAAAGCCATGTCCTCTCATGCTTATCTCTCCTAATCTAAATGGAAAGAGCCTACTCGCATTTACTCTGTCTATACCCCTCATAATTTTGTAAACTTCTATCATATCTCCCCTCATTTTTCTACACTCCAAGGAATAAAGTCCTAACCTATTTAATCTTTCCCTGTAACTCAACTCCTCAAGACCCGGCAACATCCTAGTAAATCTTCTCTGCACTCTCTCAATCTTACTGATATCCTTCCTGTAGTTGGGCAACCAGAACTGCACACAATACTCCAAAGTCACCAATGTCCTATACAACCTCACCATAACATCCCAACTCCTATACTCAATACTTTGATTTATGAAGGACAGTATGCGAAAAGCTTTCTTTACAACCTTGTCTATGTGTGACGCCACTTTCAGGGAACTATGTATCTGAACTCCCAGATCCCTTTGTTCCTCCGCACTCGTCAGTGCCCTACCATTTACTGTGTATATCCTATCTTGGTTTGATCTTCCAAAATGTAACACCTCACACTTTTCCGCATTAAATTCCATCTGTCATTTTCTGGCCCATTTTTCCAGTTGGTCCAGATCTCTCTGCAAGCTTTGAAAGCCTTCCTCGCTGCCCACAATGCCTCCAATCTTAGTGTCATCAGCAAACTTGCTGATCCAATTTACCACATTATTATCCAAGTCATTGATATAGACAACAAACAACAATTGTCCCAGCACAGATCTCTGGGGCACACCACTAGTCACAGACCTCCAATCTGAGAAGCACTACCACTCTCTGTCTTCTCCCACACAGCCAATTTCGAATCCAGTTTACAACCTCTCCATGGATACCAAGTGCCTGAACCTTCTGAACTAACCTCCCACGTGGGACCTTGTCAAAGGCCTTACTAAAGTCCATGTAGACAACATCCACAGTCTTTCCTTCATCTACTTTCTTGGTAACCTCCTCGAAAAACTCTACAAGGTTCGTTAAACACAACCTACCACACACAAAGCCATGCTGACTATCCTTAATCAGCCCTTGGCTGTCCAACTAATTATATATCCGATCTCTCAGAACACCTTCCAATAATTTACCTACTACTGACATCAGGCTCACTGGCCTGTAATTACCTGGTTTACTTTTGGAGCCTTTTTTAAACAACGGAACAACATGAGCTACCCTCCAATCCTCTGGCACCTCACCCGTGGCTAAGGACATTTTAAATATTTCTGCCAGGGCCCCTGCAATTTCTACACAAGTCTCCCTCAAGGTCCGAGGGAATAACATGTCAGGCCTGGGGGATTTATCTACCTTTATTCGCTGTAAGGCAGCAAGCACCTCCTCCTCTTTAGTCTCTATATGTTCCATAACACTATTGCTTGGTTCCCTTCCTTCCTTAAGCACTATGCCAGTTTCCTGAGTAAATACTGATGCACAAAAACTGTTTAAGATCTCCCCCCTCTCGTGAGGCTCCACACATAGACGACCACTCTGATCTTCAAGGGAACCAATTGTGTCCCTTACTATCCTTTTACTCTTAATGTACTTGTAGAAACCCTTTGGGGTTTACCTTCACATTATCTGCCAAAGCAACCTCATGTCTTCTTTTTGCCTTCCTGATTTCCTTTTTTAGTTTTTTCTTACATTTTCTATACTCTACAAGTACCTCATTTGCTCCTTGTTGCCTATATCTGCTATACACCTCTCTCTTCTTCTTAACCAGATCGTTAATATCCCTTGAAAACCAAGGTTCCCTATGCCTGTTAACTTTGCCTTTAATCCTGACAGGAACATGCAAACTCTGCATTCTCAAGATTTCACCTTTGAATGCCTTCCACTTACTGAACACATCCTTGCCAGAAAACAACACTGGACCCAAAATGTTCGCCTACACATACTTCTGTCACCTGACCTGTCTGGTTCCCTAATAGGAGATCAAGTATTGCATCCTCTCTCATTGGTACCTCTATATATTGATTTAGAAAACTTTCCTGAACACATTTGACAAACTCCAAGCCATCCAGCCCTTTTACAGTATGGGAGTCTCAGTCAATATGTGGAAAGTTAAAATCTCCTACTATCACAACTTTCTGTTTCTCACATCGGTCTGCTATCTTTCTACAGATTTGCTCCTCCAATTCTCTCTGACTACTGGGCAGTCTATAATACAATCCTATTAGTGTGTTCACATCTTTCCCATTCCTCAGCTCCACCCATATGGCCTTTGTAGACTGCTTATGCACAGCTGTGATATTTTCCCTGACTAGTAATGCCACTCCTCCCCCTTTCATCCCTCCCCCTCTATCACGTGTGTGAAACAACGGAACGCCGGAACATTGAGCTGCCAGTCCTGCCCCTCCTGCAACCAAGTCTTACTAATAGCAATAATGTCGTAATCCCACGTGCCAATCCACGCCCTAAGCTCATCTGCCTTTCCAACAATGCTCCTTGCATTGAAATAGATACACCTGAGAACATTTCTATCACGTACAAACCCTTGATTTCTGTCTATACATGCATTCTTCTCTTCACCTTTATCCTCCTCCACCTCACTATCTGCTCTAACACTCTGGTTCCCCTCCCCCTGCAAATCTAGTTTAAATGCCCCGGAGCAGCACTAGCAAACCTACCTGCAAGGATGTTAGTCCCCCTCCAGTTCAGGTGCAAACCGTCCCATCGTAACAGGTCCCACCTTCCCTGGAATAGAGCCCAATTGTCCAGAAACATGAAGCCCTCCCTCCTGCACCATCTCCTTAGCCACATATTTAGCTGCATTATCCTCCTATTTCTAGCCTCACTAGCATGTGGCACGGGTAGCACTCCTGAGATCGTAACCCTGGAGGTCCTGTCCTTCAACTTAGCACCTAATTCCCTAAACTCTCTTTGCAGGACCTCCTCCTCCTTCCTATCCACGTCATTGGTCCCTACATGGACCACGACATCTGGCTGCTCACCCTCCTTCCTGAGAATACTGAGAACTCGATCCGAGATATCGCGGACCCTGGCACCAGGGAGGCAACAGACCATCCGGGATTCTCGATCTCTCTCACAGAACCTCCTGTCTGTCCCCCTAACTATTTAATCCCCTATCACTTCTGCTCTCCTCTTTTCCCTCCCTCCTTTCTGAGCTGAGGGTCCAGCCTCGGTGCCAGAGACGCGACCACTACAACTTGTCCCTGGTAGGTCATCCCCACCAACAGTATCCAAAATGGTATACCTTTTGTTGATGCGAACTGCCACAGGGGTGCTCTGCTCTTTCTGCCTATTCCCCTTCCCTCTCCTGACATTCACCCAGCTGTCTGCCTTCTGACTTTTAGGAGTGACTGTCTCTCTGAAACTCCTGTCATTACTACCTCTGCCTCCTGAATGATCCGAAGTTCATCCAGCTCCAGTTCTCTAACTCGGCTTCTCAGGAGTTGCAGCTGGATGCACCTTTTGCAGGTGTAGTCATCAGGGACAATTGTGCTGTCGCAGACTTCCCATATGCTGCATTCGGAGCACTCGACTGCCCCAACTGCTGCCTCCATTACCTATTCCTAATTTACTTAAAGGACTTTACCCGGCCCTACCCCACTGGGAGCAAACTCGTCCCCAGCCTCTGCTCGCCGCAGCCTCTCGAGCCAAAGCCTCAAAGCTTCACTCCTTCACTGGGCCACTCACACACTGGCCGCTCACAGGCTGGCCGCTCCTCTTCAGCTTCCCCTCCTTTTATTTTTGCTCTTCGCGCTCTTTTTCAAATGACCCATCACTTATCTGATTTTCTACCCATGCTGTTATTGCCTCCATTATCCCTTATGTTTTGGCTTAACAAGCCTAACGTGTAGTACTTTATCAAATGCTTATGAAAGTTCATATATACATCAACTGTGCTGCCCTCATGTATCCTCTCATGTACCTTATCAGGAAAAGGCAATTAAATTATTCAAAAATATTTTGTCATCAACAAGTCCATGCTGGCCCTCCTTTATTAGTCAATGCTTGTCCAAGTGGATGTTAATTTTCTCCTGAATGATTGCTTCACAGAATCATTGAATCTTAATGGCATAGAAGGAGGCCATTCGACCCATCATTGTCTGCACTGGTTCTGCGGATGAGCATTATGACCTAGTGCCCTTGCCCTGCCTTTTCCCCATACCCTTGTACATTGTTTCTATTCAAATAATCATCTAATGTCCTCTTGAATGCCTCAATTGAGCCTGCCTCCACCACACTTCCAGGCAGTGCATCCCAGACCCGAATCACTCGTTGTGTGAAAGAGTTTTTTCTCGTGTCACACTTGCTTCTTTTGCAAGTCACTTTAAATCTGTGTCCTCACGTCCTTGATCCTTTTGAGTGGGAGCAGCTTCTCCCTATCTACTGTATCCAGCTCTTTCACGATTTTGAACATCACTATCTAATCTCTTCTCCACCTTCTTCTCTCCAAGGAGAACAGTCCCAACCTCTCCAATCTATCCTCATAGCTGAAATTTCTCATCCCTGGAACCATTCTTGTAAACCTTTTCTGCACTCTCTCCAGTATGTTCAGATCTTTCCTGTAATATGGTGCCCAGAACTGTACACAATATTCCAGCTGAGGTCTAACGTGTGCCTTATATAAATTCAGCATAACCTTCTTGCTTTTGTACTCTATGCCCCTATTAATAAAGCTCAGGACACTATATGCTTTATTAATTGCCCTCTCCACCTGTCCTGCCACCTTCAATGATCTAAGCACATATACACTCAAGTCTTTCTGCTCCTGCACCCGCTTCAAAATTTCACCCCTTGGTTTATATTGTCTGTCCATGTTCTTCTTCCAAATTGCATCACCTCACACTTCTCCACATTGAACTTCATCTGCCACCTATCCACCCACTTCACCAACTTGTCTATGTCCTCTTGAAGCCCCACACCATCCTTCTTGCAGTTCACAACTGCTTCGTATCATCTGTAAACTTTGAAATTGCCCCTGCACACCAAGATCTAGATCATTAATTTATATCAGGGACAGCAAGGGTCCCAATACCGACCCCTGGGGAACTCCACCACAAACCTTCCTCCAGCCTGAAAAATATCCATTGAGCATTACTCTCTGCTTCCTATTCTTCAGCCAATTTTGTATCCATATTGCTACTGTCCCTTTATCCCATGAACAATAATTTACATCACAAGTCAGTTGTGTGGCACTGCGTCAAGTGCCTTTTCAAAGTCCATGTACACCAACAGCATTACCCTCATCGACCTTTTCTGTTACCTCTTCAAAAACTCCAGCAAGTTAGTTAAACATTATTCCCCCTTTAGAAATCCATGCTGGCTCTTCCTTATCAACCATATTTTTCCATGTGACTACTAATTCTATCCTGAATAATTGTTTCTAGAATCTTGCCCACCACTGACTGGTCTGTAATTGCTGGGCTTATCCTTATGACCTTTTCTGAACAAGGGTGTAATTTTTGCAATTCTCCAGTCCTCTGGCATCTATCCTGAGTCCAGGGAAGAATGAAAGATTATGGCCAGTGCTCCTGCAATTTTTACTCTCACTTCCTTCAATATCCTCGGGTGCATCTCCTCCGGTCCTGGTGCCTTGTCAACTTTAAGTACCAACAGTCTATTCAACATTTCCTCCTTATCAATTTTGAACCCTTCTAGTGACAGAGTTTCCTCGTCTGTCACCATGGCCTGGGTAGCATCTACCTCCTTGGTAAAGACGGATGCAAAGTATTCACTTAATACCCCAGCCATGGCCCCTTTGTCCACATGTAAATTCCCTTTTTAAGGCCCCTAATCGGCCCTACTCCTCCTCTTACCACCCTTTTACTATTTATATGCCTATTTCTATTGACTTTGGGATTCCCCTTTATGTTGGTTGCCAGTCTTTTCTCATAATCCCTCTTTGCTTCTCTAATATGCATTTTTACCTCCCCTCTGGACCTTCTGTATCCCTTTTGGTTCTCAATTGTATTTTCTACCTGACACCTGTCATAAGTGCGCTTTTTCTTCTTTATCTTAATTTCTATCTCCCTTTTCATCCAGGGAGCTCTGGGTTTGTTTGTCCTACCTTTCCCTTTCGATGGTATGTACCTTGACTGTGCCCAAACCAATTCTTTTTTGAAAGTAGCCCATTGTTCTAAACACATCTCCAACACTAATGCTGAATTGATTGGCCTGCAGGTTTAGTCAAGTTTGATCCATCAAGGGAATAACGCTTGCAATTTTTCTGTCCTTTGGCACTACCCATCTAAGGAAGATTGAAGGATTCTGGCCAGCACCTCTGCAATTTCTACTCTTACTTCCCTCAGTTAAATAGGATGCATCCCACCTGGACTGGTAACTTGCCCTTTTAAATATCACCAGTTCCTAATAGCTCCTCTTTACCTTTTTACCTCATCCAGTACTGTAGCAACCTTCTCACTGTTGATGTCAGTAGTGGCTCAGCTGATAGCATTTGTAATCCTTAATCACAAGGTTCTGGGTTCAAGTCCCACTCCAGGGTTTCATCAAAAAACCGAGGCTGGCACTCCAGTACAGTATTGAGGGAGTGCTGCACTGTTGGAGATACTGTTGTTTGGATGAAATGTTAAATCAAGGTGCCATCTACCTACTCAGGTGGATGTAAAAGATGCCATGGCACTACTTTTCAGAAGAGCTGGGGAGTTATCTCTGGTGTCCTTGCCAATATTTATCCCTCATTCAACAACAGAAGGAACAGATAATTTTGTTTTGTCACTTTAGTTATGCTTTTGTCAGATGAAAGTGATGTGGTATTTACACGTTGTGTTTTCTAAACTTTTATTTATGCTTGCAAATACCTCAAGATGGTGCCTCTTGAAAGTAATACATGTTGCCTGCAGTGATTTAGTGCAAATGTCACATGTTGGAAAGTGTCCGTTTGGAATCGATGTGGATTGTGTGGTGAGGCTGGTCCTGAATTGGTTTTAGGTGGCTATGTAAATGAGGTGTGCAGTCAGTTATCCACAAAAGTTATAAAACAAAAAAGGAACAGGGGTAGGCCATTCAGACACTTAGGCCTTCTTCCCCCCTCAATTGGATCAATAAGATCTGCACCTCAGCTTCATTTTCCCACCTTTGCAATGTGCCTTAGATTTTATGTATTAACCTATGGCAATCTTGAAAGCTCCAGTTATCCATACACATTCTTACAACATGTCTGTTCTAGATTTACCTAACTATGCATTCTGGCAATGCAAAATGTAGTCTTCCATGCTGGAATGCACAGAATGTATGGTTTCAAATAACATCCATGGCTATGAGTAAGAACCCAAGTTCTGTCAAAGGGTCATGAGGACTCGAAACGTCAACTCTTTTCTTCTCCGCCGATGCTGCCAGACCTGCTGAGTTTTTCCAGATAATTCTGTTTTTGTTTTGGATTTCCAGCATCCGCAGTTTTTTTGTTTTTATATACAATTCTGTTGTCTAAATTGAGTACTGGACAAACAATCAAGCTCCTGATGGGCTGGAGAAAGGGGGTTCAGCTCCTTGACGGTGAAGTCTTAAAATTTGTGCTATGGGTGGGGGATGCATGCTGGCATTTGAAAATTACAAACAGAACTGCTGGGAATGCATACTAGGCCCATCAGCTATCACAGATGAGGGAAGACAGAACTCCTTTTACAGAGCTCACTTTTGCATTGCATCTTACTAATAGGTTTATTTCCATGTAAATAACCACAACTAATTCCATTCCTGCTCTTGTGTAATAGGTCATCCACTACCTCATCTATATTGAAGCATCTTCGAGCACAGAAGGAGCCCATTTGGCCCATTGTGCTTGTGGCGGCTCTTTTAGCCCCAGTCCCCTGCTGTTTCCCTATTGGCTTTTTGAAAGTTACTGTTGAATCTGTTTTTACCACACTCTCAAGTGATGCATTCCAGATCATAACTCACACAAATAAATTCCCCATATCTCCTCAGCTTTTTATCGTCAATTATTTAAATCTGTGTGCTCCTGCCATTAGAATTCCAGATCCTCTCGTCTCTCCACATAACTGAAGATCCACATCCCTGATGCCATTTTGGTAAATCTCCTCTGCACCCTCTCCAAAGCCATGGCCATACTTCATAAAGTTTGGTGGCTAGAATTGGATGCAATGCACCAGCAGGTGCCTAACCAGTGATTTATAAAGGTTTACCATAACGTATTTGCTTTATCAGCACCTCTGCTGATAAAGCTAATGATCCTGTCTGCTTTTTTAACTTGATCAACTTGACCTGCCACCTTCAAAGATTTGTAAATGTGAAGCAAGTCTCTGCTCCTACACCCGCTTTAAAATTAAACCACTTAATTTGTATTTCGGCCCATTTGTACTTCACACATCATTGTGTTACATTTCATCTACCGTGCGTCTGCCCATTTCACTGTAGTCTATTTATGTCCTCTGAAATCTGCTACTATTCTCCATGTATTTATGTCAATCTTTGTGTCCTCAAACTTTGAAATTATGCCCCTTATACCCAAGTCCAGGTCATTAATGTATATTAAAAACAGCTGTGACTCTAATACCAGCTCCTGGGGGATATCTTTGTATACTTCAATCAAATCTGAAAAACAAACATTCAGCACGACCCTCTGCTTTTTGTCTTGTAGCCAATTTTGTATTTAAATTGCCACTATTCCTTTAGTCAATTTTGCTAACAAGCTTATTAGGTGGTGCTTCATCAAACATCTTTTGAAAGCCCAGCGCCAACTGCACCTTGACCTCCAGAACACCAATCACTGCTTTAATTACTTTGTTTAAACTGGAAAATAAACTGTAAGTAGACTGGGAAATTAGGATGAGGGAAAGGTCAGTGGAGTGGCAGTGGCAGACATTTAAGAAGACATTTCATAATACTCAGTGAAGATACATTCCAGTGAGAAAGAAAGTCTCCAGGGGAAGGAGGCACCAGCCATGGCTAACTAAGGAAGTTAAAGATAGCAGTAAAGTGAAAGAAACAGTGTACAATTCTGCAAAGATTAGGGGCCGGCCAGAAGATTAGGCAAAATATAAAAAGCAGCAAAGAATGACCAAAAGAATAATGAGGGAGCAATTAGAGTACGAGAGAAATCTAGCTAGAAACATATAAAAAGGGTTTTACAGGTATTTAAAAATGAAGAGTGACTGAAATGAGAGTTAGTCCTTTAGAGATTGAGTTGGGGAATTAATAATGGAAAATAAGGAAATGGTGGATGAATTGAGCAGTTATTTTGCACCTCTCTTCAGTGTAGAGGATACAACTAACATCCCAGAAATAACTGTGAAACAAGAGGTGAAAGGGAGTGAAGAACTTAAAACAATTACACTCACCAGGTAGAGAGCACTGAGAAAATCATTAGAACTAAAAGCTGACAAGTCCCCAGGTCCTGATGGACTTCATGCTGGGGTCTTAAAATAAGTGGCTGCTGAGATTATAGATACTTGGGTTTTAATTTTCCAAAATTCCTCAGATTCTGGAAAGTTCCCATCAGATTGGAAAATAGCGAATGTGACTCCTTTATTGGAGAAACTATAGGGCAGTTAGCTTGACACCTGTCATGGGGAAAATGCTAGAATTTATTATTAAGGATGTTATTAATGAATGGGGTGCCACAGGGATCAGTGCTGGTGCTCAACATTTTACAACCAATATCAATGATTTAGATGAAGGGACCGAAAGTATAGTTGCTAAATTTGCTGATGACACACAATGGTTTGGTTTCACATGAGCCTAGTTACACAGTGAGTAAGTACGTGGGAGAGGGGCAGTGAAAGGGAGCAGGAGAGTTGGGGAGCGAAGCAGCAAGCGTGGGAGACGGTGAGGTGGAGAGACAGGGAGGGAGGTGGCCAACTGGTGAGTTGGAGGGAGGCAGTGAGAGAGTGGCTCAGGGGATGGGCGGCAAGCAGGAAAATTGGAGAGGGAGGCAGCAAACACAAAAGTCAGAAAGGGAGACAGTGAGCAGGAGGGCTGGGAAGGGAGGCAGTGAGCAGGAGGGTCGGGAAGGGAGGCAGCGAGCGGGAGGGTCGGGAAGGGAAGTAGCGAGCGGGAGGATTGAGGAGGGAGGTGGTGAAAAAGTGGGTCGGGGAGGCAAGGAATGGGAGGGTTATGCAGTAGGCAGTGGAAGAGAGGGTCAGGGGAGGCAGTGAACTGGGGAGTTGAAGGGAAATGGAGAGTTGGAGGGTCAGGGGGAGGTGGCGAGAGAGAGAGGGTCAAAGGGAGGTGGTGAGAGAGAGGGTCAGAGGGAGGTGGTGAGAGAGAGGGTCAGAGGGAGCTGGTGAGAGAGAGGATCGGGGGAGGTGGCGAGAGAGAGAGGGTCAAAGGGAGGTGGTGAGAGAGAGGGTCAGGAGGAGGTGGTGAGAGAGAGAGGGTCAGAGGGAGGTGGTGAGAGAGAAGGTCAGAGGGAGGTGGCGAGAGAGAGAGGGCTGGTGGGAGAGTGAGGCAGTAAGAGAGAGAGGGTCAGAGGGAGGTGGTGAGAGAGAGAAAGTTGGGGGCGGTGACGGCGGGTAGAAGGGTTGGCAGGGAGATGAGAGGGAGGGTTGGAAGTGGAGGCAGGAGAGAGAGGGAGGGTTGGAGAGGGAGGTGGTGAGGGGGGGGCTGAGGGAGGTGGTGAGAGGGAGAGTTGAGAGAGGTGGCGAGAGAGAGGGCCAGGGGAGGAGGCGAGAGGGAGGGTTATGGGGAGTGGTGAGACAGAGGGTTGAAGGAGGCACCATTTATTTACTTGATGGATGTAAATGCAGAAAAATGATACTGATCTGGTTGTTGATTTGTTCCACAATTTGTTTGACTTATTTATGATGGTGAATCCATGTTATTAAAATTTATGGCCTTGGTTGGCATGCATATAATACTCCAGGAGCATGGAGACTTTAGTGCAACTCTGCATCTATGGGAAATGTATGCAATTGGATCCATCAAGATCTGGGGATAGAATATAGAATCTTAAATACCACAGGAGTCTACTGCAACTCCAGGGCGAACAAGAGTATTCTTTTTCGGTATAAACTGGCACCAGAAATCCTTGGGGGGAACATCCTGGTTTAAGTGTTGACCCTGCTGAAGTATTGCAAAGTCAGTAGGTGGTTGCTTTTTGGAAATGTCGATGGTGGGCATCTGCACCACCTGGAGTGCATTTCTGTGTCTGCCAGTTGAAGCAGGTTGATAATTTCGAGGAATTTGCCAACTTTGAGGTGGGGTGTTGTGGCTCTTTCTGGAAAGATGCCACCTGCATCATTAGTTTATAGTGGGATGTAAAACACCAAATGTTTATTAAATCTTAAAGGCATTAAGCCTTTGCCTTCAGCTGGATCCCTTATCCACTGACTGCCACTAGACCCACAGATCAGCTGATGAGTTCCCAGGTTTGCCCATCACCCCTATGGTCCCTTACTTACACTGGCATTCAGTCTAACAAAGCTTCCATTTTAAAATTGCCATACTTGTTTTTAAATCCCTCCCTGGCCTCACCTCTCCCTATCTCTGTAACCCCTTTCAGCTCTAACAAGATCACAGACTAGTTGCCATTTTCTTTTTGTTGCTGGTATTGTTTGACAGGTATGTTGGTCAAGACATGGGCAGAATTTCATGTGCTTTGAAACATCCACTGGAATAGCTGAAGAGGGTCTTGGTTTAACACCGATCTGAAAATGGCATCTCTTGTCAATGCAGCAGTCCTGCAGTACTGCACTAGAATGCCAGCCTAGATTTTGTCTCACATCCTGTGCTGGGATTATTTGGTTGTTCACATCTGTATAGCTCAGTTGCACACACTTGGTAATGTATTTAAACACTGGGTTATTATCTTGTGTCTGTGAAAGGAATTTGAAGTAATGGGGCATGCTGTGCTAGTGTCATCATATTGCTGATTACAGTGGCTGTTTCAAATTATTTGTTTTGCATATAAATAAGTAAAACTAAAATATTACACTGATATTCTGAAGAATGCAATTATTATAATGCCTTCTGCAGTGCCAATAAATTAAGAATGTTTTTCTCTGTGCAGGCTTACTGCATGATATATGAACAAGATAGCATGATATATGAACAACAATTGACCTGGGGTTAGGGAGGAGAAATTTTGGCTTGAGTTCTCACTCATGATCGCTATCAGAAGATTTCTTCTGGAAAGTACACTTCGTGGGTGTTGTTTGAGATTAGGATTAGAATTTGACTGTGATTAACAAATAGTGCCCTGGCACTCATTGTTATGGCAAATGGCCACTTTTGTGAAATGTTGGTAGGCAGCAAGTAACTGCAATCCAACAAGAGTCAATACCTTGGGGGTATATGGGCTGATGTGATGGGGAATAGTAAATGTATGACAAAATAGCTTTATCTGCAAGCTCTGACCTTGTTGTATTAACATTCTGACCTCTTAGGGGTTTCCGTTAATTTCTTCCAACGTCTAGCTATGGGAAAACCATAAAATGGTGCTTGTCACCAGCTGTTGATGACACAACATTTAAAAGATGTTAAAAGATACGGAGGCCCGTATCAACATTTTTCCACACCGCCACACAAAATGTCCTTTTAGTAGTATTTCCTAAACATTACTCTGAATATCCATTCGTAGCCTATGAAAGATATGCTTTTAAAATAAGTTAGATATAATTAAACTAATAATATTTAAAAATACAGGATCCAGCACAAGCTCATGCTCTTATGGCTATTTATCCAAAAGGGCTCTTTTCTTTTTTTGAAAAGTATAGGCCAGAAATTTGAGGACTTCTGACCATCTGCCTGAAATGTATCAGGGCAGATCTTTGAACCCAGCCATTAGCCCTGGCTTTGACCCTGTCTCAAAAAAAAGAGGATGAGCTCATTTGCATAATATGGGCCGATATCCATGGTGTTTTTGGCACTACTGGGCATCTGCTCTGCCACTTGATTGGTGGGTGGCAGCAAAGGTCCATCTGGCCTAAGTATCCCAACAGAAAAGTGCCTGACAACAATGTGCTTGGATCTGGCATTGTAGGGCTCATCTACGGCTATTGTATGGTAAGAATGTACATTTCATGCCATATGGTGAACGCGAGTGGGGAGGACACATCATGTACATTTCATTCAGATGGCCTAGAAGGAGGTAAGATTACTTCTGTTTCAACTCTGTTTAGACCAGAAGACATAAGAGCAGAAATTAGGCCATTCGGCCCATCGAGACTGCTCCACCATTCAATCATGGCTGATAAGTTTCTCAACCCCATTCTCCCACCCTCTCCCCGTAATCTTTGATCATAAGACCATAAGACATAGGAGCAGAAATTAGGCCATTCAGCCCATCGAGTCTGCTCCACCATTCAATCATGGCTGATAAGTTTCTCAATCCCATTCTCCCGCCTTCTCCCTGTAACCTTTGATCTCCTTACCAATCAAGAACCTATCTATCTCGGTCTTAAATACACTCAATGACCTGGCCTCCACAGCCTTCTGTGGCAATGGCAATGTTTATGTCTAAATGTTGCATGTTTTCTAACAGGCCAAGACTATTTGGAGCAAATGGTTGCCGAACTGCAAACTTGGAATTAAAGTTTAGAAATTTCTCTTTTTAAGATCTTCAATGCCTTTAGCAGCAGTGATATCCCTCCCCTTGCTCTGCAGCAACAAAGATGATACGCCACTTGTTTTCAATGTGACAATCTTCCTAACCCTGGGATGTGAGATGGAGTCAGGTAAACTTCCATGTAGCGGACAAAATTTCTAACCAACTCCAGTATGTGAACCGGGAGATAGCGAACCATTGTGGGCGAATGAGGTTGGGATAATTGGCTAGCAGGACTTAATTCAGAACACGAAGTAAGCTGGAGTTTATGAAGGTTGGGAAGCTAGGAAGGATTGCATTAGAGAGATTGAGCTTGGTTATGAATAAGGGTATCTGTGACAGTTGGGGTGAGACAGAGGAGGAGGCATTCAGCAAGTTAGCAAGTTTTGTGATGGGAGAGAAAATTAGGGCCAGAATATTGCTGTCGGTGTGCAGGGGTGGGCCCGACATGCCGATGCGTAAAATGACGCGAAATGACGTCGGGCATGCGTCCCGATATCATCACGCGTCATTTTGATCCTTCGTTCAGCAGGCACGTGCTAGAGGTGGCTGCGCACCCGCTGAACTGTCAAAAGCCTATTAAGGCCATTAAAAAAATAATCAAGCTTATTAACAATGCTGCCCGTCCAACCTTAAGGTTGGCGGGCAGGCGAAGAGTCCAAGCGGCCTTTGCATTTTTCAGGAAACCTCATCCATGGGCGGGATGAGGTTTCCTGAAGGTTTTATAAAATAATTTAATAAATTTTGCCACACTCACAAACATGTCCCAGCTCATGTGACACTGTCATGTGAGGGGACATGTTTAAATAATTTTTTACTTCATTTATAACAAGATTTTTTTATCAACTTAATTTCCCTGAGGCAGCTCAGGGAGATTGCTGTGCTCTTTTGCACACATGCGCGAAAGAGCGCAGGCCCCAACTCTCTGTCCTCTCCCCGCTTGCACAGGTTGCGCTGAGCGCTACCAGCCGCGCGTTACGCCGGGCGGGCCTTAATTGGCCCGCCCATGTAAAACGGCGGTGTGCAGCGGGCGGTGATCTGCTCTGCATCCACCCTGCCTGCTCCCGCCTAGCCTGTCCGACATAGATAATATTCAGCCCTAGGTGTGAGTAGCTACAGATTTATTATCTCCCATTTTTCTTCAGATAATAAAATCAGAAATAAATCTCATATTTCCAGCATTCACATGCTCCTTCAGAAACTTTTATATTCCCAATTGCTGAAAAATGCTGCTTTCGTTTCACACCATTTCCCATTGCGTCAAAATGACATTTCATTACCCCCACCACCTCCCCAGTCCACCACCAGTTTCTGTGAGTAGCAGAGAGCAGCAAGATCAGCGACATCAGGAGGGGAGTGTACAATATGCATTTATTTAAAAAAAGAATAAATGAAGATAAAATACATCTCTCCATTCCATATTAAAGAAGGATTTCTATAACAACCTGGACAGACCTCTCACCTGTACTCAGACCTTCCTGTCTCTGATGTGGAAGCGCTTGATTCTGATGTCAAAATTAAAATGACATGATTTGAAGCCTATTTTATTTCATGCATGGGCTAATTTAATATGCCAGCAAGAGACATTTCTTCAATGGAATTTGAGTTACATGCAAGATTATTCATCATGCATTTCATTTATACACAAAATCACTTAAATCATGTACACTGACGAACACAACAGGGTGCTATGTCAGTGGGCCATCATTACACTACTGAATACCTAAATATGGGAATCTGAGTTCTGTTTGTTTAAGTAAAACTCTTTTCTACCCCATTCTTTATTTTTAAAACTAGAAAATTCCTCCACTGCAGTGACAAGAATTCCCTGTAAAGCCGACAAGTGCATTGATTCACAGAAAAACCCTTTATCTCAGAAAAGAAGCTGCAACTAATGGAAAAGATACAGAAAAAAAAAACACATGGGCATTACTGAGAGGTGCAAAAACTATAGAGCAGTTTAATGGTGGACTTTATTTATCCTGATATAGACTGGGGTAGTAATAGTGTAAAGGACTGAGAGCAGGGAAGTTTCTGAAGTGTGTTCAGATGAATTTTCTGGATCAATATGTTCCCAGCTAGTGAGGAATGAGGCATTACTGGATCTGGTTCCGGGGAATGAGGTGGGCCAGTTGGATCAGGTGTCAGTCAGGGAATATTTAGGGGACAGGCTTTATAACATCATAAGGTTTAAGTTAACTATGGAAAAGGAAAAGGTGCAATCCAGAGTAAGAATAATTAATTGAGGCTGGGCCAGTTTCAGTAGGGTTCAGTAGCTCTGGCCCAGGTAAAGTAGAATTAAACATAAGCAAGCAAAGCTGTAACAGAACAATGGGTTGCCTTCAAAGAGGATATGGTTTGGGTATAGCTGATATACATTCCCAAAAGGAGAAAAGGTAGGACAAACAAAGCCAGAGTCTCGTGGATGACAAAAGAGAGAGAGAGTAAGATGAAGCAGAAAAAAGGTATAGAAGTCAAGCTGATTATACAAGTGAGAACTGTGCTGAATGTAGAAAGTTCGGATAGGAAGTGAAAAAAGTAATGAGAGCAGAGGGTATGAGAATTAGCCTGGCAGCCACCATGAAAGAAAATCCAAAATGCTTCTATAGGCATATAAAACAGTAAAAGGTTAGCAAAAGGAGAGGTGGGGCCAGTCAGGGATTAAAAAGGAGATTTACACATGGAGACAGGGCATGGCTGAGGTATGTATTTTGTATCTCTCTTGACCAAGGAAACAAATGCTGCCAAAATCAGAGTGGAAAAGGCGATAGTTGAGACAGTGCAATAGTTAAAAATTGGTAGTAGTAGAAAGGCTGGCTACATTTAAAGTTGACATGTCATCAGGGCCGGATGAGACGCATGTGAGGATACCGAGGGAAATAAAGGTAATCTTTGCCCTTTCGCCACTGTCCTAAGGTAAAAAGGCCCTTTCCATCCACTCTAACCAGGCTCCTTAAAATGTTGTACATTTCAATCAAATTTCCCTTCATCCTTCACTGCTCCAAGGAGAACCACCTCAGCCTATCCAATCTTCCTCCATACAGCAATTTTCCAGTTCTGGCAACCTCCTCATAAATCTCCTCTGTATCCTCTCAAGTCGTTGAGGGACTCTTAAAGAAAGAATCAAAAGGCAGACTATTATTTAAATGGAGAGATACTCCAAAAAAGTGCTGATTTGGGTGTTCTTATGCATGAAAAGTTAGCATGCAGGTGCAGCAAGTAATTAAGGAGGCAAATTGAATTTTGGCCTGTATTGCTAAGGAGAACAGAAGATCATAAGAAGTTGGAGTCAGAGTGGGGCATTCAGTCCCTAGAGCCTGATCCTCTGTTCACTGAGATCATGACTGATCTGATAGAATTGAGGTCACAATTTCCTGCCTACCATAACCCTTGACTCCCTTGTAGATCAAAATTCTGTCTAACTTGGCCTTGAGTGTAATGTATCCAGATTTGCTGATGATACAAAATTCGGTGGGAAGACATGTTGTGATGAGAACGTAAGGAATCTGCAAGGGGATATAGTTAGGTTGAGTGAGTGTGCAAGAACTTGGCAGATGGAGTTTAATGTAGGAAAGTGTGAGGTCATGCACTTTGGTGGGAAGAATCAAAAGACAAACTATTATTTAAATGGAGAGAGACTCCAAAAAGGTGCAGCACAGAGGGATCTGGGTGTTCTTGTGCATGAAACACAAAAGGTTAGCATACAGGTGCAGCAAGTAATTAAGAAGACAAATAGAATTTTGGCCTGTATTGCTAGGGGTTTGGAGTTTAAAAATAGGGAAGTCTTGTTCCAACTGTATAGGGTGTTGATGAGGCCATGCCTGGCATACTGTGTACAGTTTTGGTCCCCGTATTTAAGAAAGGATATACAGTATTTAAGGCAGTTCAAAAGAGATTCACTAGTCTGATTCCTGGGATGAAGGGGTTGACTTATTAAGAATAGCTAAACAGGTTAGGCCTTTATTCATGAGAGTTTAGAAGAATGAGGGGTGATCTTATTGAAATGTACAAAATTCTGAAGGGGCTTGACAGAGTAGATGTTGAGAAGATGTTTCCACTAGCGGGGGAATCTCGAACTAGGGAACATAGTTACAGAATAAAGGGACATTCATTTAAAACTGAGATGTGAAGGAATTTCTTCTCTCAGAGGGTAGTGAATGTCTGGAATTCTCTACCCCAGAGAGTTGTGGAGGCTAGATCACTGTAAGTATTTAAAGAGATGGTAGATAGATTTTTGAAATATCGGGGAGCTGAGGGTTATGAGGAGCTGGCACGAAAGAGGAGTTGAGGCCTGGGCAGATCAGCCATGATCTTATTGAATGGCAGGGCAGGCTTGAGTGGCTGAATGGCTCCTATTTCTTATGTTCTTATGTACAGAAGAGAAGAATAGAAGAATAAGAGGATATTTGATAGAGGTGTTCAAAATCATGAAGGGCCTGGATAGAATAAATAGGGAGAAAGTGTTTCCATTAGTCGAAGGGCAGAGAACCAGCGCACACTGAATTGAAGTGAATGGCAAAAGAATCAAAGGTGACATGAGGAAAAACATTTTTACACAATGAGTGATTCGGATCTGATGTGCTGAAGGAAGATTCAATCATGGCTTTTAAAAGGGAATTGGATAAGCACCTGAAGGAAGCAAAATGTGGGGAATGGCAGGCGAGTGGGACTAGCTGTGTTGCTCTTGCAGAGAGCCAGCACAGGCATAACGGGCCAAATGGCCTCCTTCTTTGCTGCAACTATTCTCTGATTCTGTCTAGTCTTGATGAATTTAAACTTGCATATAGAGCAACAGTTGGCTATGTCCCAGAAAATCCAATACAGGAAAAGTGTTTTGCAAGATTATTTGTTATATACAACAGCTTTGGAGACAGACACTAAACGAAACACATGCCATTGTTTTCGTTTCATCTGTTTACTGGATGTGGGCTTTGCTGGCTGGGCCAGCATTTATAGCCCATCCCTAGTTGCCTTTGAGGAGGTGCTGGTGAGCTGCTTTTTGAACCGCTGTAGTCCACATGGTGTAAGTACACCCACAGTGTTGTTAGGAAGGGTGTTCCAGGATCTTGACCCAGCAACAATGAAGGAACGGTGATATATTTCCAAGTCAGGATGCTGAGTGGCTTGGAGGGGAACTTCCAGGTGGTGGTGTTCCAATTTATCTGCTGCCCTTGTCCTTCTAGATTGTAACGGTCGTGGGTTTGGAAGGTGCTGCCTAAGGAGCTTTGGTGAGTTTCTGCAGTGCGTCTTGTAGATGGCACACACTGCTGCTACTGTGTGTCAGTGATGGAGGGAGTGAATGTTTGTGGAAGGGTGCCAATCAAGCGGGCTGCTTTTTACTGGATGGTGTCAAGCTTCTTGACAGTTGTTGGAGCTGCACTCATCCAGACAAGTGGGGAGTATTCCATCACACTCCTGACTTGTGTCTTGTGGACAGGCTTTGGGGAGTCAGGAGGTGAGTTACTCATTGCAGGATTCCTAGCCTCTGACCTGTTCTTGTAGCCACAGTATTTATATGACTAATCCAGTTCAGTTTCTGGTCAATGGTAACCGCCAGGGTGTTGATAGTGGGGGCTTCAGCGATGGTAATGCCATTGAACGTCAAGGGGCGATGGTGAGATTTCCTCTTATTGGAGATTGTCATTGCCTGGCACTTGTGTGGCACAAATGTTACTGCCACTTGTCAGCTCAAGCCTGGATATTGTCCAGGTCTTGCTGTATTTGGACATGGACTGCTTCAGTATCTGAGGAGTTGCAAATAGTCCTGAACATTGCGCAATCATCAGCGAACATCCCCATGACCTTATGATGGAAGGAAGGTCATTGATGAAGCAGCTGAAGATGGCTGGTCCTAGGACACTACCCTGAGGAACTCCTGCAGTGATGTCCTGGAACTGAGATGATTGACCTCCAACAGCCACAACCATTTTCCATTTTGCTAGGTATGACTCCAACCTCTTTGTCGGGAACAATCAGTTCATCTCAAACCTCTTCTGTTAAAGTTTCTACACAACAAACATGAGCGAAAACATTGCTTCTATCAGCCTCAAATCCTACCTGCTGATGATCAGATTGGTTCATTTTTGACAACCTCCACCCCCTTGAAAATGTTGATTTTTTTTCTCTCTTGTGAAATACTGGCAAATAAAATATGGGTTGAAAGCTGACAGTTTACATCTAAGATGATGTTGGCAAACTATTTAACCACAGGGTATCAGAGCTGAGTTTACTCCTGCTCTCAACCAATGTCCACTCAGATGAACCTCATGTCAGGAATACCTGACCTTTTCCTGTTCAGATCAGCTGTGATGTTCCAATTGTTGATCAGCTAACTCTGTACATACTAAGGATAGAACCAGTGCCCTTCAGGTCTATACAGTTTAGTATGGCACGAGATAGCACCTTATCTACTTGACTACCCAGGAGCACTGCTGTTTCTAGATTGCACAACAACAGCCATCTTTTATCAGTTGTTATGCCTTGTGGTTTCCAAAAGTTGGACATTATCGCACTTTTTGATACAAATGCTGGCGCTTTCTTCGAATATATTTCACAGATCTCAGCATGTGCCGTAGACTGTAATGCAGTAGTGAGTGTTGTGCCACTCTGCATACTTATGTGTACATATATATGAAAATTTGGGCTGTTTTTAGCTGTTGAATCTCAGTTTCCCCCATATGCTGTTAACATAGTGTTGCTTGGTTTCAGAGCATCTTTCCTTGAGTAATCATTTTCTTTCAGGAAAATTGTATTGCCTTTATATATCAATATAACTGTTCTAATCATTAACATTTTTTGTATATATTGTCTAAACAAAAATGATTAACAATAGATTTTTATAATCAAATTGAACACCTAAAGAGTTTTTAACAGTTTGTTCTCTTTTCTCAACAATATTATTCACGGTGTTGCTTAGGTAGTGAAATATTGTGCCTCTTCTGAGCTAAAGCAGCACACTGCAGAGGGTCTTTAGCTTGGCAGTACTTCTTCTCAAGCTCTGCTCCATGATATAATATTAAGCTACATCCGCAGTTCACTCTTTTGCTGTTGCAACTCAACACTGTCATTCCTTTCTTTTTCAAGTTCTTCTATTTGAAGCATGTACTGTTGAAGTTTTAACCTGAGGTTCAGGACCCCCTTCATGGATGCCTCCACTGCGAGCTATATAACATGAAGTTTTCTCTTCCATATGCTTCTTTACAGCATTCCACGTTATGTCCTGCTCAACCTTCAGTCTTTTCAGGTCAGTGACTTTATTCTCTAGTTCTAACTTTTCACCTTGAAGTGCTGTAAGTTCTTGGAAATCTTTTTCTTTGGCTGCCTGAACTTTCCTTTTTGGTCAGGAGCTCATTATGTCTTTCAATATTGGCCTTGAGAATTTCAATATCTGACTGCAACCCATTCATTTGGTTTTCCATGTTCTCTCTAATGATGATGGAATTTACCCAAATGAGGCTCTGTGACTCTGGCAACCGTTTTCTTACTTCTGAACAGAGGGCACTTTTCAATGGGTGTGCTACCTTCAACCCTCAGTGATGCCTCCTTCATCTCACTGTTTACTGAGATTAGCTGCAGCTCTTCGCAACTTCTCAACCCCAGGATAGCAAGACCACTTGTTTCTGTGAAGTATAACATGTAGTTAAAGTCTTTTCCTTTGTGCGTCCCTCAGATTTGGGCCGTTTTTAGCTGTTGAACCTCAGTTTCCCCCATATACTGTTAGCATAGAGTCGCCTGGTTTCAGAGCATCTTTCCTTGAGTAATCATTTTCTTTCAGATTTCCAGGAAAGATCTTCTGATGCAGTCTGTGCATGATCAGGGGGAAGGCAGTGGCGTACTATTGCCAGTATTGTCACTGGACTAGTATTCCAGAGACCCAGGTAATGCTCTGGGGACCTGGGCTTGAATCCCACCATGGAAGATGTAGACGTTTGAATTAAAAAACAATCTGGAACTGAAAGTCTGATGATAACCTTGAAACCATTACTGATTGTTGTAAAAACCCATCTGACTTACTAATGCCCTTTAGGAAATCTGCTGTCCTTACCTGGCCTGGCCTACATGTGACTCCAGACCCACAGCAACGTGGTTGACTCTTAACTGCCCTCTGAATTGGGGATGGGCAATAATTGCTGGCCTAGCCCACATTCCATCAATTAATTAAAAATAAGTATTCAGCTTCAGATTTATGGTTATGGGCTCATTTCTCCCTTTCTTTCTGATCTGAATTGAAAAAGTGTTCTTTTCACTGGGAACTGTTGCATGCAGCCATTTCATGTAGTTGTCTGACATATTGTCATCTTTCAGTGTATGGATGTTTTGGTTTCTTTTCCTTCTCATTTGTCCTGTTGCTCTGACTCTGGTATCTAGTACCTATACCATTTTCTTTCTTCATTCTACATATATTTCCCCAGCGATTTGGCTTTCCACAAGCTCTGCAGTTTGATTCCTATCCAAATATTGCCTTCTATCTTTGAATTCACGTGATCATCCATAGCTCTTGTACATTTTTCTCACTGCCTGATGTACATTCTTTTGTTGCTGTTTCACTGCCTCAACTATGCTGCCTTCCCTTGAATTAACTTAAAGCCACTTCTCTGGGTAGTCAGCACCTTCATCTGTCTACTCGAGGCTTCATGTGATCTGACAGTGTCAACAGGCTGCACATTGTGAGCTTGTCTTTTCCAATCAGATTGTTTTGTGTATCAAGGTGTACAGAGTCCCAAATGAGCTCCTACCAGCCTTTCATCTGTTCCTTGATTTTACACTTGCTGGCTCCATTTCATTTTCACATTATTCACTCGGTTTTTCTCTCTCTGGTACTAAATCGGGTTGATTTTTCTCAATTGAATTCAGCAATAAATCTGTTTAAAATGTTTGAGTTTTGGTGTTTCTCGCACGCTAGCTGCCACCATGTTATATCTTGTGGTTCCCAGAAACTCGAAATAATCTTTTCGACTTAAATTTCTTCGAATATATTTCACAAATCTCACCATGTGCTCAGGACTGATACATTGTGAATTTGATACACAAGACTGTTATGCAATAGTGAGTGATGTGGCACCCTGAATACTTATGCATGCATATGCACGAGTATATAGTTTCTATATCACGTTGGGATAATATAACATTAGCCCTCTAAAATTTTGTAAGTTGTGCAGCTATATAGGAAATTTTGTGTTGTGAAATCAAAGCAATGCAATAACTGTGGAATTAAGTTTAAATTCTGTTTCCTTCTGCAGCACGGTTTGTTTCGTTTACGCAGCGAAGATTATTTTATTGAACCTATTCATGGCCACCCAAGGAAAGAAGAAGAGCAACAACCACACATTATATATAAGAGGCACGCTGTCCAGCAGTCTCAGAGGAAGCGGAATGATTTCATTCCTATGGGCACAGGGACTTGTGGAATTCAAGGTAAGGTTAATTTCACACAATTTCATCAAGATAATATTTCCAGGACGGAAAATAAAATATCATAGCTACAGTTGAAGGTGTAGAGATCTGCTGAGGACCCATATTTTTTCAATTGTCTGGAAAGAGGAGCTGAAACTAAACATTGTACTAAAGGTGCAAGTTTCCTCTTTTTTTTTGTCTGACCTGACCAATTCAAGTATTAAGAGAACAAGTGGGTACCCCCCAGCCTGACACTGGCCACCGAGAGATATGTGAAAGTAGCTCAGACACGATCTTCCATCCAGATCTTTTCCTCCTTACTGTGGGAAGCACCTAGCCATGGCTTACTGCCTCTACAGTTTAGTGTGACTGAAATTAAGAATTCGCTAGAGAGGCTATGAAACTTTAGACACTGCACAGGGAAAAGGACATGCAGATAGGTTTCTTAGGAACATAGGAACAGGAGTAAGCCTGTTCTGAATGAGATCACGGTTAATCTGTGAGCTAACTCCGTATATCTGTCTTTGCCCCATATCCCTTCGTTTCCTTTGGTTAACAAAAATCTATCAATCGTTTTAATATGGATGCTATGTCAACTGCCGTTTGGGAAGAATGTGACAAACTTCTACTGCCCTTTGTATGTCGAAGTTATTTTCTGAAAGGGATGACTCTAAATTTTAGGCTAGTCCTAATTCCCCAATCAGCAGAAAGAGTTTCTCTCTACCAACCCTATATGCCTATCTGTTTCCCTTTTGTATCTTGAAAGCTTTGATCAAATCACCTGTTAACCATCTAAAATCCAGGGAGTACAGCCCTACTTTGTGTAACTTCTCCACATAATCCAGGGGCAGGATTTTCACAGAGGGGACGGGGCCTGCTTGCCGACGCGTAAAATGACACAGTGATGTCAGGCGGAACTCCCGACATCACCGCGCCCCATTTAAATTTTCAGGTAGGAGGGGCGCAGCAGAATCAGTTGTGCCCCCGCCAACCTGTCAATGACCAATTGAGGCCATTGACAGAGTCATTTAACTAATTAGTGGACCTGCCCGTCCAACCTTAAGGTTGGCGGGCAGGCTGGGAGTCCTGGCGGGAATTAAAGAAAGCATGAAACCTCATCCACGAGTGGGATGAGGTTTCATGTAGGTTTTAAAAAATTTTATTAAAGTTTTTTTTAAAATTATGGACATGTCCCAACTCATGTGAGAGTGTCACATGAGGGGACATGTCAGGATTTTTTTTTTTCTTCTATTTTCAATATTTTTGACAGTAGAGGCGATCTCCCTGAGGTAGCACTTAGCCTCAGGGAGATGAGTGCACTCTTTCATGCACATGCGCAAAAGAGCTCGCTCTCAGGTTTAGGGATTCCCCCCGACCCCCGGCCCACACAGGGAGCGCATTGCGCTTCCTGGAAGATGTCATGCTGGGCGGGCTTTAATTGGCCCACCCGTGTAAAATGGCACCGTGCCCCCTATTGGGGGCGCCGATTGGAGGCCTGCTGTGCGTGCCCGCAATTCAACTTCACCCCCGATGGGGGGAAAACCCTGCTCCAGGTATTGTTCTAGCAAATTTGCACTGAACTTGCTCCAATGCCAGTATATCCTTCCTAGGGTGTGATTCCCAGCACTGCTCACAATATTTCCAGGCGTCATCTAACCAGGGCTTTGTATAGCTGTAGCATGACTTGTCACGCCTTGTAAGCCAATCCTCTCAATATAACGGCCAACATTCCATGAATCTTTTTGATCTGTCCATGACATTTTAATGTTTAAGTACATGGATCCCCAAGTCTCTTTGGAGATCCACTGCTTTAAGCTTCTCACCGATTGGAGAATGCTCTGATTTATCTTTTTTGGATCCAAAGTGGATGATGTCATACCTGTTTATATTGAAATCCTTTTGCCCATGCACTTAATCTATTAATATCTCTATGTAATCGTAAAGGCAATTATGAGGGTATGAAGACAAAGCTGCCTAAAATTAACTGGGAAATTAGGTGAAGGGACAGGTCAGTAGCGATGCAGAGGCAGACATTTATGGAGATATTTCATAACACTCAGCAAAGACACATTCCAGTGAGAAAAAAAGACACCAGGAGAAGGACATGCCATCTGTGGCTACCTAAGGAAGTTAAAGATTATATCAGGTTGAATGAAAAAGTATACAATTCCGTGAAGATGAATGGCAGGCCAGAAGATTGGGCAGAATATAAAATAGCAGCAAAGAATGACTAAAAAAAAATTACTGTCTGAGAGAAAGCTAGCTAGAAATGTGAAACATCGTAAGAGTTTATACAAGTAGTTAAAAAGGAAGAAAGTAACTAAAGTGAGTGTTGGTCCTCTAGAGAGTGAGTCTGGTGAATTATTATTAAAAATAAGGGAATGGATGCATTGGACAGATATGGTAGCTGGGATACTCCACTCAGGGCCTAAGTCTGGTGCCGGGAGTGAGAAGTCGGAGGGACTCCCACTGGAGACTGGACCGTGTGAGCATGAGAAATCGTTGTTCACCTAATTAGTTATGCAGCCAGGAGGATTACATCACACCGCGTGAAGGGCAGGTGTGAATTTGCGCTTCACTGTTATGTCCGGGCGCCATATTTAAGAGGCACCTGGACAGCAAGTAATTCACCATGCCAGAAGTCCAGGTCATAGCTTCCGGAAAGCAGCAAGCACCAGCCCATTCCTCAATGATGCCTCCCTGGAAACTCTCCTCCAGGCCATGACGGACACGAGGGATGCCCTCTTTCTGAGAGATTAGAGTAAGAGGCCCACCCGACTCACCATTATTGCATTAGAAGCAGATCAGAGAAGGTTCCCTCGACTGATTCCTGGGACCAGGGGTTGTCTTATGAGGAAAGGTTAGACAGGTTGGGACTGTAACCATTGGAGCTTAGAAGAATGAGCGGTGACCTTTTTTTTTAATTCATTCATGGGATGTGGGCTTTGCTGGCTGGGCCAGCATTTATTGCCCATCCCTAGATGCTGTTGAGAAAGTGGTGGTGAGTTGCCTCCTTGAACCACTGCAGTCCATGTTGTGTAGGTACACCCACAGTGCTGTTGGGGAGAGAGTTCCAGGATTTTGACCCAGTGACAGTGAAGGAACAGCGATATATTTCCAAGTCAGGATGCTGAATGATTTGGAGGGACACTTCCAAGTGATGGTGTTTCCATTTATCTGCTGCCCTTGTCCTTCTAGATGGTAGTGGTTGTTGGTTTGGAAGGTGCTGTCGAAGGAGCCTTGATGAATTCCTGCAGTGCATCTTATAGATGGCACACACTGCTGCCACTGTGCTTCGGTGGTGGAGGGAGTGAATGTTTGTGGGGGTGGTGCCAATCAAGCAGGTTGCTTTGTCCTGGATAGTGTCAAGTTTCTTGAGTATTGTGGGAGCTGCACTCATCCAGGCAAGTAGGGAGTATTCCATCACACTCCTGACTTGTGCCTTGTAGATGGTGGACAGGCTTTGGGAGTCAGGAGGTGGGTTACTTGTCATACGATTTCTAGCCTCTGACCTGCTCTTGTAGCCACAGTATTTATATGGCTAGTTCAGTTCAGTTTCTGATCAATGGTAACCTCCAGGATGTTGATAGTGGGGGAATTCAGTGTTGGTAATGCCATTGGACATCAAGGCGAAATGGTTGGATTCTCTCTTATTGGATATGGTCATTGCCTGACACTTGTGTGGTGTGAATGTTACTTGCCACTTGTCAGCTTAAGCTTGGTCATTACCAGGTCTTGCTGCATTTGGACATGGACTGTTTCAATATTTGAGGAGTAGCGAATGGTGGTGAACATTGCACAGTCATCAACGATTATCCCCACTTCTGCCCTTATGATGGAAGGAAGGTCATTGATGAAGCAGCTGAAGATGGTTGGGCTGAGGACACTACCCTGAGGAACTCTTGCAGTGATGTCTTAGAGCTGAGATGACTCACCTCCAGCAAGCACAACCATCTTACTTTGTGCTAGGTATGACTCCAACTAGTGGAGAGTTTCCTCCCGATTCCCATTGACTCCAGTTTTGCTAGGGCTCCTTGATGCCACACTCAAATGTGGCCATGATGTCAAGGGCAGTCATTCTCACCTCACCTCCAGAGTTCTGCTTTTTCTGACATATAGCAGCAGAGGAGATAATGGTGTAGTGGTAATGTCACTGGACAAGTAATCCAGAATTTTAGGCTAATGTTCTGGGGGCAAGGGTTCAAATTCCACCCGGCAGCTGGTGGAATTTGAATTCAAGCAATAATCTGGAATTGAAAAGCTAGCCTCAGTAATGGTGACTATTGTTGATAATCGTAAAAACCCATCTGGTTCACTAATGTCCTGGTCTGGCCTATATGTGGAGATGTGAATTTTTTTCTCTCAGAAGGCCTGTGGATTTTTTTTCTCCAGAGAGTGGTGGAGGCAGTGTCATTGAATATTTCTTAAGGTTGAATTCGATAGATTCTTGATTGACAGTGGAGTCAGAAAGTATAGGAAGTAGATAGGAAAGTAGAGTTGGGGCCACAATCAGGTTAGCCATGATCTTATCAAATGGTGCAGCAGGTTCGAGGGACCGCATGATCTCCTGCTGCTCCTGATTCATACGTTGGTTTATTCTACTTCTTTGTACATTGTGTACAATGTTGCCTACTTTTGTGTAATCAGCAAACTTAGATGTGGACTCTTTCCCATCATTTGAATCCCTAATAAACACATTGAATAGTTGAAGCCCCTCTGAGATGTCACTGGTCACAGCCTGACAATTGGAGTGTTATCCCTTCTCTTCATCTCCATCCGAAATTATATTTATTTCTGAGCATATTTATTCCTGTTATCGTTTTTATTTCTGCTATCATATTTCATAATTATACAAGGTCATACTCAAGCATGTTTTAAAACTGGGTTATGAGACTGTATGATAATCCCTATGGATTGTTATGAAGTAGAACACTGCATTTTTGTTTGATAAAATTGATCCATTTTCGCTCGTCAAAGCAATTAGGCAGATAAAAGTAGCTTCTTTCTGCAGAGCTTTTAGAAGAAGCTGAGGCCAGGTTAAAGGATTCTTCTTTGCTGTGATTACAGCCCCCTGCTTGCTGGCGGGGATCCACCTTGCATACAAAGTGACCTTTGACACAGGAAAATGGTTCTTGATCAAAAGCCCTGCACCAACTCTCCTGGGGTCAGAGAGAGAAAAGGCAGACCGATAACTCTAACCAGTTTTGTAATTAAATTTCTTCCATTGTGTTAACTTTTTAAATGACAGAGCCATATCTCTCAGCAGTGCTACTCGTTGCACTCATGTTTGGAGCTTGTCCCTGCCATATAACTGTATACTTTTCCACATTGCTTGCTGCCTTATTGCAGATAGAATAACGTTATGAAAAAGTGTGTTTAAAAAAGTAATATAAGTATTGGGAGTGACCACCAATATAAACAGGTCATTCTACTCAAATCCTTCTGTGCTGTGCCCAGAATATGGCAACAAAGCTCAGTATATATGACACTTCAGATACAATTTGATCTCAAACTGCCCCAGATTCGGAAAACAGCGGCAGGATTCTGCCCTAGATTTTCGCCGAGTCGCGTTGACACGGAGCCCTTTAAAAATGGCAGGCGGGTCCCGATTCCAGGATTCCCGACCCCAAGCTCAGACTTTCCATGATTTAGGAGTGCCTTTTAAGAGTGTGGGCTGATTTGGGTCAAAAGTGTGCGCCCGGTACTCCTGACCTGGTGGGCTCTATTGCAGAGGTAGGTACGTCCTACTCCTCTGCTATTCTCATGGAGTCAGACCAGCTTTTTAAAGAGTCATGGTTCACGAATCCTCAGTGCTTTTGCAGTTGACGTAGTCCACCGTGTGGTGCGATGTAGATCTGAGCGCCACGTGAGTGCAATCGATCGCACCCTGAACCTGTGGGAAATCTGAGACCTGGGCATATCTAAACGCTCTTGTGCTCTGGCTGTCCAAGCCCTGGGCGAAATGCAAAAATTTACGTGCCCTCGGAAAGATGGCATCCATGACCTCATGGATGCATTTGTGGTTGGTGGCTTGTGAGATCCCACAGAGATCACCTGAGGAGCCCTGAAAGGAGCCACTGGCATAGAAATTGAGCACCATAGTCACTTCCATGTCCTCGTGGTGCCAAATCCTGCAGTAGCTGGCAGAGGTGACCGACCAGCTCGCTAGACATGCGCAGCCACCGGCGACACTGGTTCTCGGTCATCTGCAGGAATGACAGGCGACGGCTATAGACTCTGTGTGTCACCCAGCCACCAGTCGCCTCAACAGCAGGGCTGCCCTTAACCCCGATCCCCCAATGCCCCTGAAGATCCAAGTCTAACAGGCGACAGTGGCGAGCACTGCATAACGTTGCTGTGTCCTCAACTCTGAGTTCCCCTTAAAGTGCAGGCTGCCAAGTGTACGCCTTTTATGTGCTGTTGTGAAACACGTCAGCGTGCTTTCCCGCTGACGTTGATGGACAATTCAGTGGGGGTGGGGGGGAGGGTGGGGGAATGATGTGGTGGGGCGGCGGTGGAGGGGGATTCTGGCTGGCTGGCCTTATAATAATATGCTGATGTATGACAATGAGATTCCTAATGTCCAATGGCGGGAAACGTGACCCGCTGTCGACGGGCCACATGGAGGATCGTGAACTAGTTTCCTGCCATCGTAAAAGCGATCATGCCACATTGACCGCTCACACCATTGATCACACCTGACACCGGTGGGCACAGAAAATTCCGCCCATCGTCTGCATGAGAGAGCTTTTTGCAAAGCAAGTTCAAAAGGTCCTCCTCATGCCCCACATGCCAGGCTATGCCCCCCCACACACTTGCATGGCCCCTCATTCCCCCTATGAAAGGCTATGTCCCCCACCCACCCCTCATGGCCCCTCATGCCCCCATACCAAGTTATGCCCCCACCCACTCCCATAGCCCCTCATGGCCCCTATGCCAGGCTATGACCTCCGCCCACCCCCATGGCTACATGCCCTCTTTGCCAAGCTATGGCATTTACATGTCCTTTAACCCATTATACACTGTATAGAACCATTGAACTCTATAGTAACAATAGGATGTATAAAAGGACTTCATAAAAAGTCATTCATTTATTATATTACAGTATGTTAAAAAGCCCTTTTAACTACATCCACTAAAGGTGTCAATCATCCTGACCCATTAAAGTATCAATAGCAGAAACTGCAAGCACTGAAACCTCTTAACTTGTGTAAATAAATATTGTGCAACTGACAGCAGAGATCAGAGATCCAGTGCTGTCAATCAATTTTCACATGGTCCATCTCTGACACTTCCCTTCCCTTCCTTGACCTCTCTGTCTCAATCTCTGGTGATAGACTGTCCACCAATATCCATTACAAGCCTATTGACTCCCACAGCTACCACGACTACAGCTCCTCACACCCCGCTTCCTGTAAAGACTCCATTCCATTCTCTCAATTCCTTCGCCTCCGTCGCATCTGTTCTGATGATGCCACCTTCAAAAACAGTTCCTCTGACATGTCCTCCTTCTTCTTTAACCGAGGTTTTCCACCCACAGTCGTTGACAGAGCCCCCAGCCGTGTCCGGCCCATCTCCCGCGCATCCGCCCTCACGCCTTCTCCTCCCTCCCAGAAACATGATAGGGTCCCCCTTGTCCTCACTTATCACCCCACCAGCCTCCCCATTCAAAGGATCATCCTCTGCCATTTCCGCCAACTCCAGCATGATGCCACCACCAAACACATCTTCCCTTCACCCCCCGGCAGCATTCCGTAGGGATTGTTTCCTCCGGGACACCCTGGTCCACTCCTCCATCACCCCCTATTCCTCAACCCCCACCTATGGCACCACCCCATGCCCACGCAAAAGATGTAACACTGCCCCTTCACTTCCTCTCTCCTCACAGGCCAAGGGCCCAAACACTCCTTTCAAGTGAAGCAGCATCTCACTTGCATTTCCCCCAACTTAATCTACTGCATTTGTTGCTCCCAATGTGGTCTCCTCTACATTGGAGAGACCAAACGTAAACTGGGCGACCGCTTTGCAGAACACCTGCGGTCTGTCTGCAAGAATGACCCAAACCTTCCTGTCGCTTGCCATTTTAACACTCCACCCTGCTCTCTTGCCTACATGTCTGTCCTTGGCTTGCTGCATTGTTCCAATGAAGCCCAGCGCAAACTGGAGGAACAGCACCTCATCTTCCGACTAGGTACTTTACAGCCTTCCAGACTGAATATTGAATTCAACAACATTAGATCTTGAACTCCCTCCTCCATCCCTACCCCCTTTCTGTTTCTTCCCCCTTCCTTTTGTTTTGTCCAATAATTTCTATAGATTTTTCTTTTCCCACCTATTTCCATTATTTTTAAATCTTTTATGCCCTGCTAGCCTTTCCACCCCACCCCCACTAAAGCTGTACCTTGAGTGCCCTACCATCCATTCTTAATTAGCACATTTGTTTAGATAATATCACCACCTTCAACGCCTCTGTGTTCTTTTGTTCTTTTGTCTGTGACATCTTTTGATTATCTGCTCCTATCACTGCTTGCTTGTCCCTACAACCACACCACCCCCCACCACTTCTCTCCACCACCCCGCCTCCACCACCTTAAACCAGCTTATATTTCACCCCTTTCCTAAGATTCACTCAGTTCTGTTGAAGGGTCATGAGGACTCGAAACGTCAACTCTTTTCTTCTCTGACGATGCTGCCAGACCTGCTGAGTTTTTCCAGATAATTCTGTTTTTGTTTTGGATTTCCAGCATCCGCAGTTTTTTGTTGTTAAGCAATATTTTCCCTGTTTTCTCAGGTGTCTCAGTACTATAATGGATATCTTGGCTTTCAGCCAAGAATACACCATGAGTTTTGACTGAGAACCTAGAAATCCATTAGAGTACTAACTAACCTGAGCCCCAGATAAGACATTGCTTGACTGACAGCTCTGACTCTCAGGTCTCTGCTGTAAATTTCACAATGTTTATTTGCATAAGATTAAGAGATTTCGAGTGCTTGCACTTCTTGCTATTGATACTTCAAAGGGTCTGGATGATTGACACTTTTATTGCCCTGTGGTAAAAGGACGTTTTGAACATAGTGGGAAATAATGAATGAATGACTTTTTAAAAAGTTTTTTTTTTGTTGTAACTTATTTTCACTATCGGGTTCATTTGTTCTGTGCAGTGTATGGTGGGTAAATGGGCATGTGAGCGCCATGGCCCATGAGGGGGCATGGGGACCATGGCGTGGATGGGGGAATATCCTGGCATGGTGGGCATGAGAGGCCATGGGGGTGTACAGTGGCACATAACTTGTCATGAGGGGCCATAGTGAGTAGGTGGGGGCCATAGCCTGGCATGACGGGCCAGGATGGGGCATGGGGCTTGTGTGAGGGTGAGGCATCAATGAGGGTGAGGGCTAGAGGACTATAGCTTTCCAATATAAATGGGATGAAGTCTGACAGCATCGAAGTGGGACTTAAGCAGCCAGCCTAGACACCTGGCAGCCCCTTTAGCTGCCATCGAATATTTTCCCAATTTGGCTAGTCCGGCTGCAGCCCACACATGTCCTCATCCATCCCCCCACACAGCCATCCCACTGCAGCACCCCCTCCTCCCTCCGACAATGAAGATCCCGCCTTTGTGGGCACTCCCGAGGCAGGCGTGCGAAGCCAGGAATTTTCCTAACTCCTGCTACCTGCCTTGGTGATGAAAATCCAGGCCTGTGTCTCTATTTTAAAACATACGTCTTCTGAATTAAGCAACTATATATCCCATATTTGTGGGGCTAGCTTTATTGTGGTCCTATTAAACGAGTTATTTTCTTGATATGATCAGCTGAACAGAATTGACTGGTGATTAGGTTTAAATAGTTCTCTTTTTGAAGTAATAATTGGAAGCATTCTTGACCTTTCATCTAAAATGAATTTTCCACAGGTTGGATTTAAGGAGGCAATTTTCCCCAGATCGCTTTGGTGCTGCAGAATCTCTGATGTTATCAGGATGGGGCCCTAAGCTGCAACACTGATTTAGCCCACATGCTTAGCGCACAATGTCGTCTTGTTAAAGGAGATGACACTTGTGCTGATTGATGGGTAAATTGTCTGCTAGTGCTCTTAAAGGGGCTGCACACTATATAGGTTGCTTGTGCTTGACCAATTGCCTTCCCCTAACAGCAGCCATCTGATTGATTGTAAACTAGTTGTTGCAGAAGATTATGGTGCTATTTAGAAGTATATCAGAGTTTACTGTTCACTTGTTGCTGGATGTTTGAAGAGGACCTTTGAAAAATATTGGAAAATTTCTGGGATGTTTTCTCAAGACTTAACTATTATCAACAGTTATTCTGGAAATCCTCTGAGTCCTTCACCTAAAAGGAACGAGTGCTGTCCTACTTTACCTTAATGGACACCTTATAGGTGAAAGTCAATGCTTGCTCCTGGCTATTGTACTAGGGGACCCATTGGGTTGTCAGGATGAATGGGAGGTGGACATGAGGCGAGGCAGAGCACCACTAGCTGCTGGAGGAGTAAAGGGCAGGAAGGCAAATTAACTCCTTTCTGTGTGCTGGCACAGGCCACCTTTCCTCTTCTGGACTTCCTTCAGTGGGACCTCAGGTGCTGCATCCAAGAATCTGTGCACTCTCTCATTCGTCCCCAAGTCATCCCGAAACTTGCTGCTGTATGTCTGTCAGTGGGCAAACCAGCTCACTCCACACCTACAGTGGATGTATGTGAGCACAGGCTTTTTAAACAGCTTCAGGAAAGTTGTGGGGGTGCTTTTTTGCCAAATTCTTTAGATGCAGAAGAGATGGCCAACATGGGGCCTTAACTGAAGTGGTACCTTAACATAAGATGCCACATTGGTAAAGGTGTTGATGCTGATGTTAGGAATGGCCACTTGGAGCATGTTAAACAGCTGATTGCTCATTAAAGAAGCAGCATGGCATTTTGATGACTAGTGTTTCAACTTGCTAGGGCCTCCCTTGGTCTGGATAAGGAATAGAAGGTGGACGCAAAGCTAATAAAGTAGCATTAGCTGCTGCAGGAAAGAGAGCGACAGGAGGGTGAGGTGAGCTCCATCACTCATGTAGATACAGGTTATCTTTTCATCCTCTGGAGCTACTCCACAGGACCCCCAGTGCCATATCCAAGAGCCTGTGCACCTACTCCCTCAGTCTCTGAGCCATGCTAGAACCTGCATTGTGTGCCAGCCAGAGCATTTCAGCCATACCTTTAGTAGAAGTGGATGCAAGGAGCTAAGATTTAGAGAATCACAGTATCACAGAATTGTTACAGTGCAGAAGGAGGCCATTCGACCCATCGTGTTTGCACCAACTGTCTGAGCATTATGACTCAGTACCATTCTCCTGCTTTTTCCCCATAACCCTGCACATTGTTTCGGTTTAAATAACCATCCAATGCCCTCATGGATGACGCGATTGATCCTGTCTCCACCACACTTCCAGGCAGTCCATTCCTGACCCGAACCACTCACTGTGTGAAAAAGTTTTTTCTCACATCGCATTTGCTTCTTTTGCAAATCACTTTAAATCCATGCCCTCTTGTTCTTGATCCTTATACGAGTGGGAACAGTTTCTCCCTATGTACTCTGTTCAGCCCCTTCATGATTTTGAACACCACTATCAAATCTCCTCTTCAAGGAGAAGGATTTCAATCTCTATCTTCATTACTGCAGTTTCGCATCCCTGGAACCATTCCTGTAAACCACTTCTGCACTTTCCCCATGCATTCAGATACTCCCTTAAGTGTGGCACCAGAACTGTACATAATACTCCAGCTGAGGTCTAACCATTGTCCAATGTTTCAGCGTAGCCTCCTTGCTCTTGTACTCTATGTCCCTATTAATAAAGCCTAGGATTCTGTATGCTTTATTAACTGCTCTCTCCACCTTCCTCCAGCCATAAAAGTATCCATTAACCATTACTCATTGTTTCCTACCACTCAGTCCCTTTTATTCCATGAGCTATCACTTTATCACAAGTTTGTTGTGTGGCACCAAATTGAATGCCTTTTGGAAGTCTATGTACACCACATAAACAGCATTACCCTCATCAACCCTTTCTGTTACCTCTTCAAAAAAGCGCCAGCAAGTTAGTTAAACATGATTTTCCCTTAAGAAATCCATGCTGGCTCTTCCTAATCAACCCACATTTTTCCATGTGACTATTAATTCTATCCCGAATAATTGTTTCAAGAAGCTTCTCCACCACCGAAGTTAAACTGACTGGTCTGTAATTGCTGGACTTATCCTAACAACCCTTTTATGAACAAGGGTGTAGTGTTTTTCAGGGCCCTGGCACCTTTCCTGAGTTGAGGGAAGAATGGAAGATTATGGCCACTCTCACTTCCTTCAATATCTTTGATGTATCTTATCCGCTCCCAGTGCCTGGTCAACTTTATGTACTGGCTGTTTATCCAGTACTTCCTTATTGATTTTGAACCCTTCGAGTGACAGAATCTCCTCATCTGTCACTGTGGCCTCGGTAGCATCTACTTCCTTGGTAAAGACAGATGCAAAGTATTCATTTAACACCTCAACCATCCCCCCTGCCTCCATGTGTAAATCCCCTTTTTGGTCCCTGATCGGCCCTACTCCTCATTTTACCGCCTTTTTATCATTTATCTTCTATCATGCCGATAGAAGACTTTGGGATTCCCCTTTATGTTGGCTGCCAGTCTTTTCTCATAATCCCTCTTCGCTTCTCTTATTTGCTTCTTCACCTCCCCCCTGAACCTTCTGTTTTCCACATGGTTCTCAATTGTATTTTCTACCTGACACCTGTCCAAAGCACACTTTTTCTTCTGTATCTTAATTTCTATCTCCTTTTTCAAACAGGGAGCTCTGGATTTGTTTGCCCTACCTTTCCATTTTGAGGGTATACACCTTGACTGCCCAACCATTTCTTCTTTGAAATGGTGGCCCATTGTTCAGCTACAGTATTTCCTGCCAACTTTGGTTCTCGTCTATTCGGCCCAGCTCTGTTCTTGCCCCATTGAAGTCAACTCTCCTCAAGTTAATTATTCTTACTCTGGATTGCCCATTGTCATTTTCTACCCTCATCCTAAACCTTCTGCTTTATTTAAATTGTTTCTAATCAGTATTTGAATGCTAAATTTCCCTACTTGACACCTTCATGCAAATACAAATTATGGTAATCAACAATTAAGACCAAAATTGTATACTAAATCCAGACTTTCAAACAGGCACAGTACCCATTTACTGCCTTTGGCCAAGACAAAAACACTATATGGGTGGAATTTTGCATGCCTACTGGCTTCAGTGGCTGGCGTGGACCATATGGTGAGAATGCCAGAAACCGGTTTCACGTTATCATGAAATCAGTTTGTGATAGTCCGCTCAGCCTGTCAATGGCAGGCTGCGTTTCTCACCATTAGATGTTGGGAGCCTCATTGTAATACGTCTGCATATCATTACAAGGTCAGGCCGTCGGTATCGTCCCCCCTGCTGGATCGTCCACCTACGTTGACGGGAAAACACGCTGGCACAGAACACATCTTGACAAGTGTGACGTGCGGAAGTCAGGACTTAGCACCAGGGCCTTGCTCACATCGCGGACATCTGAGGAGCAGAAGATGCTGGAGCCCAACAACAATGGCATACTGAAGGAGCATCCATGGCATGTTGGGTGGATTCTCATAGATATGGCTCTGCTGCGAAGCAGCCCATGGAAGTTGGAAAGTCACAGTTGAGGGTCTGTTCACAATGGATGATGGTCGAGGGGGTGGAGAGGAAGGTCCATTTGTGTTTGGGAGAGAAAGATGTACCGGGGATGGGAGAGGAAGGTCTAGGATCGACTGGGAGAGGAAGCGGTATGGGGGGGTATGTGGTGAGGTTGGGGGGGAGAGAATGAAGGAGTCGGGGGTGGGGGGTGAACTTGGAATGGGGTGAATGAAGGTGTCGTGGAGGAAGGAGGGGGACATGCACGTTCACCTGGACATCCCCAAAGGAAAAGGGTTGTGGCTGGTAGGTCGCGGAGGGGAAGTGGAAGACGATGCCAGGTGGTCAATAGTGATTGGGGAAAGGAAATGGGTGACAGGGGAGTGCAAAGGATAGGGGAGTGAATGAAATTCTGTATCACCACCATGCTGTCTAAATCGAGAGTTGTGGTGGGAGAGATCAGGTGCTGCACGGGAGTGTGATCAGTGGATGGGTGGAGATTCAGGTCAGCTCAGATGGACAACTGAAAGAGAACCCCAATAGGCAGCATTTAAAATGCTCAAGACATTGGGCAGAATTTTACAGCCCCGTTTCAGCGGGGATGTATGGCTCCATTGACTTCAGCAGGAACGTAAAATCCCGCTGTCGTAAAATTCTGCCCATTGAGGTGAGTGTGAAATGGGAAGGATCCACATGTGTGGGAGAGTGTTTGCACGAGGCTCTGAAAGGCCCTGCCACACACACACACACACACACACTTCTTCCTCCAGAATCACTCGTTGGCCAACTGCTCCCTGTATGGTGACAGAGGATGAAGTCGAGAGGCTCACAGGCAAAGGGAACTTGGAGGGAGAGGACAGCCTCTGAGATTACTGAATGGGTGACCCAGGGGTGTACAGCTGCCGCTTCTCCTCCTTTTGGGTGCTCAGGGCACCAGTCTGATTCCTTGAGAGGAAAAAGCACCTGGAGGGACATTGGAGGCGCCCTGCTTCCCTGTTGCATTGCCACTGCTCACCCAGGGCTCCCGCGATGGAACGCAGGTCTGCACACATCTCTGCGTTCTGCTGGACCAGGGTATCCATGGCATTCATCATCCTCCCCATGGAGAGCTCCGTACGCAGACATGTGAGCACCACTTCATCAGACAGCAGGCGGTACTCTCCTCCGACTCGTCAGCTGCTCTTTTGAGGGCTTCCAACAGCTCTGCCATGATGTTTCCCCACCTTCTGCTGACTCTCCAGGGCGAGTTAGAGGCCAAATCCAGAGGCTCAGCATCTGACTCTGATCTCACAGATACCTCTTCCCCAGCAGTCCTCCAAGCTTTGGGGAGCTTGGCTGCATCTGCCTCCTCCTGCTGCGGACATGTGTCCATGCAGTGAAACATGGCACTGCATGAATGTTTGTGTGGTGAGTGGACCCATGGACGCAAGCTCGAGAGAATATGAGCCTGATGGAGATATGAGGGTGTGTGGGAGAGTTAGTGATGTTGTCCCTTGAGGAGTGAGATCCCCGTGGATGTGTGATGGATTTTTGAATGTGTGAATTGAGAGTGATGAAAAGAGTGACTTGCCTGGTGAAATGGATGAGACCATTCAGACTGTTGTGGCACTGGGTGACTGCCCACTTTTGCAGGGCATTGGCGCTGAGCACCGCTGCCACCTCCTCCCATGTTGGATTGGTGATGCCGCTGCCCATCCTGTGGCCAGAGCAGGGTTAGGACATCATGGAGGGCCTCTACGGCATCCAAAAAGTGCTTGAGCATCACTAAAGCAGGAGCCTGCAGTCTTTTTGCCTGTCGGAGCCATCCTGCCTTCAGTGCAGCAGTCATGGGCTGGAAGGACTGAGAGGTATGTACGCAGCTGCATTTTAAATGTGTGCCGGGCGTGATGAAGCAGCGAGGTGATAACATGGTGGGTGAATGTCAGCGTGTTTCCCAGGAATGTATAATTAATGCGGCGGGTTTGGTGTTATACGGCGTGAGAAACCGCCATTGCGGCCGGTGGGTAACACATCGTTTTTCCTGTCTGCTACCTCATTCAATGCAAATCTGGAATGATTCCGCCCTAAATGCTTATATTTTCAAAATCAACAATATCTGGTTTTAATCAGCTTCTTGGCAGAACATGTAACATCTCCTGTTACTTTAACCTGCCTTCAAAGTGTTTACATTGCAGAACATGGAAATGATTTGGACAGCTTGTGTATAGTAGATTTACCATGCATGGTGATTTCTGAAAACATGGCATTAGCTGCGACATGGAAGCCTCTGCATGTGATCCTTCCCTAGTTTCACACTGTGGCCTTTGTCATTTGGCTCAAAGTAAATTGATAGGCCACCACGTCCAGGGCTCTCAGTGTGAACTTTGTAGGTTCTATAGCTGACTATGCTTTTCTCCACCATAGTTCAGGCAGAAACAATTCTAGCGGGCTCACCGCCACACCAAGGGCACTGGTGTTGCCTCATGCTCATTGGAGCACCGCAGAACTATCTGAGTTGTTGAATAAGTTACCAGGAAAGCTTATTGAAGTAGACAGTATAAATCGATTGAAGAGACAAATAGAAGTGCTTCTGAAGGGAGATGAGGGGTCAGTAATGGTGAATGCAGGTAATTGAGGTTAAGTAAAAAAGGTATGTTTTGTGGAGCTTAAGGGTTTTTTTCCGTTTCTAAAAATGCATACATTTGTTACTGTAATTTATCCAGCATACAAAGAATATATAGTTTAACACATATTTAAAAATATCAGTGTCGTGCAAAGTGACTTAATTGCCTTGTTATAATCATCATGCCATATAGTGCAGTTGAATAGTATGTAGTTAAAATCAGTTGCAAGGGTTAAGTATGTTAGTGTGATAAATTGTACTAACTTTAGTGTTTGATTGCACAGCAACTAAAATAGATTGCATTGAAAATATGAAACAATAAATCCAAGTAATATTTTTTCAGTAGGACAGTTCTTTTCAAAACATGCCATCAGCATTAACTCAAGTGGCTTACTCAAGATAAAAACAAGTGACTAGCTCCTTTGGAAAAATTATTTAAGGAATGAGTATGCAATGTTCTAACACGTTAACTGTTCATACTCTTGCTTGCAAAATGAATCATTTCTTGGCTAATGCCTAATCCTCCTATGGTTTCATCCCCCTCTGATGAGTGATGATTAAAAATGGTGTTTGGAAAGGAAGTTGGCAACCTTCAAATTCAATGGAAAAAGGCATGAGGCATGACTTCCAAAGTCTGCCCCTGGTAATGTACAGTTAGCACCTGCTGCCCTCGATTTATGGTGCAGAATATATTGAAGTTGTCCTGCAATGTGCTAAGATTTTCAGTGCTGTGGAATTTGTATTATTTACATTGTGGGGCAAAACCTCCAGCATTGCAGGTAGTGGCACAATTTTGACTTTTGTTTACTGGGTGCATAGCTTCTCAGTTAGCTGGGAGAAGTCATGCAGGCCAGTCAATTGATCAGTGCTGTAGTGGATGTTTGCATTCCTGTGTGGTGATACAGCTGTATCTGCAGGAATGTTGGGCATCTGTGTTCTGAAGTGGCTTCTAGGAACATAGGAACAAGAATAGGCCATTCAGGCTCTCCACTACTTCTTATCTTTACCTAACAAAAATTGCAAGCTGAAATTATCCCAGCATCCACACCTTTCTCAGGGAGACAATTTCAAATTTCTACTACTCTTTATGTGAAAAGGTGCATTCTGACTTTCCTCCTTAATGGCCTAGCCCTCATTTTAAGATTATACCCTGTGTTCTTGATTTCCCATAAGAGGGGGAACAGTTTCTTACAATCTACCTGATTGAATTATTTTAACATCACAATCAGAACGCCCTCAATCTTCTATAATTAATAGGCTTGCTGCTCCTGTTAAAGCAAAATGCTTAATGTATTTTGCTACGGCACCAATTATAGAAATACTATATTGTGAAAGGGTCATTAGATGGACAATTTAGTTAACTGTAACTTTATTAGCAGAGTGGAATCCTGTTATATAAGCAATATTGTAATTCAATCAAAAAAACTAAGGCAGGATTTTTAGGTCGGTGGGTGGGCGCAATCGGCGGGCCCAGGATCGGCCGGGGAATGGACCACCAACCGCGATCAGCTCCTGACCACTGCCGGGGTAGGGGCGGGAGGAGGGTGGGCGTTGATGTAGGTGCGGGCGAGCGCTGAATGAAAGCTCCCTGAAGGCAGAGTGCTGCCTCAGGGAGCTGAAGATTTGAAAACAATTAAATAAAGTTTTTAAAATTAGGAAAAAAAGATGTTCACATGTTACAATCAGTCACCCGATGATAAAAAGGCTGTCCATAGCTCTTGATTTTTTTAATTTAATAATGGAAACCTCAACTCGCCCTTGGATGAGGTTTCATGAAAAATGCAAAGTCCGCTTCGCCCATCGAAAAATCAGAGACAATTGCAACCTTAATTGCACTAATTGGCATCTTAATTGCTGGCGGGCGTGCTTCCGACTTTTGCGTGTGCCTGCTGACCGAAATATTGTGCGATTTCGTGTCTGATTGGGTCAGGCATATGCCCGCCTGCACGACGACTTAAAAGTTCCGCCCTAAGCCTTTCCATTTTTGTGCTCCACAAATTTGGATTTTTATGCCCATTCACTTCACTGCGTGGAAAATGGTGGGCCGGTAAGAGCTGAAGTGAAAAACCCAGGCCTAAGTAAATATCAGCAAACAAAATAAAGCAAAACATTGTGATGATTTGCTTCTTTTGCATTGCAATTTTTCACTGCCAGGAGAGCAACTTTGGATACACCACTGTGTGTCACAAAATCTGAGCCCAGTATTATATGTGTTACGATCCCCAGAGAAACTGATAACTTAAAAAAACAAATTCCTCAGTGACCGATGGAAATAAACTGAAGGGCAAAACTTCATGTGCAGAATTTTCACTTTGGCAAGCGTCCCGATGCCAATTGCAGCCATGCAATAGTTTGGTTGGTGGGCGCACGTGGGAATCGGCAGCGCACCCACCGACAATTAAAAGGTCTATTAAGGCCATCAAAGGATTGATTAACTTAAATTTTTTGTTGCCCATCCAACCTTACGGCTGGCGGGTAGGCTAAAAGGCCAAAGCAGCCTTTGAACTTTTTTGAAAAGCTCATCCACAGGCAGGATGAAGTTTCCAACATCAAATAAAAATGAAATAAAATGTTTAAAATTTCATTTATAACGTGTCCATACTCATGTGACAGAGGGGACATATTTTATAACATTTTTCAAATCTTTAATTTTTTTGGAAACGCTTCATCTTCCTGAGGCAGCCCTGTCCCTCAGGGAGATTCTCACGTGTGCACTCGTGCGCATGTGCGAAGTACGCGCTTGCCCCGCCTACCTACCTCCCCCCACCTGCCCAGGTAGCACTGAACGCTGCCGCTCTCGTTTCACACTGGTTGGGCCTTAATCAGCTTCCTGGCCAGCCCGCCACCAGCCCCCGACGAGCCTGCCTGACAAGGGCAAAATTCTGCCCCATGTTTCAAGACTTTTGCTGCAACAAGCAAATTAAAATCAGTGCATATCAAACACTACTTGACAAGCAACTAATAAATTGAATGAAAGAGCAGGCATTTTCACATTAGCTAATGCAATTGAGATACATCTTACAACTCCTTTTGCTATGCACTGCATGTCTGACAGATAAATATCATTACAAATATGAGTCCCAAGTTATTTCCAGATTTCCAACAAGCACACTTCTCTCTGACACGCCAGGTTGCAACTTCTTGATAGTCAGCCCACTCACCCTTCCAGATCAGCTTCAGTGGACCAGCTCTCACCAGCTTCCTGATTTGAACAGTAATGGCTCCATTGTTTCTCCACCTGTCTCTGTGTCTTTGTATCTTTCTCCAAAAAGCAGCAGTCCCTTTTGTATGTCAAAATCATCACTTGTTTTTCAAAAGGTATTGGTTTGGGTTTCTTTCTCCATGACAATCAGACTACATGGGCCTGTCTCAGGAGATAAGTTTACTAACACCACCATCCTTGCTATCCATAACATTCCGTTTCAACTTAAGTTAAAGAAGACATTTTAAAACTTGTAAAATCCCGCATTTGTAACACCTCCCCAGAGTGCTAATTTACCCTCTTACCACCCGTCTGTAAACAGAAAGATGTTTTGATGGTTTCCCTCTTTATAAGCTGTGGCATATTCAGCAACTCCTCAGTTTTGGTGCAATCCAATTTTCTATTAATAATCCCACAGCAAACTTGAGATTGGATGAATTCAAAGGGTTAGTTTATTTGCACACACTCAAAATGCAAAAAGAGGGTTTGCAATGTTCCCTTTGCATTCAGGTAGTGACGATAGGGATGGGGAAAAGAAATATTTACATTACAGAGACCACAGGGAAAATAAATATTGTTTCACGTGCATTCCAGAGTCCAGAATCAAAGTGCAATGAGTTATTCCTTCATGGAGGTTTGTGGGCTGTAAACTGATGCTTGATAATTCACTTTCCTGGTGGTGTTGACTTCACACAATGAGAAAGGCATCCAGAGGTGAATCAGTCTTGCCGGTGGTGGTACAGAATTTCCAGCAGAAGCAATGTAGTTGAGGACCAGGTATTCCACCTGGGCAGAGCTTCTTGTCTGTGAGACTGCTAGTTAGGTGGTAAACAGCAGACTGAGCTATGCAGGCAGTATTACTTGTTCCACAAACCAGAGGCCCATGTCACATGACTCCCATTTTTCCACCAGGTCTTTGACAAAGGATGTATATCCACCATTTGGATTCCTAAGACTGTTAAATGTCTCAGCCACTAGGAATTGAAAGGAACGTTGCAGTCACTTTCTCTTAGCAGATGATCCATCTGCATCTGGCCAGCCTAGGTTATTAAATGTAGTTGGCTTTTGTGTAACGCTCTTTGAAGTTGGTCTATATAGTCCACAGGGTTGGCCGTGGCTCCTCAGAGATAACGAGGTGTGCACTTTCACAGAACTGCCAAGTAGCTTCTTTTGTTTGGAAGTCACATTATAAGGCTTGACCCGTAACAACCAACTGAATGTGACAAGTAAGATTTGAAGTCCAGCTTGTGTAAGATCATAGAGTCCCAACCCACCTGAAAACGTGTTTCTTTTACTACTGGATGATTAATTTTCTTTCAACCTGCGCAAAAGAGCTCCTTTTTCATTTAGCCTAGTATATCTGGCTTTTCCATGGCCTTGGTTAAGATATTTTACCATGGTCTACAGGCGTCCCCACTGTTGAGATTTATCACGAGACTTGTGTTCAAGGATGCTATGCTTCAGTGAAGAAATGTTAGAGAATCTTTGTGTTCTTCTGCGGGCGTACTTGTAAGCCTCCTCTTGTACGAGGACAGCACTGTCAGTCTAAGTGACAGTTAACACAATCCTGCATTTTTGTGCAACTTTGTCATTTTGAGTTGCAACTGGGGTCTTCACTGACATGAACCAATTTCTATCCTATTCCTGCCTTATTTAGGTTACCGATATCCCCTTTATCATAGTAGCACAATTCAACTAATTCACAGTTCCTGCTCAGGAAAGACATCAGAGCGCTTTATGATTTTACCACGAGGCAAGATTTCTAAGGGCGCAAGGAAAAAAAACAAAGCCTCGGGCAGGATTTTTAGGTCATCGTGCAGGCGCGATAGGCATGCCTGGGGGTGGCGGAGAAAGGAACAACGCCTGCGATCGGCCCCTGACCGTGATTTCACCCTGGCTGGCCAATTAATGGGCCAGCCAGTGTGAAAGCATGCGCTGAAATGTTCAGCGCTGCCGGGGTGGGGGTGGGAGGAGTGCGGGCACTGATGTAAGCGCGGGTGCGGCTGAATGAAAGCTCCAGAAAGCAGAGAACCAATAAATAAAGTTTTTTAAATCCGGGAAAAAATGTCCACATATCACAATCAGTCACCTGAACGTGTACATGATACGAATTCTGTCCATACATTTTGAAAGATTTAATGACGGAAACCTCATCCCATCCTTGGGTGGGGTTTCATGAGAAATGCGAAGTCTGCCTGGCCGATTCTCCCAAGGTTGGATGGATCACGAAAAATCAGAGACAATTACAACCTTAATTGCACCAGTTGGCCTCTTAATTGTCGGCGGGCGCGCTTCTAACTATTGCACACACTCACCGACTGAAATTTCGTGTGATTTTGCGTCTGATTGGGTCGGGCGCAAGCCCGCACGTCGACCTAAAAATTCTGCCACTACTGTCATTCTTTAAGAAAGCCCTCAAAGCAGAGGAAAAAAAACAGAAGTAACTTGGTCTCAGATTTATGATACTTTCCCTCTGTCCCCAATGGAGCTAAGAAATATTTCCTTGCTTATCTTCAGCCTGTATTGGACCCTGTGTTGCTGCTCCAGCTTCCACCTTCTCAGTAGTGGAGACACCTCTGATGCATCAACAGAGGCATGTCAGCTGCCCTGTACATTTAAATAACTTTCTCCCTGTCTCCGTGGGATTTAGGACAGGGTCAATGACAGACTAGTCTTGTTCCACCACCATTGCAGATGCCCAGACAGTCCAGGCTCATTGTTTAACTTCCAAATGTTGATGCTGTAGTTTCTTGAGGTGTTGAGCAACTACTCTGAGGTTCTACTGCAGGAAATTCAGATGCGGACCTCGATCTGGCAGCATTCAGGAGAAAGGAGAACACTGATGAGTGTGCACACTGGGTGCATTTTTGACTGCCAGTCTCCCGTCACCAGCAAGGTGCATGGAGAAGCATGTCTCCAAGATGACATAGGGCATTGTCTAGTGCTTGCCATCTCTATGGCCTCTGCCCCATTGCCATGTTGTGTTGCGGACCCCTAGGCAACTTCAGCTGCTGCCCCCATACCTGATTCAGCCTCTCTCTGGGAAAAAATTGTAGGAGATGTACAAATGTTCACTGCTGATGCTAAATAGTCCCTAGATTTGTGATGTATCCCTGTTAATCGTAATTCAAGCTCCTTCACATGCAAATTCAGTATTTCCTTGCAGCTGACATTCCTGATGTCAGTCGCAGTCTCTTAGGGACACGTTAGTACAGCAGTTGTGCTGCTGGCTTGGATTAATGATTTGGCGACATGAGTTCCTATTCACCAGCTGAGGAATATAATCCAGTTGATAATTTGTGAATTCAATAGTTATTATCAGTAATGGTGATCTTGGGCATGAAATTTGGATCATTGGAGAAGGTGTTCTGGAAGCTGGAGTCCCTCCGAGTTGCCATGCATTGCCTCCAGCCATCGTGGCTCCCACTGCTGGGAAGTGTGCTTGCAGGGTCGTTCCTGGTGTGTGACAGAAACCTCTGAATGGGTGCTGCTATCACATCAAACTGGCAGCAAGGTAATTTAGATTAACTTCTGTTACTGCAGAGTTTCTGGAATACTGTGGAGTGTATTTGAAAGTGTTAGGGTGAGTTGCTGGATTTGGCAGGGTGTTGGCAGTGGGAGGAGGGGTGGAGGTGGGTTAGGGTTAGGTGCTGGTGAGGTTTGCTGATTAGGTGACCTCTACATCCCCTACAATTTGTGTCCAGACACAAGCTGTTTGGGGGGCAGTAGTTCAGTTTCCTAGGGGGTCTGCAACATGACATGGAGATAGGGCAGAGGGCACAGAGAGGGCAAGCACTGGACAATGCCCTCTGTCACCCAGACTTCTCCATGCACCTTGATAATAACGTGATAATAATTGGCAGGCTGGCCAATGCACCTAGTATCTCAATGTGCACCCTCATTAGTGTTCTCCTGAATGCTGCCTGATTGAAGTCCTCTCATGTGTCTCTGCAGCAGAACCTGTCTATAACCTTACTGGCTTGGCCTAAATAGCCAAGTGGTTATGGTACTGGGTTTGTAACCCCAAGATCAAGAGTTCAAATCTCACAATGGCAAACTATGAAACAATGTAACTTCATCTGACTAGGAACTGATGGAAACGTGTTTGTACTCGAAAGAGTTATAACCTTACCCTCAGAGATGCTGGAACACAAATTTTCCTTTCCTCCTGGCCTGGCTACAGCACATTCGTGCCTGGTGGCTCACCATGTGCAAATCCCAACTCTATATTTGCAATCGGAACGTTTCGAAACGTCAACTCTTTTCTTCTCCGCCGATGCTGCCAGACCTGCTGAGTTTTTCCAGGTAATTCTGTTTTTGTTCTATATTTGCAATGCCAGTATCAGAGCTGGTGACTGTGAGTGTCAGATCAAGTGTTGGGGCCACATCATCTGTGCTGTGCCTTTGCTCTTTCTATTTGCTTAAATCCTTCAGGGAAGGGAATTTGCCCATCATTCCCTGGTTTGGTCTGACGAAAAGCCCACAGCAAAGTAGTTGACTCATAATTGCTCTCTGAAGTGATCAATTAAGCCAGCAATTAAGGACATTTGGGGATTGTCGTACAAGCGACACCCACATGCAGATAAAGAATAATAATAAAAAGCATTGTTTAGACATAAAAATCTTGGAAAGTTGATGGAAATTTATGAAGCAAATCTAAAAGTAGTTTATGATAGCCTCAAGCTGAGGAAAAAATAATGGAAGGGCATAACGTGTTTGCATTATACAAATTGTACTGTCGTTGGCTGTATCTCATCTCTAACCAATTAAGCTCTCAGTGAATTTTATGGCTCTCAGCAGCTTCACAATTTGATGCACTTGATCATAAATGAACATAGTGAGAAAATGATCTGACCTAACTTCCAATCATTTTAATTATAAAAAGTTATGTTTGGCTTGACTCAAGAGTGTGAGAAAAGTAACTAGTCAGGATTCTTTCAGCTAATCTTTGAAATTTAGAAATACTACATTTATTTAACAAGATTTTTTTGGTCAGCCATTACACTGATTATTGTGTGGTTTCTTTTGGCTATAATGCCAGATTTCTGCCTCCACAATTCCCAATTGACAGTAACAGTTCCTCAGCAAAAATTGTATGGGATAATTTTATTGTTTAATAAACCAGTGAAAATATTTTAAATGATTTACCCTGTAGAAGTTGGTTGGTCGTTATAAGTTTTCTTTATATTATCTAAAACACAGAAGCAGCTTTCTTGTCCTGCACTTCCAAACCCTCACATGTAAAGGTTATTATATTTCATCGACTTGGGCACCGGAATCGACAATGGCAAACTTAGCCCCGTCGACCCTGCAAAGTCCTCCTTACTAACATCAGGGGGCTAGTGCCAAAATTGGGAGAGCTGTCTCACAGTCAAGCAACAGTCTGACAAAGTCATCCTCATGGAATCATATCTTACAGATAATGTCCCACACACCACCATCACCACCCGTAGGTAAATCCTGTCCCACCTGCAGGACAGACCTAGCAGAGGTGGCGGCACAGTGGTGTACAGGCAGGAGGGTGTTGCCCTGGGGGTCCTCAACATCGACTCTGGACCCCATGAAGTCTCATGGCATCAGGTCAAACGTGGGCAAGGAAACCTCTTGCCGGTTACCATGTACTGTTCCTCCCTCAGCTGATGAAGCAGTGCTCCTCCATGTTGAACACCACTTAGAAGATGCACCATAAGACCATAAGACATAGGAGCAGAAATTAGGCCATTCGGCCCATCGAGTCTGCTCCACCATTTAATCATGTCTGATAAGTTTCTCAACTCCATTCTCCCGCTTTCTCCCCGTAACCTTTGATCCCTTATCAAGCAACAACCTATCTATCTCGGTCTTAAATACACTCAATGACCTGGCCTCCACAGCCTTCTGTGACAATGAATTCACCACTCTCTGGTTAAAGAAGTTTCTCCTCATCGTTGTTCTAAAAGGTCTTCCCTTTAGTCTGAGGCTGTGCCCTCAGGTCCTAATCTCTCCTACTAATGGAAACATCTTCCCCACATCAAGTCTATCCAGGTCTTTCAGTATTCTGTAAGTTTCAATCAGATCCCCCCTCATCCTTCTAAGCTCCATCGAGTATAGACCCAGAGTCCTCAAACGTTCCTCATATGTTAAGCCTTTCATTACTGGGATCATTCTCGTGAACCTCCTGTGGACCCTCTCCAGGGCCAGCACATCCTTCCTGAGATATGGGGTCCAAAATTGCTCACAATATTCTAAATGTAGTCTGACCAGAGCCTTATAAAGCCTCAGCAGCACATCCCTGCTTTTATATTCTAATCCTCTCGAAATAAATGCCAACATTGCATTTGCCTTCCTAACTACTGACTCAACCTGCAAGTTAACCTTAAGAGAATCCTGGACTACGACTCCCAAGTCACTTTGCAATCCAGATTTCTGAATTCTCTCCCCATTTAGAAAATAATCTGTGCCTCTATTCTTCCTACCAAAGTGCATGACCTCACAATTCCCCACATTGTATTTCATCTGCCACTTCTTTACCCATTGTCCTAACTTGTCCAAATTCTTCTGCAGCCTCCCCACCTTTCAATACTACCTGTCCCTCCAACTATCTTTGTATCATCTGCAAACTTAGCCAGGAAGCCCTCAGTTCCTTCATCTAGATCATTAATGTATAAAGTGAAAAGTTGTGGTCCCAACACTGACCCCTGTGGAACTCCACTAGTCACCGGCCGCCATCCTGAGAAGGACCCCATTATCCCCACTCTCTGCCTCCTGCCAGACAGCCAATCTTCTATCCATGCTAGTACCTTACCTCTAACACCATAGGCTCTTATCTTACTGAGCAGCCTCCTGTGTGGCACGTTGTCAAAGGCCTTCTGGAAGTCCAAGTAGATAACATCCATTGGCTCTCCTTTGTCTAACCTACTCATTACCTCCTCAAAGAATTCTAACAGATTTGTCAGGCATGACCTTCCCTTGATGAAACCATGCTGACTTTGCCCGATTTTACCATGCACTTCCAAGTATTCTGAAATCTCATCCTTAATAATGGACTCTCAAATCTTACCAACGACCAAGGTCAGGCTAATTGGCCTGTAATTTCCTGTCTTTTGCCTCACTCCCTTCTTAAACGGGGGGTTACATTAGCGATTTTCCAGTCCTCTGGAACCCTCCCTGACTTCAGTGATTCCTGAAAGATCGCCACTAACGCCTCCACTATCTCTTCAGCTATTTCCTTCAGAGCTCTGGGGTGTAATCCATCTGGTCCAGGTGATTTATTCACCTTCAGACCTTTCAGTTTTCCTAGCACCTTTTCCTTGGCAATTGCCACCATACTCACCTCTGCCCCTCGACTTTCTTGAACTTTGGGGATGTCACTCGTGTCTTCCACTGTGAAGACTGATGCAAAGTAACTATTCAGTTCCTCCGCCATTTCTTTGTTCCCCACTACTACTTCTCCAGCGTCATTTTCCTGCGGCCCATTGTCCACTTTTGCCTCTCTCTTACTCTTTATATATCTAACAAAAACTCTTGCAATCTTATTTTATATTACTGGCTAGATTACCCTAATATTTAATCTTCTCCCTCCTTATTTCTTTTTTAGTTGTCCTCTGTTGGTCTTTGTAGACTTCCCAATCCCCTGGTTTCCCACTGCTCTTTGCCGCATTGTATGCTTTCTCTTTAGCTTTTATGCTGTCCCTGACTTCCCTTATCAGCCATGGTTGCCTCATCCTCCCTTTAGTATGCTTCTTCTTCCTAGGGATGAATTTTTGTTGTGTCTCCCAAATTACTCCCAGAAACTCCTGCCATTGCTGTTCCACTGTCTTTCCTGCTAGGCACTAAGGGTGGCAAGGCACAAAATGTACTCTGGGTGGGTGGTTTCAATGTCCATCACCAAGAGTGGCTCGGTAGCACCACTGCTGACTGAGGTGGCCAAGTCCTAAAAAGGACATAGCTGCTGGGCTGGGTCTGCAGCAGATGGTGAGGGAACCAACAAGAGGGAAAAACATACTTGACCTCACCCTCACCAACCTGTATTGGTAGGAGTGATCACCACACATTTATTGTGGAGATGAAGTCCCATCTTCACATTGAGGATACCCTCCATCCTGTTGTGTGGCACTACCGCTGTGCTAAATGGGATAGATTTTGAACAGATCTAGCAACTCAAGACTGGGCATGCATGAGGCGCTGTGGGCCATCAGCAGCAGCAGAATTGTACTCAAACACAATCATAGCCTGGCATACCACCCACTCTACCATTACCATCAAGCCAGGGGATCAACCCTGGTTTAATGAAGAGTACTGGAGGGCATGCCAGGAGCAGCACCAGGCATACCTAAAAATGAGGTGTCAACCTGGTAAAGCTATTACACATGACTACTTACGTGCCAAACAGCTTAAGAGCTAAGTGATCCCACAACCAACGGATCAGATCTAAGCTCTGCAGTCCTGTCACATCCAGTCCTTAATAGTGGTCGACATTTAGTGGAGGAGGAGGCTCCACAAATATCCCCATCCTCAATGATGGTGGAGCCAGCCCATCAGTGCATAAGATAAGGCTGAAACATTTGCTACAATTTTCAGCCATAAGTGCCGAGTGGATGATCCATCTTGGCCTCCTCCAGAGATCCCAGCATCACAGATGCCAGTCTTCAGCCAATTCGATTCACTTCACATGGGACTGGATACTGCAAAGGCTGTGGGCCCTGACAATATTCCGGCAATAGTACTGGAGACTTGTGCTCCAGAACTTGCTGCACCCCTAGCCAAGCTGTTCCAGTACAGCTACAACATTGGCATCTACCCAGGCATGTGGAAAATTGCCCAGATATGTCCTGTCACAAAAAGCAGGAGAAATCCAACCCGACTAACTATCGTGCCATCAATCTACCCCTGATCACCAGAAAGTGATAGAAGGGTTATTGACAGTGCTATCAAGTGGCAGTTACTCAGCAATAACCTGCTCACTGACACCCAGTTTGGGTACCGCCAGGGTCACTCAGCTCCTGACCTCATTACAGCCTTGGTTGAAACATTGTCAAAAGAGCTGAACTCCAGAGTTGAGGTGAGAGTGACTGCTCTTGACATCAAGGAAGCATTTAACCAAGTGTAACATCAATGAGCCCTAGCAAAACTGGAATCAAAGGGAATTGGGGAAAACTCTCCACTGGTTGGACTTTCCCTCTATCATAAGGTCAGAAATGTCCGCTGATGATTTCGCAATGTTAAGCCCCATTCGTGACTCCGCAGATACTGAAGCAGTCCATGTCCAAATGCAGCAAGACGTGGATAATACATAGGCTTGGGCTGATAACTGGTAAGTAACATTTGCTCGACACCATCCAGGACAAAGCAGCCCCCTTGATTGGCACCCCATCCACCACCTTAAACATTCACTCCCTCTGCCACCAATGCACAGTGGCAGCAGTGTGTACCATCGACAAGATGCCCTGCAGTAACTCACTAAGGCTTCTTCAACACTACCTCCCAAACCCACGACCCCTACCACCTAGAAGGACAAGGGCAGCAGATGCTGGGAACACCACCACCTGGAAGTACCCCTCCAAACCCCACACCTGACTTGGAAATGTACCACTATTCCTTCACTGTTGCTGGATTAAAACCCTGGAACTCCCTTCCTATCAGCATTATGGGTGTCCCGACACCATATGGACTGTAGCAGTTCAAGAAGGTGGCTCACTACCACCACCTTATGGGCAATTAGGGATGGGCAATAAGGGATGGGCAATAAGTGCCAGCAATGCCCACATCTGGTGAATTAATAAAAAAAGTAAACTGTAGTTTTTTTTTCCGTCTTAGTTTTAAACAAGCTCACTGCTAGAGGCAGCTGCAGTTAGTTAATCAGGTAACTTGTTAGAACTAATTCCCTAGCCAGCCATGGCTGACTCAGCTCACTGGAATCTTACCTAGTATAAATACAAGAGATTTAGCAGATGCATGAATTAAGTCGCACCAAGGTGGTAGCTGGAGACTGAGTGCAGTGAGACTGACTGCTTAATTCCGAGAATTTGCTAAGTGAGGGAGAAGGTGCAGTGAGGAAGGAGGCCTTGTCTGGTCCTTTAGAAAAATGAAGAGGTCCAAGAGAAGGATCTGAAGACAGTGAGATCTGAGAGCCCAAGCCTGGAGGGATTAATTAGGTATCAGGTGAGGTAATTGGTGAGTTTTAAGATGGTGCCCCCTCTAAACTAGGGAAGTAGTTTAAATCAGTACTGAAGAAATTTAAGTATTATATTAAATTTATAGCTTAAACTCCATCGCAAAACTACAGATAACATTGATGGATATTTGAACCTGGAACCTAATTAATTAAATAAAAACAAAATAAAGATGGCAGGGCAGGTAATGTGTTGCAACTGTAGCACGTGGGAGCTGGTGGACACCTGTGTGATCAGATCTGCATATCTGCAGTAAGAGCTTGCAGCTTTGGTGACTTCAGCTTAGATTGAATGAGGTGAAGACTGAACTTCAGACACTGCAATGCATCAGGGAGAGGGAAAGTTACCTGGACACTTTGTCCCAGGAAGCAGTCACACCCCTTAAGCTAGGTACTTCAGATTTGGTCCATGGAGCCATTGGAAGAGCCTCAGTCTTTGCAATTGTCCAATAGTTGCAACGTTCTTGCAACTTGTGTGGATGAGAGCAGGGACTCCAGGGAGGATGAGCAAACTGAGCACAGCATCGTGCTGCAGGGGACCATTAAAGTTTGGGGGGGTCGGGGGCAAAAATAAATGTAGTTGTGGGTAGGAAACAATACAGTTTTCTGTATTGGCAGTCTGTCCAGAAGGCTATGCTGCCTGCTTGCTGCCAGGGTTAAGGATATCTCCTCGGGATTGGAAAGGAATTTGGAGTAGCAGGGGAAGGATCCAATAGTTGTGGTCCATATGGGATTCAACAATATAGCGAGGTCTAAGCAAGGGGTTCTGCTGAGGGAGTATAAACAGCTGTAGACTAAATTAAAATGCAAAACCAGAAAGGTAATCATCTCTGCTTTACTACCTGAACCAGTGGTGACCTTACTGAAACATATAAGATTCTGAGGGAACTTAACTGGATAAATGCTGGAAGAATGTTTCCTTTTGTGGGGAAATCTAGAACTAGGGGGCATACTTTAAAAATCAAGGGTCTGCCATTTAAGATGGAGATTGGGAGGAATTTCTTCTCTCAGAGGGTGGTTAGTGTTTTGGAATTCTCTGCCACAGCAAGCAGTAGAGGCTGGGGCATTGAATATATTCAAAGCTGAGTTAAACAGATTTTTGTCAACAAGAATGATAAGGATTATGGGGGACAGACAGGAAAGTGGAGTTAAGGCAACAATCATATCAGCCATGATCTTATCAAATGGTGGAGCAGTCTCAATGTGTCAAATGGCTATCTCCTGTTCCTATTTATTATAACCTTATGAACCTCCTCTGGATTGCTCTTAATGCAAGAGTAGATGATGGCATAGTGAGAATGTCACTGCACTAGAAATCCAGAGGCCCAGGTTAATGCGCTGGAGACACTGGTTCAAATCCTACCATGGTTAGATTTAAATTCATTTAGTAAAATATAGAACCGATAGCCAGTCTATATAATGGTGACCATAATCTATCATCAGTTGTTGTAAAAACCCATCTGGTTCACTAATGCCCTATAGGGAAGGGAATCTGCCATCCTTGTCTGGTATGGTCAACATATAAATCCAGACCAACAGTAATGTGGTTGACTTTTAACTCCCTTCTGAAATGACCACTCAGATCAAGGGCAACCATGGACAAAAAAATATTGGCTGCCAGTGACACCCACAACCTGAGTATGAATATATGTAAATGAAATATCTTATGAACTCAACTGATTAGCCTAAATTGGTTATTAGTGTAGCGGTTAGTGTATTCAGGATTGTTCATCAAGTGCTGTCCAATCATAGCACAGACTGTGCTCAACCAGCCTGCACTTCTAAAACCCAAAACAAAATGCCTGCTGTTTGGTGTGATTCTGCAGTTGGACAACACGTGTTGAACAATCATGAGTTCATTAATAACAACACTAACAACCACTTTATGATAATCACTTAAGCTCATAACATGGCTCATTTATGCTTGCTCGAAGTGGCATGCATTCATACACAGGGACCTGTTCTCTGCACACAAAAGTAATATGTTCAAGCATTGTGTTTTATTTTTGAATTACCCGAAAGCTTGGGGACCATATAGTCCTCCATTGCTTTCTTCATGGCAAAGCCACAGTCAATCAGGTGAAAGCTTCAGCAGCATACCTCTCTTTTCAGTTATACCCCTTTGCCAACTCTTTGTAGCTTTCTTGCCACTTGCTTTCCTACCTATCCTTGTATCATCACCACGTTTGGCTAAAATACTTTTGGTTCCTTCATCTTAGGGATTAATATAGATTGCAAATAGTTGAGGTCCCACCACTGATCCAAGTGGCATCACACTAGTCATGATTTGCCAATCTGAAAATGACCCATTTAACCCCAGTCCCTGTTTTCTGTCATTTAGCCAATCCTATACCCATTCTAATATATCACCCCCAATACCATGGGCTCTAGTATAAGGGAAGACACAAAGACACCGGCCTGAATTTTTCAGTTGGCGGGCGGGCTCGGTAGGAGTGGGTGGGGGCAGTCGTGGAGCTGACCGCTGCCCAGGATTGGCTCCACGCCGCCATTTTATGCGGGCGGGCCAATTAAGGCCTGCCCAGCGTAAGATGTGAGCTGTAGTGCTCAGCACTACCTGTGTGGGCAGGGGGAAGAGGGAGAGTTGGGGCCAGTGCTCTTTCATGCAATCTCCCTGAGGCACGGACTTCCCTTTGATATTCAAACAAACTCTCAACTTATCTAAAAATGCAGATGTTAGATCCAGCATATTCACTTGCACCTCAAACCTAACACCCCCTCCTTTTATGTTTTAAACCTCCCTAACCAACATGTCTTCTAGTAACCTTTACACAGCTTAATTAAATCATTTACACGCACACACACACACACACACACACACACACACACACACAGCCTTCTTTAAAGGATAACACAATATTCCCCAAAAATATTTAAAAAAAACCTCAATTTCTCACACAAATAAGGACTCACATTGTTGAATTTTGGGTGACCTCAAGTTTACAGAGAATATGGGAGACCAGCCAGGAGTGGGTTGGAATAGTCAAGTCTTGAGGAAACAGAGGTATGGAAGAGGACTTGAACAGCAGACAAGCTGAGACAGGATCAGAGTCAGGTGATGTTATGGAGGTAAAAATAGACAGCCTGAGTGATGGTGAGGAAGTGTGATTGAAAGCTCATCTTTATGGCACCAAGGTTGTGAACATTCTGGTATAGCCTCAGACATTTGCCATGGAGATAGATGGACAGAGTCAGTAGCTAGGGAATGGAGCTTGTAGAGGGGACCAAGGCCAATAGCTTTGGTCTTGCCAATATTTAATTGGGGTGAATTTTTGTTCACCTAATATTGGATGTCAGCAATGTTACGACGAAGCAGGTGATATGTGCCAGGTGAACCAAATCCACAAGGGAAACACTATCACAATGGTTTTGCAATTTGTATTTTTTATGAGAAGATTTGTGCACTGAATTCAGAAGTAATGAGTCCACGACGCCTTTGGAGATTTTAAAAACTAAATTAAAATATTTATTAACAAAAGAAAAGATTTCAAGTGCATACATAAGATTGCAGTTACTTAATATTGTAACAAATCTCCAAATTCCTAACTAACCTGACTCCCAACTACACACCCTCTTTAAGGCAGAAGCCCAAAATAGATTTAAAATTTAAATAACAAGCCAGCAACTTTACCACAGCACCAATTCAACAGTGGAATTCCAAAAGCTTTCTTCCATCTTTGGTTACTGAACACGGCAGACTTCTTCAAAAGTATCTGGAGATTTCCCCAAGGTTGTTTTACACAGTCCTCTTCGATCTTACATGGTCCCCCAACATCACCTTCCTTCTTTCTTTGTATATGTTTCTCTGTCTTTAATCTATAAATTCCATTGTTTTATATGTCTTTGGAAATGTACTTTTCCCCCATTATAAAAATCTTTCAAGTTGCCAATATAATCAGTACCTTTGCAAAAAATAAACACACAGCTTGGCCTTGCCTACCTTGTTAATTGTAAACATCCTATCCCTTTGAAACTTAAACAACCCCTTCACTTATCCAAAAATGCAAATTTTCTTCACACCCTATATGCTGAGATCTTTTCTTTGTTTACTCATTTGCGTTTCAAGTGCCTTTTACTCCTAACTTCTTTTGATAGTTGCAAGCTTGCAGTTGATCTAGCTCCAATTCAATTAAATCACACAGACAGAACCCCACACACACTCACACATAAACCTACTTTACAAAAAACCACAATAATATTATGAAAAATAGTATACCTTCGTGACAGAAAGCAGCCTGTTAGTTTATCTATAGTGGAGGAGTCAAGAGAGGTTGTGATGATGAGGTAGGGCTTGGTGTGAAAACTAATGTAGTCCTTTCAGATGATGTTGCAAAAGGACAGTATTTAGATATGAAATAGGAGGAGGCCATGGATAGATAGATCCAGACAATATTAGGTACAATGCACACTGCTCCAAACAATTCCATCTCCACAGTTAAACAGACAACCACCATATATACTGTGAAGAATCACATATAAATAAATGGCTACTTGGGCAAAGTACCAGATACAGTGATTCAGAGCCTTCGGGAGAGAAGTGAGAACATTAGAAAAACAAAAAAAAAACACTGGAACTTGCCAACATCTTGAATGACAGTTGCTGTTGTAATACAAACAGGCTAAAAATAAAATTAAGCCACCATCTAAAATTCAAGACTATAAACAATAGCAGAGAGCAAGCAGAGATTACAAGACTCAAATTTAAACTCAAGGTTCAGGTGACCAATTCAACATGTTTAAGCAACGTTTATTGACCCTTCCTAATAGAATATGTCTTGAATAATGGCTATTTGAGAATGATTGCAAGATGGTAATTTAATCATGGAGTTCAGCAAATATATCTTGAGTGGTTTGTAACTATTGTTTGGAATCTAATGTTAGATTCAGCCTTAAACCCACCGGCAAGTATTCATTTTCTTCAATATAATTTCATCTCAGACTTTAATACCTTGGTTAAGAGGATAAGATGAAAATGTTTCATGAATGTTTTCCTGTGACTGGATATCAATAGTTCATGCAAGTAAGGATATAGGGTGATATATGGATAATTTTAACCCTATTTACCCAGTGGAAACTAATAGGCAGTTAAAATGCCCTGAGTTATGTATTTAGACTGGAATTGCCAGGATGCCACCATATGGGATTTTAACCTGCTTTTCTGAACAGGCAGAAGTGTACATGTCCTTCTTCACGTCATTGGCTGTCCCTCAGTTCAAGGATCATGCCTACTCAGGATCACGAGTTTCTGCCTTGGACCTCATGCCACTTAACAGGCCAATTCTCGACCTGCAGATCTTTGGGCTCATGGGGCAGGAAGTCCAATGAGGTGGTGGCATCCAGAGTGCAGGACCTGCTTCCTTTTCTTTCCTTCTATGCTGCTGCTCTGCCTCATCATTAAGACATTGTGAGCCAAAGCATGATGCAGCTTGTTGGATAAGATGCTGCCATTTTAAATAATTGGTAGCAAGCTCCTCTCAGTCATTAATGGCAATGCTGCTGCACTTCAAGGAGAGCTTCAGATTATCTTTGAAGCATTTTCGTTGTCCTTGGAACGTTGACCATTTGAGAGTTAATAAAACAGGACCTGATGGGGGAGACATTCATCAGCCATCCAGACACAGTGTCCAGTCCATCAGAGTTGATTTTAAGGGAGTTCTGCTTGAATGCTTGTGGAGCTGCCTTCAAGAAAGACACTTGCATTAGTTTGCTGGTTCTTCCATTGAAGCTGGAGGATGCAGCAGAGACATTGCTGATAGGATTTCTCTAGTGACCTTATGCTTTCTTTATGTATTGTGTTGTCTGATGCCATTGGGAGTCAATTGTAATTTTAACTCAAATCTGAGTGGGGAAGCTACTGCAGCTTTCCCACCAGGGCAAAGAAGAAGGTGATCCCTGAAAGAGGTGAAGAAAGATAAGTGCTAGGCGAGGAAGGGCAGTGTGCTTTGCTGCAAGAAGCATGTAGGAATTCGGCAGTTCTGAAGAAAAGTCATATTTGTTAACGGTTTCACTTTCCATGGATGCTGCCAGACCTGCTGAGTGTTAATAGAACTTTTTGTTTTTATTTTATATTTTCAGCATCTGCAGCATTTTGCTTTAATTTTAACTCAGGGTAGAATGATGAGGCAAGTTGGAATTTCATCCACTGCTCCAGAAATTAGAAATTAACTCCTAGGCCTCATTCCAAACCTTGGACTCGGCAGAAAAATCATAATATTCAGAGGCTGCTGGATGACACAAGGATTAGGTCATTTTTTTTCATTCAAGAAGAGTATAGGAAAACTCTGAAACTTAGGCTTCCCTTTCTTAAGAGCTAAAATAGACCAATTTCTGGAGGAGCGGATGAAATTCCACCTTACCTCATCATTCCACCCTGAGTTGAAGTTACTGCCTTTGTCTTCAAAATTGGGCAAGGCTAATGTTTTGCATGTAGAATTTCCTGTAGGCCATCATTAGTTTGCCATTAATTAATGGATAGATATTCTGTTAAAGAATGTTTTGATACCAGCGGAAAAGAGCAGTGAATGCGAATAATGGTCCTGAATTTACTGGAAACTTGTGCTATTGAAATGGCAAATGGCACATCAAGGGCATTGGTCTTGTCTTTCAACGTAGAGGCCTTTGGCATTACTCACTCCGTCCTGTAATTGCCTGGAACTTTTGCACTACTCTACAAATACTCTCTCCAAAACTGTGCAAAATTTATTAGATTTAAGTTTTCTTACCCTGAGATTTAGACTAATAATTAATTGCACAGGTGAATGTATTTTAATTCATCAGTTCAAAATAATCTTTTAGAATAGAAATTGCTGCTCTTTTGTGAAACTTTTAATTCTTAGCTGAGGTCATCAAAGTACTTCTTTCTCATTGTGTGTTAAGTTTAGTGCTTATTGGATTAGAAATTGGACCTTGTGCACATCTTAGGAGCATAAATGGGCATAATAAGGCACAAATTTGGGTTCCAGTGTCTTGTGGTCTAAGGACGTCTGAAAACATCCAACTCAACAAAGGGTTGGGCCAATTTTCAAGCTTCTGGCCAAAAAGCCTAAAACAGACATTATCCCTTTCATAATCAAATGTAGAACCAACAATCCTCTGGCAAATTGGAATCCCTGAGCAGAGCTGATGTCAGGCCTATTATTTAATGATTTTGCCAAGATGTATCAACCTGCCTCCTATGAAGTGTTGATGTAAGCTCTCTGACATTCATTTTAGTTAATTTCACATTGTTGTCTCTTCATTGGGGCAGCCAGGTTGGGGCACTCTAGAGATCACGTTCTGAAATAAATGTCAACTTTTTTTGCATTTTAATTACTGATCCTAGTTCAGATCATTACAATACCAAAGATGTCACAGTTTTAAAAACTGATTCAACCATTTTATTTTATAATCTAAATTTTATCTCTTCTGGCAGAATCATTTGATCATAATCAAAACATACTCTCTGAGTTTTGTGCTTGTTAATGAACGGTGCCATCTGAAGTTTTACTCTATCCTTCTTGATTGGCCAAGCATTTCTAGAAACATCTGTTCTTGTGACAGCTCAATTCCTATTGCAATTTTAACTGTCTTTTTGTCTATTAAGTTAATAGTGCAACTGCTTGACAATGAAGCAACATTGGTGTCACAGGCATTAGACTGTAATATTTTCTACTCATGAAAATTAATTCCATAAATCTCTCAGACCCTAATCTACTCGTACTCAGTACCAGAAATCATTAATGAAAAATATTACCTATTTGGCAATTGAAAACATTTCAGAATATGCAATTTTATTTCCATTGATGTTTTTACAATGCCTTTTGAAATCACATCTCGGATTTTTTACACACAACAGAATAAAAAAGCTATATGAGATTTGGGACTCTCTGGGGCAGAAATTTGTTCACATGGCACTCCATGTAGGGTGGAATCCATTCCAGTTACCTTACATGTCAGAGTTGACGGGTGCCTCCTGTAAAGCCATGCGTATGGTCAATGGCACCTTGCATCCTGCGGAAGTGTGCAATCCTGGTGAAGTTGTGTGCTCACTCCACTTGCTCCAACTGGCAAAAGGGAATGAGTTGTATTTAACATATTGAATACATATTGAAGTTGTGTGTAATATAGAGCCTCAATGATCGCACTTAGATAATAGTTGACTTTGAAATGAGAGATATTGCAGGTATTACCAGAAAGAAGCCAGATATGTAAAAGTTCATGGCCACAGTCACCTTCTCAGCCACTGCGAATGTCATCTGCACCTCCCTCTGAATCTATATTTATGACTGCAGGTGGTAGATTTCAGTGAAGGCCCCCCTAAAGAAGTGCAGATGTCTACACAATATTCCTCACTGAAGTATAGGTATGAAAATTTCTCCCTGGCCTCCTGCTGAGAGCCCTTCTACCCTTCCACCTCCTCCACCTTCCACTAACTTGTCCTCCTCTGTGTTGCCCCTGTCTCTGTCATGCTGCAGTACAAGGGGGGGGGGGGGGGTTGCAAACAGCTGCACCCATATCTGGAAGCAATTCTTTATGTAGAACCTTTAAAGTTAGAACCAAATCCTTCAGGGCCTGTCAGATCACACCCTATAGACTTCAACAACTTGAAACAAAAGTACAAACCACAAGCACTACTACAAGCTTACCATCTGATAGCATGATAGAATTCTATTAGCAAATAATCTGCAATGCGTTGATGGTCTTGTTAAATGGAGATTGTTGAGGTGATCCTTCTTGTTGCTGAATGCATGTTCAGACGTGCGAAATTGAGAGGGAGCATTAAGCTGGAGGGTTGAGCTCCAAAATGACAGGGCAGGCAACAAATCAGCATTAACACACTGGTGCCACAGTTTGCTTACTCTCCAAACTTCCAATGCACACTCCTTGTACCCGTGCTAATGCCCTACCTAAGATGGCATTTGGCCCACACTGGAAGTGTGCGTGTGTGCTGCGGAGACCATTTTGGAAGCAAAATGGCACCCAGAGCACAGGGGAAAAAGTCAGTATGCAACTGAACTTTGTGACAATAGTGCTTACAGGACCTTATTCCTAAGCTCTTCCTAACCCTGTCTAAATTGGATAAAGTCCATCACAGTTTATTCTTTAAAACTCTGCATTCCCTCTTAAGCAGAGGAAATGATGTGCAATCATAGCTATTTTCCCTTTGAAACCTTCTCTGAGCTTACAAGTTGAATATACATGGTGATCTAATGTCAAGCTTGGAATCCTACATCATTTCCTTCAAAAATTTGTAAGAAGTCTTGAGATCTACTGGAATTTGGCTTGTAGGTCACATGGGATAGTCAGCCAATGACATGTCAAGTACACTCAGGGACTGAGTGAATCCAACAAGTTCAATAGCCGTGCAAGAATTTGTAGAAAAAACAAGCTGTACAGAGAAATTGGCACAGATGGAGAACAGGGGCGATGGCCAAAGGGAAGTTTGAAAAAGTGGAACAAACCACTGTTAAAAGCTTTGAATTGATGTTACAAAGCAGCAGATTGGTAATATGGAATCGCAGTTTCACTCTGGCAGCTGAAAGAATAAATTATGGTCAGTTACATACCTTTTAAAGTATCTCAGTGTTAGCAACAAGTCTGCAGTTAGCATACAAAGAATGCAAAGGAACTACAGTGATAAGCATATCTGGCTTGATAAGTGGCAGCTGTGCTTCACATGAACACATGAAACACTTGAGAGGTGTGAAAAGAATTATACCAATCCTTGTTTCCAGTAAAACCGAAAGCCAAACGGTGAAGATGAGATTTTAATTCAAATTATGCCAGCTCCTCAGTCAGTGCAAAGGGTCAGTAAATTTTTCACAAACAACACTGTCGGCTCTCTGGTCACCTATTACCACCCCTGTAATTCCTATCAGAAGTGATGGGTGGCACAGGGAAAACCTACTCAAAAATGGGCAGTTGCATGCAAATTCCATGTAGATGAAGAACATCAAAACATCAGTCATTTTACAGACTTTTTTTATTCATATGGCTGGGGGAAGCAGTTATAGTTTGATGTCATGGTTAACAATCCGTTCAGTGGCTTTAGCTGACAGTGTGAATGCTTGTGATGCCATCAGGCTTGGATCTCTCAGGGCAGGAGCTCAGTGTGAGGGTGATGGTCGGACTTGGAAGGTCAGAGCCACAATATGAGCTGTTCCGCCTGTTGTGGAACAAGCGTCACATCCTCCCTGGCTCATCCTCAAGCGGTTACGGGTTCTTCAGCTGCTCTGTGGAAGGTGAAAATCTGGGACTTCACCGCTCAGGTCACTTACCAGGTTGCGGTTGCTGCTGTTGCAGTCAGCCAGGAGATGTGCCATTGAGAGGTGGGGCCGTCGCCAGTTTGCAGGGTGTGGAGTGTGTTCCAGTAGGGATTGTGGGATTCAATGAGCATGTAGGTCTTTCTATTGAGGTCCCGTTCAACAGCCACTTTGGACACAAATAGCTCGTTAGAGGTTGAAAAATTAGAATTCTTCTTCAGGCAACACAGTTCCGCTACCAGCAAGCCTGCAAAGACATTTTCCATGATGGCTAAATGGACTCCCTGGCAAAGTTGATGGACCTGCTTAATTATGGGAAACGGGTCTGACTGCATCCCCCCTCCCTCCACCCACCACAAAATTGGCTTTTGTTAGGGGAGCTTCATTTGCAGTAGGAAATTACATGACTGAGATGCACCAGGATTCTGGGAAAATGGAAATGCCTATCCTATATACTTAATTGGGATCCTGGTGCAACAGCTATTCATAACGTTGAAAATGCTGCACTTGATCCTTGTCAGAATTGCTTTCATGTGAGATTGGGTAATCGGACCATACCACCTTGTGCTAAATGTAGCCATAGTTTTTACAGCAGTGTTTTTGCACTCTGTGGTTTGTATTTCCACAGAAACCGCAGCATGATATCTTTGCCCTTGGTCTTCAATTTTTCCTGTAGGCATTCAATCTGGTAGAAATATAATTACTCAGAGGGCTGGCAGTCCTCCAGCATCTTGTCATTTTTCATATGCGCATCCAACTAAGAGTATTGGTGAGCTATTAAATAGGATGAAGCATCTCAGCCAAACTTGATGGTGTCTCAGAAGATCACTACCAAAGACAAGGATGGGAGAAACCCATTCAACTCCTTTGGGTTGAATTTCTCCCCCTTTGACGGGGTTGTGGCAGGGGCAGGTGGCAGCGAACGCGAACCCAATCGGTGCCCATGATCGGGTCTGCGCCGCCAATTTACCTGGGTGGGCCAATTAAGGCCCGCCCAACATGATGCGCGTCCGGAAGCGCTGAGCGCTCCCTGTGTGGGCGAGGATGGATTCCCTGAGTCGGGACCTGTGCTCTTTCGCGCATGCGCACATAAGAGTGCAGAAATCTCCCTGAGGCATGGAGGTGCCTCCGAGAGATTAGTTAAAGTTGTTAAAAGCTAATTTCAGGGAAGAAAGTATTAGAAGACATGTCCCCTCGTGTGACAGTGTCACATGAGCTGGGGCATGTCAGTGAAATTTTTTTATTGAATTTTAAAACCCTTCATGAAACCTCATCCCACCTGTGGATGAGGTTCCATGAAAAATGTGAAGGCCGCCTGGGCTCTTCACCAGCCCGTCAACATTAAGGTTGGACGGGCAGCTCACTTAACTATTTTAATTAGTTTTTAACAGGTCTTTGACAGTTCGGCGGGCACGCAGCTGCCTCGGCTGCATGCCCACTGAATTGAAAATCTAAATGACGCGCAGTGCCATAGGGATGCCCGCCCGATGTCACCGCGCGTCATTTTACGCGTCGGCGAGCGGGCCCCGCTTCCACTCGCCAACCAGAAAATTCTTCCCTTGAAGTTTCTCCTTTTTAAAAGCTGAACAGTCATATTAAAGCATTCAATTACATTTTAATTCTTTTAATTTCTGCTATTCCTCCAGAGAAATTAACCTTAACACTTATCACCATTTAAAGTAAAAAAAAACTTTCAATTTACTTTTCAACGGGCAGCTTTTTCCGGTCAGTGAGCGGGGGAAGGGCCCGCTTGCCGACATATAAAATGATGCGGGGTGATGTTGGGCGTGCATCGCGACATCACTGCGCGTCATTTAGATTTTCAGTTTGGCGGGTGCGCAGCCGACTTGGCTACGTGCCCGCCAAACTGTCAAAGGTCTATTAAGACATGTTAAAAATTAATTGAAGCAGTTAAATGAGCTGCCCATCCAACCTTAAGGTTGGTAGGCAGGTGAAGAGACCAGGTGAGCTTCTGAAAAACCATAAAACCTGCTCCATGGGCGCAATGAGGTTTCATGAGGGATTTAAAAATTTCAGAATATTTTAAAATGAAAGTTAAGGACATGTCCCGACTTATGTGACAGTGTCACATGAGGGGACATGTCAGTAACATTTTATCTATTCTTTAAATTGGCCTTCACATTTCAGTCGATCTGTGCACTCTAGCGCGTAGACCTGCTCAGGGAATCCCCCCCCCGCCCCCCCATGCCCACACAGTGCTTTCGGGCATATGTCACGCTGGGCAGGCCTTAATTGGCCCGTCCACATAAAATGGCAGCATGCCCCCGACTGGGGGCACCGATTGGGAACCCGCCCGCTCGCGCCGCCTCCCCCCCCACCCCAGCAAGGGGAAGATTCTGTCCACTGAATTAAATTTGTGCCCTTACTCCTATTTTAACTTTACCACATGTATGCTGCTTAGCATTTTGTAAACTTTGATGAGGTCTCTTTTTGCCTTTTAACATCTTCTTTCCAGGCAGCAGATCTTCAGGTCCCTTTAGCTTTTCTCACAGTTAATCCCTGTTATGACTCGGCAGTGTGCCAGGTCGATCAACTCAACGAGGGAAACTTGATCACATGGTCATAACAATTTTGCAATTTGTACTTAATTTTTAGATGCCTGCCGTGAATTCAGTAGTAATAAGTCCACCAAGACTCTAGAAATTTTTTTACAAAATTAAATTAAACATTTATTAACAAAAGAAAAGATTTCAAGCACGTGCATAGGTCTACAAATTATTACTATAATAACTCCTAAAATGCCTAATTAATCTGGCTTCCAGTTCCACCCCCGTTAAGGCAACAGTAAACAAAGAACTAAATTTTAAATAGATTCCAGCCAGTTAACACAATACCCTATGCAGTGGAACTCAAAGTGGCTTTTCCCAGCTTTGGTTTCTGTAGACAGCAGCTTAATGCACAACTACTTTCACACTTCTGGTAGATCATACAATGCTTTTCTCTGTGACACATAGTCTCTTCTCCTTTATACATGTTTCTCCCTTTTAATGCAAATTTCATTGTTCCCATATGCCTTTGGAGCTTTACCTTTCTCATAATATAAATAATTTCAGATCAGGTGCTAAGATTATCAGTAACTTTTGGGAAAAATAAACGCACTGCTTGGCCTAGCTTCTCTGGCTAAGTGTAACATCCTACCATCTCTTTGAAATTCAAATTGCCTTGATTTATCTAAAAATGCAAATTCTCCTCACCTCGCATTCTAAAATTTCAGCCAGGTTTATGTATTTAGCATTTCAAATCTAGCTTCTTTTTATAAGTCAAAGCCCCCAGACCAGCTGTCTCCAATTTAATTAAATCCCACACACACACACACACACACACACTCAGAAACAATCCAAACCCCGCTTTTAACCTACCTTTACAATAAATCACAGTAATATTGTGAGAATTATTACACTTTCATGACAATCCCCTTTGCAATTGCTGAACAGTTTTGTCACGCTACTCTGTATCCTTTCCAACCCGTAAGGCGGAGACATTTCTGCACGGCTACCTACTGGAAGCCAGATGCCCACAAATCGCCACCCTCCCCTCCCCCAACACCTCCACCTCCACCTGCCGCACCTGCCCACCCAGCTCACCTTCCTCCCACCACCACCCCAAGTCATGAAATGGCTCAGGTACACTCCAGGGGTAGGTCCCGCTCCTTATACATGAACAGTGGAAGGACTTGGGATGTAATTTGGACCTACCTGATATTGGAGAACACCTGGGGTTTGGTGGGGCAGAGGGGAAATGGAGAGCTGTGGGAGTGGGGGAGTGTTTTGGCAGTAGGAATAGGGAAATTGTTTTTTAAAGTGTTGTAATTTGCTTTGTTAGCCTGCCCTGGGTCTGGAGCGGCCCAGGATGAGGTTTTGCATCAGCTTCCTTTAGGTGTTCTGTGCTGTAAGGCACTATATGAACATCCTTATGTGGATGAGTTCAGACACCAAAAATACTACCTCCTTAAAATATAAAGGCTGGGCCTGCAAATATGACAAGCCCAGGCTCACGTAGCAACATTGAGGAAGCCCCAAGTAATTTTGTAGCAACAAAGGGTAGATGGAGATGTGATGTAATTATCTCCATCACTTTTTCCTCTTCATTTCATCTGGGGACATTAAGTTAAAGCAACAAACAGTGAGTAACATGAGAGCTATGTCAGCCTGGGTGGTCAAGCACCACACTTGGGCCCCCCACTGTTTCAAACCTATGATAATAATCTTGATAACAAAATTAAATATAACATTGTCAAATTGAATTACTTAAAACGAGCAGAAGGAACAGGGAGGTTAGAATGAAAATCTATCCTTATGTTCTTTTACAGTAAGGTGATAAAGTTTGAAATTAGTTACTAATCAGTGCATTTTAAAGCCTTAACAAAATCTCGGTAGTTTCTATTTAATTATTCTCCTTATTCCAAGAGCATTTTAAAAATTGATTAGCATCATTATGTAGGCATTGGGGGTCATGTGCTACTATTATGATTAGGTTTCTTAAAGCTATTTGAATTAATTCAATTTTATTCATTGTGTACTGTTGATGAATATTTCCAGCCAAGATCCAATATTTTAAATGCCTCAGTGCTAATTTAATTTGCCCAATCTCAAAGTCAATCTAGAAATTTCTGTGTATATTTTGCTGCATTCCCCTGGCATAGACATTGGGCAATGTGATGTTTTTCTTTCAGCATTAAATAACCTCCTAAGCTTCCAGTATGCCAGGAAGGAAGTGCAAGCCTGTTACCAGCTGAAAGCCACCAGTCACATTGGCCCAGGCCAAAACCTGGGGGTGTGGTGCCCATACCTGAAACAGATGGGAGGCCTCTTGCATGTTTGGTTTGCTCTGAGGCAGTTGGCAGTTCACTCAGAAAAACCAGGCCCACTGTGGCCTGGCAGGTGTAAACATCAAGCTAAGTTTTTGAAGTTTATATACCTGAATGTGTAGCCAGGAGGTGCTTGAGTGTTGGGCATTGATGGCCTCTCTGATTCCCCCCACCAATTGCCACCATTCTCTGCCAGTGGGCACCAATATTGTTGATACACAACAAATCCCACCTCCACCTAAACCAATTATTACTGCCTCCTGGTCCAAACAAACACCTCTTCACATCTGAGGACCACAGCAAGCCACCTCTATCTCTGCAGCTCACCAGCTTAATGTAAATGAAGCCCAAGACCCAACATTGGGGGCCCTTTAAGCATCATCCTAAAGGCGCAGAGACCATTCACGGTTCATCTCAGGTGTCTATTTTTTAGGCCACTGCTTTTACTGCTCTCTTTAATTCACCCAGTTTGGCAAATTTACATTATGGCCAGAATATTGCCGTCAGTGTGCGGGGGTGGGCCCGAGACGCCAACGGGTAAAATGACGCGAGATGACATTGGCGTGTGTCCTGACGTCATCACGCATCATTTCGATCTTTCGTTCGGCGGGTATGTGCCGGAGGCGTCTGCATGTCCACCAAACTATCAGCGGCCTATTAATATCATTAAAAAAGTAATCAAGCTTATTAACAACGCTGCCTGTCCAACCTTAAGGTTGGCGGGCAAACGAAGAGCCCAAGCGGCCTTTGCGTTTTCCTGGAAACCTCATCTGCGTGCAGAATGAGGTTTCCTGAAGGTTTTATAAAACAATTTAATAAATTTTGCTACACTCACAAACATGTCCCAACTCATGTGACGCAGGCAAAAATACTCCTCAGGCTGCTCTCTGTTTCCTACATCCAATTTACTTCTTATTTGATTGCTTATTTTACCTTGAATTCCTGCAACCTTTATGATTAATCAGGAATCTTTCATGTGGGACTTTATCACAAACTTTCTGAAAAACCATTGCCCTAAATTATAGGGAGTTCCACCATCTCCATTATCTGAATCTTTCCTTCGGAAATCTATCTGGCTGTTTCTTATTAAGTTAATTCTATACAGTTGATCTTTCAGGATACCCTTTAGGATTGTTTCCATTATTTTACCTGTTACTGATGTTAACCTAATGGACCTGTAATTGCTGACAAAGGTTTATAGTTCTCTTTAAGTATAGGCACTAAGTTTGCTGGCTTCCAGTCCTGCAGAATCTCTTTAGTGCTCAACGATTTCTTTGTGAATGATGGCCAATGTTCCAGACATTTCCTCCTTAGTTTCCTTTGGAACTGCAGGATATGCATCATTTGGCTCAGGTGATTTGTTGCTGTTAGATCTCTTTAACTTGTAAAATACCAAGACTAAGTTCTAAGTCATCAGGTGTGGAAGGTCCAACACATCAAACTGTTTCATTTTTGAATAGCTTCCAGAAAATATGCATTTAATATTTTAACTATTTGACCTTTTCATGTTTTTTAAAATATTATAATGTACCATAAACTACAATATGAAACATTTAATAATGCAAACTTATGCTAATATCCAGTCCAGCGTGTAAAACATCAAGGGCAGGATCTTGAGGTCGGTGAGCGCCGATGTGTAAAATGACGCGGGATGATGTCGGGCGGAACTCCTGACGTCACCCCGCGTCATTTCAATTTTCAGGTCGGCGGGGAGTCAGTTGTGTGCCCGCCGACCTGTCAACGGCCAGTTGAGGCCATTTAAAAAGTAATTGCACTAGTTAAAGGACCTTAATCCAACTTTAAGGTTGGCGGGCAGGCCGGGAGCCCTGGCGGGCTTCAGAGAAAGCATGAAATCTCATCCATGGGCGGGATGAGGTTTCATGTAGGTTTTTAAAAATGTAATAGAAGTTTAATTAAAAGTGATGACAGTGTCACATGAGGGGACATGTTAGGGAAATTTTATTTTTCTATATTTAACATTTTCGAATTTGGCGCCGATCTCCCTCTTGGCTTAGGGAATTGCCCCCTGCCTGCACAGCGCGCATAGCGCTTCTTGACGGATGTCATGCTGGGCGGGCCTTAATTGGCCCACCCACCTAAAATGGCGGCGCACCTCCAATTGGCGCCGATCGGAGGCGCACCTGCGTGTGCCCGCTCCTGAGCTTCCCCTCTGAAGGGGGGGATATTCTGCCCCAAATCATAAATTGTGGTTGTGGTATTCCTATTAACCCCTATATCACTCCCCTATCTCCACATCTAATTAAACAAAAAAAACAAGAGAAGTTCAAAGAGTAGTTGGGTACTCTATAGAATCACAGATTAGTTACAGCACAGAAGGAGGCCATTTGGCCTGTTGTGCCTTTGCCAACTCTCTGAAAGAGCAACTCACCCAGTGCCACTTCCCTGCCGTCTCCCTGTAGCCCTGCATGTTCTCCCTTTTCGGATAAGCCAATTTTCTCTTGAATGCCTCAATTGAACCTGCTTCCACCACACTCTCAGGCAGTGTATTCCATGTACACTGCGTGAAAGTGTTTTTCCTCATGTCGCCATGACTTCTTTTGCCACTTACCTGAAATCTGTGATTCTTGTTCTCAATCCTCCCACCAATGGGAACATTTCTTCCAATATACTTTGTTCAGGCCTCTCATGATTTTGAACATCTTTGTCAAATCCCCTCTCAACCTCCTCTTCAAGGAAAATGATCCAAACTTCTCCAATCTATCTACGTAATTGTAGCTCCACATACTTGGAATCATTCTTGTGGCTCACTTCTGTAATCCCTCCCAGCAACAAATTCCAAGTGAAACATACCTTCTGGATTGTAGCAGGTTATTATCTAGGCAGTTATCTAAGCAGCCTATTATCTAGGCAAGAAGACCTTAACTATTTTATCTTCCATTTAAGCCCATGTTTATCTTTTCACATGGCTTCCTGAATATTGTTTTAATGTTATAGTACTGGAATAGCTTTAGTTATTATTCTTAATATGCTTTGCTATCCTGTGGATCAAAATCATGTGGTGTGATATTAGTGACAAACACATCTGCATTGAGATCTTTGATATTTTACTAACATGTTGTACACTTATCGCTCCATTCTTCAAATCGCTTTACTTTTAGAGCAGTATTTGTGGATTCTGTTCTCTTTCCAAAGACCTGTGATATTACCAACTGCACTGCTTCAGTGGCTTCTTTTCCTCTCATAAACTTGGAGAGTGTAGGATAGGTTTCTTGTAAGAAACAGTAAACTTTATTAGCAGACTTCAGAGGAGACTACATGCTATAAACCTTCGCCTCGAAGTTTCTCCGTGCTTAGGGCTGATTGGTCTATACAGTTACATGATCCCCATAACAGTAAGAAATGGTTAATTTACAATCATTACATTCCTCCCCCTTTTGTTTTACCCTCTTATTTACAAAACATCTTAACACATGTTACATACAATTATATACAGTTCATGCCATGATAAATTTAGTCTTTGGTAAGGTTTTTGGATTCAGGAAGAGTGATGCAACTCGACAACAGGTGGCTATTCCATTGGATCTACTTGCACAGGAATTGCAGCTTCAGGAGCATCCCTAGGCACTTAAGACTTATTTACTTCAGAAAGACGTCTGGTATGTCTATTCTTTGTCAATCTGGCACTTCAGGTGTCAAAGTTTCGACTTCGATTTCAAGTGGATTAATTGGCTGTTGGAGGGTTTTGCTACTCATGAGATGATCCACGTGTTTTCTAACAATCCTGTTTTGTACTTCTATTTAATAAGATAATGGCCCTGTACTGAAAACTGAAACTCTGGCACTGTTTTTCAATGCTTACAGACAAAGTAGATGATCTCACTTAAACATGTTCATCCATTTGGAATGTGCATTGATAGTCACAAGAAACATGGTACCTAGAAATGGACCTACGAAGTCTGTATGTAGTCTAACCCAGGGTCGACCAGGCCACTCCCGCGGATGAAGTGGAGCTGAAATGGGCAACTTCTGCTGTTGCTGACACTGGAGACAGTGTTTAACCATTTTCTGTATATCACTGTTTACACCTGGTCACCAGATATAACTTTGTGTGAGCATCTTCATTTTCGAAATACCAGGATGTGCACTATGAAGTTCTTCCAATAATGGTTCTTTTCCTTGCACAGGGATAACGATTCTTGCTCCCCATAACAGGATACCATCTTGACAACTCAGTTCTATGTACAAAGAATGGTTTTAATTCTTCAGGAACTTGAACATTTGACCATCCTTGTAATACTTGTTCACGGATTCTTGCTAAAACTGGATCCTAATTTGACTGATTCATCTGTCTCGCACAGATTGGTGAAGAGTCCAGGAAATTTAATGTAAGTATTACCTCTTGCGGTACTGGAACACGTGTAATATTGTAGGGCAAAGGGAGATGACTGAGGGGGTCTGCATTTGCTATATTGCACATTGGGACAATGTGTAAAAGTGTACTCGTATGCCGAAAAAATTAAAGTCCATCTTTGAATTCTAGCAGAGACTATTGGTGGGGTTGCCTTATCTTCACTAAACAAACCCAACAGTGGCTTGTGATCTGACACTATGGTGAAGTGTTGACTGTGAAAATATTGATGGAACTTCTTTACTCCATATACGATAGATAAGCCCTCTTTTTCAATTTGCAAGCATCCTTCCTTGGCTGCAAACAGGGTTCTAGATACATATCCTATTGGTCTTTCAGATCAGCCCTCCATTTTGTGTGACAATACTGCACCAATTCCATAGGAAGATGCATTACAAGTGAGTATCAATTCTTTAGACGGGTCATAGTGCACTAGTGGACGAGTGTAAAAGCTTCTTGACTCTTGTGAAGGTTTCCTCTTGCTGTGCCGTCCAGGACCATCTGTGGCTCTTCTTCAATAATAAATTTAAAGGGACTAACATTGTAGATAAATTAAGTAAAAATCAACCATAATAGTTTACCATGCTTAAAAAATACTTCGGGCTGGACAGCAGTGGGCAGGGGTGGGTGCAGAGCCGATTGTCGCCCGCAATCGGCTCTGCGCTGCCACTTTATGCGGGCGGGCCAATTAAGGCTCAGCGCTACCTGTGCGGGCAGGGGAAGGAGAGAGATTCGGGGCCTGCATTCTTTCACGCACGCACACAAGAGTGCAGCAATTTCCCTGAGGCACAGAGTTGCCTCGGGGAGATTGAATAGCTAATAAAACAGTGCAATAAATGATGTAAAAATTTTTTAAACGTGTCCCCTCATGTGACATTGTCACGTGAGTTGGGATATGTTTGTAAAGGTCGGAAATTTTATTTATTTATTTTATAAAAGCTTCAGGAAACCTCGTCCCGCCCGTGGATGAGGCTTTCTGAAAAACGCGAAGGCCGCTTGGGCTTTTCGCCTGCCCACCAACCTTAAGGTTTAATCACTTTAATTAATTTTTTAATGGCCTTATTAGGCCATTGACATTTCGGCAGGCATGCAGCCAACTCCCAGCGCATGCCTGCTGAACGGAATATTGCGATGGTGCACGATTACATTGTGACGCTCGCCCGACGTCATCACGCGCCATTTAACACGTCGGCGTGTCAGGCCCACCCCCGCATGCCGACCGGAAGCTTCTCCTTTGAGCTCTGTGACATTGGTAGGAGAGGGCACTTCCTTGATTGCCCTGACTTTCTCCTCTCTAATGGAGGCAACTCTTGAGCATCCACTCGATGACCCAGATATGCAACTTCATTTGCTTGGAATGTGCACTTTTTTTTAAAAATGAATGCTAGCCTCTAAAATTCTCTTCAGAACCTTTTCTAGATTTGCCACATGCTCTACTTCTGTCGATCCTGTAATTAGGATGTCGTCCAGGTACACTATAACTCAGGGGAGTCCTTGTAGTAATCTTTCCATGGTTCTCTGAAAAATTGCACAGGCTGAGGACAAGCCGAAGGGTAGGTGTGTATATTGGTACAGGCCCTGTGTGAGTTTATGTTGACTCAATTCCTTGATGTGTTGTCGAGCTCAAGCTCTGATACCCTGACTCATGTCCAATTTTGTATCAGATCTTCCCCCTGCTGGTTTAGCATATAGATCTTCAATTTTTGGGATTGGGTAGTTGTCCAATTTCGCAGCTTTTTTACCGTCAATTTATAATCCCCACAGATGCGAATGGTTTGGTCCAGCTTTAGTACAGGAACTATGGGTGCTGCCCACTCTGGAAAACTGGACCTGGCTATTCCCAATTTCTCCAAAGGGCATAATTCTGTATCAGCCTTTTCTCTTGTAAGGCACAGGTCTTGCCTTAAAAAAATGGGATGTTGTTTCAGGCTCAACGTATATTTTAACTTGCAGACCTTTGATTTTCCCTAGCTCATCTCTAATACTGTGTCATACTTTTTCAGCAACTCTGGAATTCCTCTGGTCCTGTCATGAAAAATTTCTGACCAGTTTAGTTTGACTTCCTTCAACCAATCACGGCCCAGAAGGTTACGTCCTCCTCCTGTTACAACCATTATTGGTAGCTGAGCTGTTTGAGGTGATGCCTTTCACCTGTATTGCTTCTCCTGTATATGTTTTTTAATGATCAGTGGTTTTCTCCAAAATCAGTGACTGGGTAGCTTCTCTGAGGTATTTAAAGTTATGTTCTCCCACTACTGTGGCTGAGCAGAGGACTTCCATTTTTTGAAGCGAAACAATGATCGGTTAAGTTTTCCTGCCCTTCAGATTGCGTACAGGATAAACGTCAGCCTCAGTAACTTCTGGCTCATCCATCTTGTGCATTCATTTAACTTGACTTGCTGTCTGAATGGCTGTCTTGACTGAGTTTTGCACTGTTTGACAACATGCCCTTTTTTTGTGACAGCAGCGGCATTCCGCCTCTTCCAAATCTACAGACTTGGGTGTATGATTTCCCACACAACAGTAACACTTTAACTTCTGGGTTACTGGTGAGATTCCAGTATTTCTTTTTATTTTTCTAGCATTAGGGACTGTGTCCTGCTTCGCTGCAGCCTCCCTGATCTTCGCACTATCTCAACTTCTGCAAACAAACAACGCTGAATGGGCGTCGTCATTTATGCCGTAAACTAAACATGTTGTTTAAAGTATTACCGAAGCCACATGCTCTGTTAACTGTTTTAATTTTGAGATGTATGTCGTGATCGACTCACCGGGGGCCCTTATTTGAGAATTACTTGAATTTTTGCATGAGCACTGAGGGTTTAGGCTAAAAATGTCCTTTCACGAGGTCAACTAGCTTGGTGAAGGATCGTGGGTTTGGTTTGTGCGTTTGAAGGAGCCTTGTTGAGTTGCTGCAGTGTATCCTGTAGATGGTACACACTGCTGCCATTGCGTGTCAGTGGTGGAGGGAATGAATGTTTGTGGATGGGGTGCCAATCAAGTGGGCTGCTTTGCCCTGGATGGTAGTGAGCTTCTTGAGAGTTGTTGGAGCTGCACTCATCCAGGAAAGTGGGGAGTATTCCATCACACTCCTGATTTGAGCCTTGTAGATGGTGGACAAGCTTTGGAAAGCCAGGAGGTGAGTTATTCTCCACAGAATTCCCAACCCCTGACCTGCTCTTGTCGCCACAGTATCTATATGGCTAAGATAAAAGCAAAATACTGTGGATGCTGGAAATTTGAAACAAAAACAGAAAATGCTAGAAAAATTCAGCAGGTTTAACAGCATCCGTGGAGAGAGAAACAGAGTTAACAGACTCTTCTTCAGCTCTGAAGGAGGCTTACAGATTCAAAACATTAACTCTGTTTCTCTCTCCACAGATGCTGTTAGATCTGCTGAGTTTTTTGAGCATTTCCTATTTTTGTATTTATATGGCTAGTCCAGTTCAGTTTCTGGTCAATGCTGTTGATTGCTAACCAGTGATTGCTGCTTGATGTTGCCTTTGTGTGAACATCATACAAGGGTAGAATCAGAATTGTGATCCTCCCTTGGTAGAATATCTGTGAGTGGGTTTTGATGTATAAAGGGCCATTTAGGTGAGATAGTAAAGATCTGCTGCACTTCTGACCCTGCACCTGAGCAAGATTTTCAGTGGTGAAGGGGAGAAGGAAACAATGTACTGCGGGGTTGAATTTCCATGCACAGTCTCCGGCCATTTCTTGGGGGTTTCTGCAGAACTTCCATCGCAGGAATGGTGGACAGTTGGAAGAAACATAGCAAAAATTCAACCCTCATGAATTAATTATATAATTGTGTTGTGTTTCGTGAACTTTTCTTTAGCACAGATTATATTATCTCCCGACCCCATAAACAGTGTTGTCTTCATAATTTCTTTCCTCATGGTCCATTTGTATCTCATTTAGGCAGCTTGACTCACTCAGGCAGTTATCACTTACCAAGATTAGTCATTCTCTTTCTTCAAGGTTTGCCTCACTGTATCCCCTCTGAGGGCTTCAGTTACACTGGATGCAGGTTCCTTCAGTGCATCACTCACAAATGCTTTAAAAATTTCATCTTCATTTAGCTACTGAACAGATGGCATTGGGCTGCGCAAAGGAAACTAATTAAGTAATGTTAATGAAGTAATGTTTTTGAACCACTAATAAGTACTTGGACACATTGCAAGGAAAGGGAAATGTGGCACTCCTGTCAGCTTGTGTATTGTCAACAAAGGTCTTTATTTTTGACTTTTTGAATAAAAAAAAATGTGTTTGTGGCTTCAGTACTTGAAAAACATTTTTAGTTCTGTATTCAATACTGTGCTACCTGCTTCCTTATGATGTGCAGCTAGTTTAGAAGAAGATGGAGCTAACAGCCACATATCCTCCAGACAGCTGCAATTATTGAAACTATTCTTCTTGCCATCCCCTGAACCAGAAAACAACTGTTTGTCTTCTACATGTTCCTTATGCTTCCCTGGAGAACTGTTCCATGTCCCCTGGAGAAACCTCAGAATAACTTTCTCCTTTTCCCGCACTATTATTCTTCATTCTTCATGCTGAAACTTGTTCTTCCAACAACAATGATAACTTGTTTATTTACATAGTGCCTTTAATGCAATAAAATGTCCCAAGGTGCTTCACAGGAATATTACAAACCAAAAAATTGACACCGAGTCACATAAGGAGATATTATGGCAAAGAGGTGGGTTCTAAAGAGCATCTTAAAGGAGAAAAGTGAGGCAGAATTTTGCCCTTGTGGGCGTGCAGGCCCCACCGGCTTGGGAGTGGGTGGGCAGCCGACCCCCACTGCTGAAATTAAGGCCAGCCCAGTGGCCTGCCTGACAGGGGAGGGGCGGGGGGGAGGGAATCCCCAACTGTCAAAGTGCGCTCTCTCGCGTGCTTCCTGAGGCAAAGTGCTGTCTCAGGGAATTTACTGACAGGTGAGAAAGGTCAAAAAATAGAGAAATATTAAAATTATTAACATGTCCCCCTCATGTGACAATGTCACACGAGATGGGACATGTTAATAAGAAACACGTAAAGTTTTTTTTAAATAAGGAGATTTTTAAAAAACTGACATGAAACTTCATCCCGCCAGCGGATAAAGTTTCGTCAATAAGCTGGAGCCCACTGGGGCTCCTGGCCTGCCCTCCAGCCTTAAGCTTGCACGGGCAGGGTCTTTAACAAGGTTAACTAGCCTGTCAATGACCTTAATTGGCCAATGACAGGTTGGTGGGCGGACAGCTGATTTCGCTGTCCGCCCACCTTCCTGAAGATTTAAATGGACCGGGATGACGTCGGGGGCTCCTTCTGATATTATCCTGCGTCATTATCCCCTCAGCGAGCGGGCCTCACCCCCAAATTGCCAAGGGGAAAATTCTATTGGTGGGTTAGAGAGGAAATTCCAGAGCTTAGGGCTCAGGCTGTGAAGGCATGGCCACCAATGGGGGAGCAATTAAAATCATGGACGCTCAAGAGCTCAGGAATACTTCAGCACAAATAACTCAGAGGGTTATGGGGCTGGAGAAGATTACAAAGAGAGGGAGGATGAAGCCATGGAGTGATTTGAAAATTAGGATGAGAATTTTAAAATCAAAGCGCTGCATCATCAGGAACCAGTTTAGGTCATCAAACAGGGAGGTGATGGTCAAAAATTTGGCAGATGGAATATAATGTGGTAAAATGTGAACTTGCCCACAATGGCAGGAAGAATAGAAAAGCAGCATACTATTTAAATGGAGAGAGGCTGCAGATCCTTGTGCTACAGAGGAATCTGGATGTCCTGGTACATGAATCACAATAAGTTGGTATGCAGGTACAGTAAGTGATTAAGGAAACCAGATGGAATGTTAACATTTATTGCAAGCGGGATTGAATATAAAAGTAGGGAATGGTTGCTGCAGCTGTCCAGGGCCTTAGTTAGACCGCATCTGGAGTATGCTGTACAATTTTGATTTCCTTACTTAAGAAAACTTATAATTTCATTAGAAGCCATTCAGAGAAGGTTCACTCAACTGATTCCTGGGATGAAGGTGTTATCTTATGAGGGAAGAGTCAGCAGTTGGGCCTATATCAATTGAAGTTTAGAAGAATGAGGGATGATCTTATTGAAACATAAAATCCTGAGGGGAGGGTGGATGCTGAGAGGATGTTTTCCCTTGTGAAAGAGTCCAGAACTAGAGGGACACAGTTTAAAACTTAGGGGTCTCCCATTTAAAACTGAGATAAGGAGAATTATTTTTCTCTTAGAGGGTCATTAACCTGTGGAATTCTCTTCCCCAGAGATCAGTGGAGGCTGGGTCATTGAATATATTTAAGGCTGAGTTAGTAAATGTTTGATTGGCAAGGGAGTCCAGGGTTATGGACGATGGATAGGAAAGTGGAGTTGAGACCACAATTAAAGTAGCCAAGATCTTATCGAATAGTGAAACAGACTTGAGATGCTGAGTGGCCTACCCCTGCTCCTAATTCTTGTGATCTTGTGAGGGGCTTGATAAAAGTTTACAAAGGATAACTGTTGGAGGCCAGCTAGGTATGCATTAGAATAGCCAAGTCTAGAACTAACAAATGCATGGATGACAGATTTAGCACCAGAAGAACTGAGGCAGGAGCGGAGTTGGGTTATGTTACAGATGTCTTAATGATGGCGCAGATAAGTGACCAGAAGCTTATCTCAAGGTCAAGTATGATATAAAGGTTGTGAACAGTCTCAGAGAGTTTCCAGGGAGAGGGTTGAAGTCAGTAGTTAGGGAAAAGTTTGTAGTGGGGACCTAAGACAACGACTTTGATCTTTCCAACATTCATTTGGATGAAGTTTCTGCTGAACTAATACTGGATGTGGGATAAGTGGTCTCACAATTTTGAGATACTAGTAGAGATGAGAGAGATGGTGGTCATGGATATTGTCAGCGCACATGTGAAAACTAACTGTTTTTGGATGATGTTGCTGAAGGTGGCACATTGATAAGGAATAAGAGAGGGAGCATCGTGGTAGAGGCAGCTGATTGGATGATCTCGATCTTAGTGGCAAAGTACCGACTCAGTCACCCTGAATTAAGCATGCAACCCAGATCATTTAGCCCCATTAAACCAAAGAGCACCAGATCCAACAGCAATGTAACCCCTTCATCCTAGGAATTCGTTGAGTGAACCCTCTCTGAACTGCTTCTAATACAATTATATCCATTCTTAAGTAAGGAAACCAAAACTGTACACAGTACTCCGGATGTGGTCTCACCAACATCAATATAAGATCAAAAGGCAGCTGCAAGCCTCCAACTGGCTCTACAGTGAAAAGAACCTCATTTTGATTTTGTAAGGTGAAAATGTTTTGCCTGGTGCCTGGTTAAGTCTATGGGTTGCTATTACCTTTATGGAGATTAGTTTGGCATAGTGGTATTGTCACTGGGCTGGTAATCCAAAGACTCAGGGTAAAACTCTGGGGACCTGGGTTCGAATCCCGCCAAGGCAGATGGTGGACTTTAAATTCAATAAAAATCTGTTGCCACCACCCCCCCACTCAGCCATTGTTTGCTGTCATTCTGAAAAGCAGCAGCCATTGGCCCAGTAGGGTGTGCCAGATTCCCCAATCCTGCCTTTCACTGTCTACCTCCTTGTGGACTTCTGTTTGGATGTTTTTGGACTCATGCTGCTTTTTTCCCTGGCTGGACCCTGGAAGTTGCTCGAGCATGAGGTAAATGCCTCCACATTTACTTTACCTTCCCTGTGAAGGAATTCCTTCCAGCCATCTTCTCTGATTCCTGAGGTTCTGCCCAGTCCAGTTGCTCAATGCCATCAATGAATGTGCCTGTGTCCCAGGTCAGGAGGGGAATGGGCATCAGGCACAGACACTATCATTGAGGGACTAGACTGAGGGTGGACATCAGGACGTTAAGAGGTTGGGAGGGGAAGGGCCCTGCGCCACACAGACACCATTGTTGAGGAACTAGACTGGAAGAGGACTTAAGGACTTAGAGAAAAGGTTGGGAGGTGAGCCCCCCCCCCCCAACTGATTTGGCCACCATCTCTACAGGGCGCAATTCCAGCTGACAGTTTGGGCTCATCACAAAGACATGGGAGGGAAATCACAGCTGCTATTCACTGAGTGTATGTGAGAGTGAGCGAGTGTTTGTGAGAGTGAGCGAGTGTGTGAGAATGAGCACACACACACACACACACACACACACACACACACACGCACATGCACACACATACCCTCCTCCCTAAAAACCTAGGCATACACCAGGAAAGGAGCAAAACCCAGGCTGAAAGGTAACCTATGTCTGACCCCCATTTTGATATGAACTCCGCCGAGGCCAGCTCAGAGTGTGCGCCATCACAGGCGAACTCAAAGTCGATGTTAGTTAAACTGAATTCCTTAGCTCGGCCCCAGTCCCCTCCCCTTCCCCGATGACCAGGACTTGAGGCTCTATTTCTGCTTCTTAAGCAAAAAGGCAAAACATTTTTAATAGTTAGTTTTGCTGCTTGGCACTTGTTAATGGATATTAATTATATTTTTAAAATGATCACTTTATTGCTTTGCCATTGAATTTTTTGCTCTGCAAGTTGGTCATGTTTTCTTTATGCCTTAACTTCTTTTCTAAATTCATGTTTAATGCCATGCGAAGAAAGATCTCAGGCAGCTGCCGCTGGGTTTCTGGCTGAAGGGGAATGAGCAGCTCACAAAGATGTCTTATTGCTTTTTTGAGGGCTGGCAACGGGGGTGTTTTTTTCCTCCAGTAGAAGCAGGAAGCATTAGAAATGCTCAGCATGTCTGATAGCATCTGTGCAGAGAGAAACAGAGATCAGTGACCCTTCATCAGAACAAGTGCAGGTCGGGGACCCTGAAATGTTGGGCGGAATTTCCCGGCCCCTCCTGCTGATGAGACCATCCAGTCCTGCCGAAGTGAATGGATTTTTGAATGGCTCGCCACATCCACTGCGGCGGAACCCACCGTGCCGGGACTGAAAAATCCTGGTGATTGATTCTGTTTCTCTCTTCACAGGTACTGCCTGCTGAGTATTTCCAGCATTTCCTGCTTGTATTTCAGATTTCCAGCACCTGCAGTACTTTGCTCTCCTATTATATGTTCCATGCTGGGCATTTGTAAGTGTGATTAGTTTCAATTTAAAATGAGAAAATATTTATCACTCAATGGAAAGTGTAATTTTTGTGTTAACAAAACCCACGTCTGAATAGGAATAAATAGCACATTATTGCAGGTCGGGTGGTTGGTGCTAATTTACTGGAAGATTTTGCCACCTTTAAACTGGGAAGTGAAACCAGGAATCATGTGCCAATAAAATGTACATGGAACTGTTGTCTGAAGTATTTGTGAGATTCAAGTCTTTTGGGTGTTGCTGTCAGGATAATGCATAGGACCAGGTTCAAAGAGGTGGTCCTGGTTGCATATTATGAATGACCAAGTGTATTATCTGACAAAGCCGTGGTTGTAAAGTATATCGTACTGAAACCTTGGGCAGAATTGTCCCAGATTTGCACTAAGTGTGGTTGTGGGCAGGAAAACAGACGTTTTATCCGCCAGCTACAACGGCCGGTTTTCGCGCCATATTACCCCTTTCCTGGTGCATCCCGCTTCATTAATAATGCATTCACAGCTTGGATTTGCCCACCACGCCATGACCTGAGTGCTTCCTCATTCTAGGCGCCATATTTAAAGCGCACCAGAGCGCAGCCTACTTCATGTTTTCAGACCAGAATTGCTCCAGGCACCTCCGAACTCCTTCCCTCCTCCGAGCTCCTTCCCCGTCTGCACTCCCTCCCTTACACCTTCCTTCCCTCCCTACATCTACCTCCTGATTTGCTTCATTCCCCACTGTACTCCCTCCTCCCCCCTCCCAATCTCATCTTCCCTTGATTCCTTCTCACCCCCCTCCCCCAACCTCACCCTCTGACATCTTCACCCCACCCCCTCCCAACCTCACCCTCACTCCCGTTTTCCCCCACCACCATCCCATCCCATCGTTTCCTCCCCCCACCAATGCCCTGGTACACTTTCCTCTCCCAGTCACAGCTGGACATTCCTCTCCCCACTTAGCAGTCCATGGCCCATGATTTCTCTCCCTGGCCCTGGTGCCAAGCTGCAATCTTTCGGATGAGATGTTAAACTGAGGCTCTGTCTGCCCTCTCAGTTGGATACATTCCATGGCACTTTTTTGAGGAAGAGCAGGGGAGTTATCCTGGATGCCCAGGTCAATATTTATCCCTCAACCAACATGACAAAAACAGATGATCTGGTCATGATCACTTTGTTTTTTGTTAAAGCTTATTGTGCTGTTGCATTTCTCACAACATTGACTGCACTTCAAGAATACTTCATTGTGTCACGACTCACTGGGGATAGTGCGCTGCTGTATCAAACCCCACTGCTCCCCGAGCCACGACAAATGTGCAAAAGTTTGATCAACCCACCTAATTGTTTAATTTAGGTTAACAGAATACGAGCACCAGGTTTGTAAACTTAATAAGTAAATAACTTTTTATTGAACAAATTGTCTTTAACCAGTGGCAAAAGGAAGAAATATGAACTGCTAATTTTTAACTCAATATCTTAAACTTTACTCCATCTTAAACCCCACTGGCTTCTCTAACCGCAATTTATCATCTTGTAATAGGACTGCACCTACCCCCGAGTCACTAGCATCAGTTGCCATTTTAAAAGGTTTGGTAAAGTCAGGGGTGGTTAACACTGGTTTATTTATTAAGATTGCCTTCAACGTTTCAAAGGCTGCTTGGCATTCTGCTTAAGAGATTGGTGAGAGGTACAGCTATTGTGCTGAAGTTAGGCACAAATTTCCGATAAAACCCACACAATCCACAAAATCTCATGATTTCTCGTGCTACTTTACATGTGCCTGTGAGTTTTTCTAGAAACATGTACATGTAATCCAACATGGAAGATTTGTCTTTCTGCTTTAGGAACTTTTCCTTAATCACTTTTAATGGATCCTCTTATTTAAGACCATAGATCAATTCAATCCAGTAGATTCATTTATACAGTCATAGAGGTCTGCACTGGTCAAACAAGTACCTAACTATTCTAATCCCATTTTCCAGCACTAGGCCCATAGCCTTGTATGCCATGGCATCGCAAGTGCACATCCAAATATTTCTTAAATGTTATGAGGGATTCTGCCTCAGGCAGTGAGTTCCAGATTTCCACCACCCTCTGGGCGAAAAAATTCCCCTTATAGCCCCTCTAAGCCTCCTGCCTCTTACTTTAAATCTATGCCCCCTGGTTATTGATCCCTCCATCAAGAGGGGAAGGTTCCTTCCTGTCTAGGAATTTGGAGAATCTCTGTTAGCAAATAGTAAGAAATCTAATCCTTTGTCCCAATCCTTTGGTTATTCATAACAATAGGTCTTAATCATGGCTCTGAGAGCCTGATGGTATCTCTCTAAAGCTCCCTGTGTCTGTGGATGATAGGCGGTAGACTTTATTTGTTTGATACCCAAACTGTTGGGCCTGAATCTTCTGGTCAGCGTGCAGGGGCAAGCCCTGCTCGCCGACGTATAAAATGACCCACGGTGACGTTGGGCATGTGCCCCAAGGTCACTGCATGTCATTCCGATCTTTAGTTCAGCGGGCATGCAGTGGAGTCGGCTGCGCGCCTGCTGAACTGTGAAAGGCCTATTAAGGTATGTGAAGAGAAAAAGATTGGTGAAGACAAATGTAGGTCCCTTACAGTCAGAAACAGGGGAAGTTACAATGGACAACAAAGAAATGGCTGACCAACTAAATACGTACTTTGGTTCTGTCTTCACAAAGGAGGACACTAATAACATACCAGAAACGTTGGGGAACACAGGGTTTAGTGAGTGGGAGGAACTGAAAGAAATCAGTATTAGTAGGGGAATGGTGTTGGGGAAATTGATGGGATTGAAGGCCGATAAATCCCTGGGGCCTGATAATCTACATCCCAGAGTACTTAAGGAAGTGGCCCTAGGAATAGTGGATGCATTGGTGGTTATCTTCCGAGATTCTATAGACTCTGGAACGGTTCCTACAGATTGGAGGGTAGCTAATGTAACCCCACTATTTAAAAAGTGAGGCAGAGAGAAAACGGAATTATAGACCAGTCAGCCTGACGTCGGTAGTGGGGAAAATTCTAGAGTCCATTATAAAAGATTTAATAGCTGAGCACGTGGAAAACAGTGGCAGAATCGGACAGAGTTAGCATGGGTTTATGAAAGGGAAATCATGCTTGACAAATCTACTGGAATTTTTTGAGGATGTAACTAATAGAGTTGATGAGGGGGAACCAGTGAATGTGGTTTATTTGGACTTTCAGAAGGCTTTTGACAAAGTCCCACATAAGAGATTGGCGTGTAAAATTAAAGTGCATGGGATTAGGGGTAGTGTATTGAGATGGATAGAAAGCTGATTGGCAGACAGGAAACAAAGCGTGGGGATAAACGGGTCTTTTTCTGAATGGCAGGCAGTGACTAGTGGGGTACCACAGGGATCAGTGCTGGGACCCCAGTTATTCACAATATATATTAATGATTTAGATGAAGGAATTAAATGTAATATCTCCAAATTTGCAGATGACACAAAGCTGAGTGGGAGGTTAAGCTGTGAGGAGGATGCAGGAGATGCTTCAGTGTGATTTGGAAAAGCTGAGTGAGTGGGCAAATGCATGGCAGATGCAGTATAATGTGGATAAATGTGAGCTTAGCAAAAACAGGAAGGCAGATTATTATCTGAATGGCTATAAATTGAGAGAGGAGAATGTGCAACGAGACCTGGGTGTCCTTGTACACCAGTCACTGAAGGTAAGCATGCAGGTGTAGCAGGCGATAAAGAAAGCAAATGGTATGTTGGCCTTCATAGCCAGATGATTCGAGTACAGGAACAGGGATATCATGCTGCAATTGTACAGGGCCTTGGTAAGACCACACCTGGAATATTGTATGCAGTTTTGGTCTCCTTATCTGAGGAAGGATGTACTTGCTATAGGGGGAGTGCAGCGAAGGTTTACCTGACTGATTCCTGGGATGGTGGGACTGACATATGAGGAGAGATTGAGTCGATTAGGATTATATTTGCTTGAGTTCAGAAGAATGAGGGGAAATCTCATAGAAACCTATAAAATTCTAACAGGACTAGACAGGGTAGTTGCAGGAAGGATGTTCCCGATGATGGGGGAGTCCAGAACCAGAGGATTTGGGATAGACAATTTAGGACTGAGATGAGGAGAAATTTCTTCACCCAGAGAGTGGTGAACCTGTGGAATTCGTTACCACAGAAAGTAGTTGAGACCAAAACAATGTACGTTTTCAAGAAGGAGTTAGATATAGCTCTTGGGGCGAAAGGGATCAACGGTTATGGGGAGAAAGTGGGAGCAGGCTATTGAGTTGGATGATCAGCCATGATGATAATGAATGGCGGAGCAGGCTCGAAGGGCTCCTTGTTTCTATGTTTTTATGCTATCAACTAATTGAGCTGATTGTCTGGGATGCCCGTCCAACCTTAAAGTTGGTGGGCAGGCGAAGAGCCAAGGCGGCCCTCGCATTTCTCATGAAACCTCATCCATGGGTGCGATGAGTTTTCATGAAGGCTTTATAAATTAAATAAAATTTCTTATTGAAATACATAAACATGTCCCAGCTCATGTGACACTGTCACATGGGGGAGCATGTCTGATCTGAGTAAATACCCTGGTTCACTCCTCCTTCACCCCCTACTCCTCAACCCCCACCTATGGTACCTCCCGCTGCCCACACAAAAGATGCAACACCTTCCCCTTCACTTCCTCTCTCCTCACCGTCCAAGGGCCCAAACACTCCTTTCAAGTGAAGCAGCATTTCACTTGCATTTCCCCCAACTTAGTCTACTGCATTTGTTGCTCCCAATGTGGTCTCCTCTACATTGGAGAGACCAAACGTAAACTGGGTGACCGCTTTGCAGAACACCTGCGGTCTGTCCGCAAGAATGACCCAAACCTCCCTGTTGCTTGCCATTTTAACACTCCACCCTGCTCTCTTGCCCACATGTCTGTCCTTGACTTGCTGCATTGTTCCAGTGAAGCCCAGCACAAACTGGAGGAACAGCACCTCATCTTCTGACTAGGCACTTAACAGCCTTCCGGACTGAATATTAAATTCAACAACTTTAGATCTTGAACTCCCTCCTCAATCCCCACCCCCTTTCTGTTTCTTCCCCCTTCCTTTTGTTTTTTTTCAATAATATATATAGGTTTTTCTTTTCCCACCTATTTCCATTATTTTTAAATCTTTTATGCCCCCCCACCCCCACTAGAGCTGTATCTTGAGTGCCCTACCATCCATTCTTAATTAGCACATTCGTTTAGATAATATCACCAACTTCAACACCTCTGTGTTCTTTTGTTCTTTTGTCTGTGACATCTTTTGATTATCTGCTCCTATCACTGCTTGCTTGTCCCTTCAGCCGCCCCCCCCTCCACTTCTCCCCACCCCCCCACCCCCACCTTAAACCAGCTTATATTTCACCCCTCTCCTTGGATTCACCCAGTTCTGTTGAAGGATCATGAGGACTCGAAACGTCAACTCTTTTCTTCTCCGCTGATGCTGCCAGACCTGCTGAGTTTTTCCAGGTAATTCTGTTTTTGTTTTGGATTTCCAGCATCCGCAGTTTTCGTTTTTATAATTTTTTTTTCTCTTTCTTGCAATGCTTTATTCTTAAATTAATCTCCCTGAGGCATAGAGCTGCGAAAGAGCGGGGGCCCTGACTCTTCCTCCTCCCCCCACCCGCAAAGGCAGCACTGAGCGCTCCGGGTGCATGTCACGCTGGGTGGGCCTTAATTGGCTTACTCACTTAAAATGGCGGCACGCAGTCGATTGCTGGCAGCAATCGGCTGCGCACCTACCCATGCCCAATCCCACCCAACCCGCCTGACAGGGAGAAAATTCTCCCCCTGATTATTTCCTGGAAAATCTTAGACAAGTAGTTAGAATCTTGGTCAGATTGTATTTCAATTGGTGCTCCACAAAGAGTGAAAAACCGAGTTAGCTTTTCGATTAACACCTTAGTTGTAATTGTCTTTAAAGGAATAGCTTCTGGAAATCAAGTTGTCATATCCATGATTGTAAGGATATACTGATGTACTGCTTTTGTTTTGGGTAATGGTCCTACACAATCCACTAATACACGACTGAATGGTTCTTTAAAAACTGGTATGGATATTAAAGGAGCAGGTTTGATTGCATGTTGTGGTTTACCTACTACCTGACATGAATGACACATTGTAGAAAATTGCACTATGTCCTTATGAAGTCTTGGCCAGGTAAATTGCCTGTTTATCAATGCTTCGGTTTTCCTACATGTCCTGTCATAGGAATTTCATGTGTTATTCACAATATCTCCTTACCATATTTGGGCAGTACCACTACCTGATGAACAACAGTCCATTTCTTATCTGCAGGCCTGTGAGAGTGTCTCCACTTCATCATCAGAATTCTGTTTTTAATGTAATAGCACTCCAGAACTCCTTCCACCTCAGCTTCCATGTGAGCTGACTGTGCTAACTTGTTTAACTTTGGATCTGTTTTCTGAGCCTCAATTAATGAAGATATGCCAAACACTCCCTTTGAATTATCCTCATCCTTAAAAAAAGTTTTGGCTACTCTAACATCTGCTCATGGTATGACTTTGACCTCTGGTGATGGGCTTTGTTTAGCCACGTACGATGGAAAAATACCAGGAACTTGTTCTTGTAACTGTCCTGTCTCTTTAGCTTCTCTCGGACTTCACTATGGGTGGAGCTATAACCTTTACTCCTACCGAATCATTCCCCAGCAGTAAATCAACTCCATCCATTGGTAATTTCTTAACCACTCCTACAACCACCAATCCAAATAACAAATCACATTCCAACTGCATTTTGTACAATGGAACCGGGATGTAATTTCCACGTATCCTCTTTACCAATACTTTAGTTTTCATTGAACTCTCTGGAGGGGAAACTAGTCCTTCTCCAGCAAAAGAGTTTTAGTAGCTCCTGTGTCCCTTAATATAGTTAGGGGTTTAGTGGCATTATTTGATGAAAAAGGGGTTATCTTTATTTTAGGCAAAACATCCTTTATGTCTCTTATCTACTTATTCACTTCACCTGCGTTCATAGCAGTATCTACCTCTAGTCCCTTATTTGTAGTTAAAGCTACAATTTGATCTGTAACATTTTCTTTTTGAGTTCCCTTTTTGGATTCACTCTTACAAACTCCAATATGTCCAATGGGTTTCCCTTGCAACTTCCAGCATTCAGAACGAATGTGTCCTACTTCATTATAATGAAACACTTAGGCCTTCGAGTTTCACATCCACCCTCAGTATCTTCCTTCCTGATATGGAGAGGAGATCTCAAGGTATTCCCAGCTATCCATTCTTTACCCTGGACACTTGCTTTCCTTTCACTCTCCCGCATTCTATCCTTTTCAAATTTATGAGGATGATGGAACAAAGGTTTAGTTTTATGGATCAGTTCATAATTGTCAGCCATTACTGCTGCCTGTCTAGCAACCCTTTGGTCTTCCACAAAGGTTCTTATTACAGAAGGTGGAAGTTTTAAAATTCTTCCAAGAGAATAGTCTCTCTGAGAACATCGTAGGTAATTTCAACTCCTAGTGCTCATTTCCACCTGTCAAAACTACTTTGTTTAATCCTTTCAAATTCAATGTAAGTTTGCCCAGACTGTTTCCTTAAATTTTGAAACTTTTGTCTGTATGCTTCAGGGACCAACTCAAAATAGCCTTTTTCACCACATCATAATCCCTAGAAACCTCCTCTGACAGTGAAGCATAATTTTTCTGTGCTTTACCTGTCAATTTGCTCTGCATGGGCAATGCCCAGTTTTCCTTTGGCCAGTTCATCTGTTTAACTATCTTCTCAAATGAAATAAAGAATGCTTCAACATCCCTTTCCTCAAACCTTGGAAGAGCTTGTACAAATTTAAACATCTTCCCACTGGATTCTGATCTGGAAATAAGTCCTGCCTCACCTACTGGTGTCTTTTTTTTAACTGCCAGCATTCTAAGCTGGAGTTCTCTCTGTTTTTCTCATTCCTGCCTGTCTAACCTCCCCATTTCGAACTCCCTTTGAAATGCTCTCGCTCTTTCCTTTTCTTTTTTCTTTCTCTGCCCTTTCTTTTTCTGCTGCCTCTAGTTCCATTTTTTTTATTTGCAATTGAATTTGAGCCCATTCCAATGAACCACCCCTTGGAGAACTCAGTCTCTCAGGTATTCCGTCCAGTTTTAAATTCTGTGCTATCTCTTCGATAACCCCTGCCTTCCTAGCTTTGGCAGGCAATCGTATTTTTAATTTATTTGCCAATTCGATTAATCTAGCTTTTGGGATCCCTTGTAAAATCAACAGGGACATCTCTTCCGCTTGCAGGAAAGCTTTAGCAGTTTCCAGTGCCATCTTATTTTTGATAGCACACACCTGGTGTTTCCTTTTAGCTTTGTTTACTTACTAAATCTACACCCAAATGTCGGTTGTCTTTTGTTCTAAAATATCCCGGACCCGAGCCTCCAAACTTTGTCACGACTCACTGTAGATAGTGCGCTGTAATATCAAGCCCACTGCTCCCCGAGCCGTGACAAATGTGAAGAAGTTTGATCAACCCACCTAATTGTTTAATTTAGGTTAACAGAATACGCGCACCAGGTTTGTTACCTTAATAAATAAATACCTTTTTATTGAACAAATCGTCTTTAACCAGTGACAAAAGAAAATAACTTGAACTGCTAGTTTCTAACTCTATAACCTAAATTCTACCCCTTTTTAAATCCCAATATACGCACATAGAAGACACATAAGACACACAAAAACATGGATTATAAGGGTGGGATAAAACAGTTCAATAGCACCAATTTGAGTGTGCAGGATCCCATGGGTTGATTTTGACTGATGTATTCCAAATTCCTTTCAGCTCTTTGTTGAAGACACGAGATGGTCTTCCAGTACTTTCAGTCCTTAGTTCACTGGTTGAGCACTTGCCTTTCAATGTCTCTAACAGTGATTTTCCCTTTTGCCTCTTGACAGGGGATTTTCAGAGAGAGAGCAGGTTATAGAGATGTGAGGAGAAAAAGCCAGCTAACTAGTATTGTAGAATTACTGGAATCTTACACACACAGGAGAGAGAGGTTTTAAGTCTTTTTCCTTTCAGTCCAGGAGCTATTCTGCTGCACTGCTCTCATACAAAACCTGGCCACCCAGTTAGGAGCCACTTAAAACATTGTTGCCAGGTAGGTCGCCATCAGACCAGACTCCTCCTTGGCACCACCCTATCTTTCATGGCCCACTCTGTTCCAGGACAGCAACATTGTATATATCCCTCACACTGTTCCAGTAGACAAGTCTTTCAAACTGCAACCATTGTAATTTTAATCTACTGTCCAACGGAAACAAAAATACATGTTCTTTACAACAGCTCAATGTCCCTTACAATTGGTTATGAAGCACTTTGAGATATTCAGTGATCGTGAAAGGCACTATATAAATGCATGGCTTTTTTGATGATTTAGATGCATTCAGCTATTTGACAGTGAGTCCCCACAGATCAGCAAGAACATTATTCCTTTTCCTGTTGCCTGCATTCCCCTGTAGGCTTATCCATTTACATTCTGGCCCAATTCTGTTATTGCTAGCAGATATAGAAGCATTTCTTTTTGGCTGCTGCATGGTCATTTATTGCCCCAAGTGGTGGGAAGCAGGCAAACAAATGTGGCTAGAGGTGTGCTGCCTGCCATATTCATTAGGAACAGAGGTTTTCTTTACCCATGCCTGAAGCAAGCTAAAGTTCATTTGCATCTGAAAATAAGTGGCTTGACGCTTTCTTGAGGTGCCTGCTGCAACACTGGTTTACCCTAAAGCAGTCAGCTTCATTGCAGACTGTGCTCGGGGAAATCAGCCAAGTAGTTATGTAATTTACTTGTATCTGAAGACGGGTTTGCTGCTCTTCTACACTTCACATTAAAAAGGACTGATTGCTGTTGCTCCTGTTCCCCACCAGCCCCCTCAGCCCCACCCACTTCCACAGACCCCAGATCCACCTCCCTATCAACTCCATTGAGGTGCGTGATCTCTTCCCTGGGGCCTGATTCCCCCAGTTGAGACGCACAAGCTGTCCTTCAAAGGCCATCTCCCCTCCCCACTCCTCATACAAGTAGCGGCTCATTTATCCGAGGTTCTCTGCTGGCAGTGTCCTTCTGTCGCACTGGCTTCATGTCAAAGTCAAAGCCTCCAAGGCTCCTAGGCCCTCCTCATCCATCCAGCGATCGTGTCTTGGAGACCTTAACATGTCCAAAAATAGGTGTCCCTGAACTTCTGGACCTTTGTGTGTGACAAGTTATGTTACATACTGAGCATGCAGTCACATTCACAAACTATAAAATCTAGGTTTGAGAACAACCACAATTATCTATTTATGCTCACTTATCAGTTATATCCATTAGTGCAGACAGGACAGCTCCATTAATAACCCAGACAAATTAAAGTGATGAGACCTGATAACAGCAGTGGGTCTTGGCATAAATGAGCATTTAGGTGTAATTGGCCCATAATTGTAAATTGTGTCACTGTCTATTTACAGTATCTGCCCTCATACTTCACCTGTCACTTCACCAGCTATTTTCCTTCCTTCTAATTTGCTGTCTATCGTGACAATCAATTTTATGCTAAAAAAGTTTTACCATTTTCCCCACTACAGTTGCAAAAATGTTTTTAAGTAGGATTCAAAATAAATGTTGGGATTGTTGTTGATCTGCAGTTGATAAGTGGCAGTGAATCTGCAATGTTCTGTCTTGGCAGGGTTCACCTCATGTTTGCTTTGTTGAGCAACTGTGCCAGGTTACAGTTCCAGCAAAGAAAGAATCAGCAATGTGAACGTGTTACAGGGCTTCACGAGCAAGTACTTCATGCCGTAGCCAAAACGTGGTTTGTGAGCATAGGTGGCTCTTCTACTGTGTATACGAATATGACTAAGAAGGAGCAGGAGTAGGCCATACAGCCCCTCGAGCTTGCTCTGTCATTTAATATGATCATGGCTGATCTGATAGTAACCTGAAATCTGTATCCTGCCTACTCCTGATAACCTATCACCCCCTTGCTTACTAAGAATCTATCCACCTCTGCCTTAAAAATATTCAAAGACTCTGCTTCCACCAACTTTTCAGCAAGAGAGTTCCAAAGACTCATGACCCTCCGAGTGAAATAATTTTACCCCATCTCTGTTTTAAATGGGCGACCCCTTACTTTAAACGGTGACCCCTAGTTCTAGATTCATCCACAAGAGGAAACATCCTTTTCACATCCACCCTGTCAAGACCCATTGGGATCTTCCATGTTTCAATCAAGCCGCCTCTTACTCTTCTAAATGCCAGCGGATACAAGCCTAGTCTGTCCGCCCTTTCCTCATAAGACAACCCACCCATTCTACTTATTAGTTTGGTAAACACCTTCCTTAAATAAGGTGACCAATACTATATACAGTACTCCAAATCTGGTCTCACTCGTGTCCTGTACAACTGCAGCATTACCTTCCTACTTTTGTATTAAAACCCCCTCGCAATAAATGTTAACATTCTATTAACTTTCTTAATTAATTGCTGTACCTTCTTTTGTGATTCATGCACTAGGACACCCAGATCCCTCTGCACCTCTGAGCTCTGCAATCTCTCACCATTTAGATAATATGCTTCTCTTTTATTCTTCCTGCCAAAATGGACAATTTCACATTTTCCCACATTATACGCCATTTGCCAGATCTTTGCCCATTTGCTTAACCTATCTTTATCTTTTTGTAGCCTCCTCATGTCCTCTTCACAACTTACTTTCCTACCTATCTGTGTGTGATCAGCAAATTTGGCAACCATTCCTTCAATCCCTTTGTCTAAGTCATTTCTATAAATTGTAAATAGTTGAGGCCCCAGCACTGATCCCTGTGGCACACCACTCGTTACATCTTGCCAATGTGAAAAAAGACCCATTTATGCCTACTCTGTGCTTCCTGTTAGCCAGCCATCTTCTGTCCGTGCCGATATGCTACTTCCAATACCATGAGCTTTTATTTTCTGCAATAATCTTTGATGTGGCACTTCATCTTTATCAAATACCTTCTGGAAATCTAAGTGCAGGACATCCATCGGTTTCCCTTAATCCACAGCACATGTTACTTCCTCAAAGAACTCCAATAAGTTGGTGAAACACAATTTCCCTTGCACAAAACCATATAGACTCTGCCAGATGACCTTGAGCTTATCCAAGTGCCCTGGTATAACTTCTTTAATAATAGCTTCTAACAATTTCCATACGACAGATGTTAAGCTAATTGCCCTGTAGTTTCCCAGTTTCTGCCTCCTGTTTTGAGTAATGCAGTTACACTTGTTATCTTTCAATCTAATGGGACCTTCCTCGAATCTAGGGAGTTTTGGAAAATTAAAACCAACGCATCAACTTTCTCACTAGACTCTTCCTTTAAGACCTTAGGATGTAGTCCATCAGGATCCTGGCTCTTGTCAGCCTGCAGCTCCAACAATTTACTCGGTACCACTTCTCTGGTGACTGTAATTTTCCTGACTTCCTTTCTCACTTCCATTTCCCAGTTTATAGCTGCTTCTGGTGTGTTATTTGTTTCCTCTGTAGTGAAAACTGATGCAAAATACCTGTTCAATTCATCTGCCATATCCTTGTTTTCCACTATCAATTCTCCAGACTCACTTTCTATAGTACCAATGCTCACTTTGTTAACTCTTTTCTTTTTCAAATATATATAAAAACCATTACTCTTTGTTTTTATATTTCTGGCTGGCTTGCTCTCATGCTCTAATTTTTCTGTCCTTTTAGTCTTTTAGTCATTCTTTGCTGTTCCTTATATTCTGTCCAATCTTCTGACCTGCCACCAGTCTTTGTACTATTATATGCTTACTGTTACTTTGATGTGTACTGTTGCTCTTTGACCTTTGGATTGACAGCTGCATGGCTCCCTGATGTGAATTGCTCCGCCAACGGTAGCCATATCTTCAGGTGCCAAGGTCTAAACTGTGGAATTCCCTTCCTAAACCTTTCTGCCTCTCTTTCCTCCTTTAAGACACTTGTTAAAAGTTATCACTTTGGCCAAGCTTTAGGTCAACTTCTTTAATGTTTCCTTATTTGGTTTGGTGTCATATTTTGTTTAATAATGCTTCTGTGAAGCACCTTGGGATGTTTTATTATGTTGAAGGTACTATATAAATACAAGTTGTTGCTGTTGTCTGTTATCTGATTGAGGACCATTGCAGTCCATTTTGTAGAAGACACATTGAATTAGTACTACTGGAACTGATTCTATTACCTTACAAGCAGTACTAGTGTGAGACTAGGGGCAGAATTTTGCCGTAGGTGAGCAGGGGGTCGGGCCCACTTGCCGACGTGTAAAATGACGCGGGATATGGACAGAACCCCTGATGTCATCCCGCCCCATTTAAATTTTCAGGAAGGTTGAGGCACAGCAAAATTAGCTGCGGGCCCGCCGACCTGTCAGTGGCCAATTGAGGCCATTGACAGGATCAATTAACCAATTAAAGGACCTGCCCGACCAACCTTAAGGTTGGCGATCGGGCCAGGAGTCCCAGAGGTAAATAGAAAAAACATGAAACCTCATCCACCGGTGGGATGAAGTTTCATGCAGGGTTCTAAAAAGTTTAATAAAGTTTTACTGTAATTTATGAACATGTCCCATCTCATGACATTGTCACATGAGGGAAACATGTTAGGGATTTTTTTTTCTTCTATTTTTAATCTTTTTTAAAGTGTAAGCGATCTCCCTGAGGCAGCACTTAGCCTCAGGGAGATGTGCGCTCTTTTGCGAAAGAGCGCACTCTCGCTTTTGGGGAATCCCCCCCCCCCCCACCCCCCAGTCTGCACAGGACGTGCACAGCGTTTCCCGCTGGACGTCATGCTCGGCAGGCCTTAATTGGCCTGCCCGTGTAAAATGGCTTTGCGGCCTGTTTCTCCAGCAGGGATCAGTTCCCCGCCCACCAGAGATTGGGTCAGGCCCGCCCACCCGACAGGCAGAAAATTCTGCCCTAGGACTTTAAAATCTGCCTAGGATTTTCTAAAGTGTAGGGAGCAGTGGGCAGTGTGTTTACTTGGAAGGAGATTGACAGAGGAGTGGCATGAAGAGAATTGAGGCAAGCAAAATGCTGTGCAAAACCTGGAGATCTTGGCATGTGTCAAGATCACAATGATTTTACCTTTAAAAAATATTATCTGTTGCTGGTGATGCAGGCACAATATCATGAACTTTCTGAGATGTCACATGCTGTTTTATTGAATTCCTTTTGAAGAGGTAAGACTGAAGTGAAATCTTCTATGAAATATGATCTTAAAATAAATTTTTAAAAAAGAACTGTTACTTGCTGTCTTGATATGATGCAAAAGTGAATTTCCCATGGAACAGAAAGTGAGCAAAAATGAAGACAAATGGAATGGAATCCCATTGGATACTGTACAAGTGCTTAAATTGATGGTGAGCTGAAGTATCTCCTTCAGGGAGACCAGGAGCCAGAGTATTTTAATTGTTGGCGCTGAGTGAGAATTTGAACTCATTGTTCTTGGCAGCACCCCAGAACATCAGTGCCTCTCTCTGCTGACCTGATAGCAGTGGATACCCCAGTTTGATGTTATTTTCCCAGAGCTCAGCTGTAACGCAGAAGAATCCAAACATTTAGTGGAGTTCAGTTTTCTTTTACTGACTGTTAAGCTTTGGAAAGTTGTCAAACCTTGCTTTAGAATTTTCACTTCATGGTGCATTGATGCATCCAAAAATGCCTGCAGACTTTGGTGCCAGTGCTTTAAAGTAAACACAGTGCCAGCAAATATCACCTCCACATTTCTGAGTGTGCCCCCGGAGACAAGGGAGGGAATTTTCACTCACAAGAACAAGAGTGTTGGGAACTGGTGAAAAGGTAAAACATTTTCAGAGAGAGATTTGCAGTTATATTGCACCTTTCACAATCACTGGATGTCCTAACGTACTTTGCAGCCTCTGAAGGACTTGTGAAGCGTAGCCACTGTTACAATGTGAGAAGTGTGACACCTAGATTGTACGCAGCAAATACTCACAGTGATATAAAAATGACCAGATAATCTGTTGTTTTGTGATGTTAATTGAGGATTAAATGTTTGCCAGGATAAAAGTAATACCTTCCCTACTCTTATGCGAAATAGTGTAATGAGATCTTTTACATCCACCTGAATTGTGTCAGCCAGCATGGATTGCTAAAGGGAAAATTGTGTTTAACTAACTTGCTGGAGTTTTCTGAAGAAGTATAAGGGTTGATGAAGGCAATGCTGTTGATGTGGTGTACATGGACTTCAGAAGGCATTCAGTATGGTGCTGCACAACAGGCTTGTGAGAAAAGTTATTGCTAATGGAATAAAAGGGACGGTAGCAACATGGATACAAAATTGGCTGAGTAATAGGAAACAGAGGGTAATGGTCAATGAATATTTTTCGTGCTGGAGGAAGGTTTGTAGTGGAGTTCTCCAGGGATCAGTATTGGGACCCTTGCTTTTCCTGATATATGTTAATGATCTACATCTTGGTTTGCAAGGGACAATTTCAAAGTTTGCGGATGATACGAAACTCGGAAGCATTGTAAACTGTGAGGAGGACAATGCAGAACTTCAAAAGTTGATGGAGTGGTCAAATAGGTGATAGATGAAGTTCAATGGGGAGAAGTGTGAGGTGGTGCATTTTGGTTGGAAGAACATGGAAAGACAATATAAAATAAGGTGTACATTTCTTGAGGCGGTGCAGGAGCAGAGGGACCTCGGTGTATGTGTGCATAGATTATTGAAGGTAGAGGACAGGTGGAGAGTGTAGTTAATAAAGCATGCAGTATCCTGGGCTTTATTAATGGGGGCAAATTGTACAAGAGCAGGGAAGTTATGTTGAATTTGTGTAAGACACCAGTTAGACCTCAGCTGGATTATTGTGTACAGTTCTGGGTGCCACACTATGGGAAGGATGTGAATGCATCAGAGAGTGCAGAAAAGGTTTACAAGAACGGATCCAGGGATGGGAAACTTCAGTTAAGAAAAGAGATTGGAGAGTTTGGGACTGTTGGGCTAAGAGGAGATTTGATTGAGGTGTTCAAAATCATGAGGGGGCTGGATAGAGTAGATAGGGAGAAACTGTTCCTGCTCGTAAAAGAATAGAGGATGAGAGGTGTTATGACCGATGCTATTGGTAAAGCGGAGTTATTTAAAAATCCCAGAGGGAAACTTTAAACAACTGTCATAATCCCACCTTCCTGCACCCGGCCCATAGTCCTGCAGTTTACAGCACTTTAGATGCAGATCCAGGTACTTTTTAAAAGAGTTTAATGTTTCTGCCTCTACCACCAACTTGGGCAGCAAATTCCAGACACCCACTACCCTCTGCATAAAAAAGTTCTTCCTCATGTCCCCACTACACCTTCTGCCACTTATCTTCAATCTATGTCCCGTGATTCTAGAATTCTCCATCAAGGGAATCAATTTTATCCTGTCCACGCTATCTATTCCTCTCATAATTTTGTACACCTCAATCAAGTCACCTCTCAATCTTCTTTGTTCTAAGGAAAATAACCCCGACCTATCCCATCTCTCCTCTTAGCTACAATTTTCTAACCCTGGCAACATTCTTGTAAACCTCCTCTGCACTCTCTCCAGAGCTATTATGTCCTTCCTGTAATGTGGTGACCAGAACTGCACACAACACTCCAGTTGAAGCCTCACCGGTGTTTTATATAATTCTTTTACATTCTATACCTCTGCCAATGAAGGAGAGCATTCCATATGGCTTCCTTTCAACGTTTCTCTACTTGAACTGCTGCCTTCAGGGACCAGTGTACTTGTACGCCAAGATCTCTCACTTCATCTACCCCTTTTAATATATTCCCATTTATTTTGTAATCTCTGTAACTGTTTGACCTCCCTAAATGTATGACCTCACACTTCTCTATGTTAAAATCCATCTGACACTTAACTGCCCACTCCATCAATCCATCTATTTTCTTAGTTATTAGTAAGAAACAGGTTGCTGATGGATTGAAATGCTTTTTAAAATAATTTTTGTCACCCTATCGTGATCTTTTTCATCTTTCTGCCTGAAAGTAGGTCTGACCCACAGGGCCACGACCCCCACCACAGGTAAGGCAAGCAGGCAGGTCCTGAGTCCATTCCCAGCCAGAATTGGGATCGAACCGCATGCTGTTGGAACCAAACTGATCCACACCAATTGTTTAGTGAACTGAGCCAATCAGCACCCCCTCCCCCAAGGAATCTGAGTTGATGTGGCAACATACATTTTTAATCTACCTCTGAAGAAGAGTCATACGGACCTGAAACTCTGTCTTTCTCTCCACAGATGCTGTCAAACCTGCTGAGCTTTTCCAGCATTTTTTGTTTTTGTTACATTTTTAAATGCATGATCTGGTTGGAACTATGGATATTGATGATAGGCTTCAATTTCTTTCCATCACACGACTGACCAGGAATCTCTCTTACCACCCGCCATTGGCGTATGTTGAAAGATTTACAAGTTGATACTTAACCTGTGTGTCATATTATGAACACATCGTCCTTGGTCATCAAGTTCTGCAGTGGGACTTGAACACAGAGTTTCTGGCTCAGAGGCAGGGAACGCTACCCACTGCCCCACAAACCACCTCCTATTGTGCTACATGCCTTTCATTTTGCTTTCCCTCTGGTTTTTTTTACATCCACCACTATGCTTTGTGCTGCTGCTGATATCTGATACAGGATCTATAATTAGAAAGATGAGCTTTCCTCATACAATTGGAAATAAAGTGCACATTTAACTTTCAAAAAATATGTAAAAAAAAAGTCAAGCATCTTTCTAATCAGTTGAATGTAAACCACACATGCCCCAATGGAGGTGTCTTATTCACTCACAACAGAACCCTGCATAATGTTTACATTCCAAAGTCAGTGAGAATGTTTTATTGCCACCTCAGAAAGACCTCAAAGATCTCCGCACACAATGAGTGGAACTTAATGCCCTTCTCAAGGCAAGTGGGTGGTGGGGACCCTGCTGTCTTTCCTCCTCTACCCCAATCCGTGGCGGGAAGGCCCAATTAATTCCCACTTATCAGCTTCACCCACCGTTAACCCAGTGGCACGACAAAGAAATCCATGCAGGGTTGCTTTTGGACATCCAAGAGAGGCTTCCCCATTCATGCCTGATCGAGGGTCTCGACATAAGCATGCAGGTGCAGCAGGCGGTAAAGAAGGCAAATGGTATGTTGGCCTTCATTGCGAGAGGATTCGAGTACAGGAGCAGGGATGTCTTGCTGCAATTGTACAGGGCCTTGGTGAGACCACACCTGGAATATTGTGTGCAGTTTTGGTCTCCTTATCTGAGGAAGGATGTTCTTGCTACAGAGGCAGTGCAGCGCAGGTTTACCCGACTGATTCCTGGGATGGCAGGACTGACATACGAGGAGAGATTGAGTCGGTTAGGATTATATTCGCTGGAGTTCAGAAGAATGAGGGGTGATCTCATAGAAACCTATATAATTTTAACAGGACTAGACAGGGTGGATGCAGGAAGGATGTTCCCGATGGTGGAGGAGTCCAGAACCAGGGGTCACAGCCTGAGGATACGGGGTAGACCATTTAGGACTGAGATGAGGAGAAATTTCTTCACCCAGAGAGTGGTGAGCCTGTGGAATTTGTTACCACAGAAAGTAGTTAAGACCAAAATATTGTGTGTTTTCAAGAAGGAGTTAGATATAGCTCTTGGGTCGAAAGGGATCAAAGGATATGGGGAGAAAGTGGGAGCAGGCTATTGAGTTGGATGATCAGCCATGATGATAATGAATGGTGGAGCAGGCTCGAAGGGCCACATGGCCAACTCCCGCTCCTAGTTTCTATGTTTCTATGTCTTCGGGAACGGGGGCGCTCACTGAGAATCCTGCCCTTGCTGCCGATGGCCCCCTCCCCCGCAATCCCCCATGCATCCTCCCTTCCGCCATCACTCACCTGTGGCCTGGGATGCAGTGACAGTCCTGGGCCTTGGGTAGGTGTTGTACTGGCAGCATTCACTAACTCCACAGTGGTGCTGCCATTCAGTAGAGCTGCAGGCCTCTAATTGGCAGTTCGCTCTTGATGGCGGGAACTTCTACTCCTGGGGTCCTTGATCCTGGGAAAGGCCTGCCTCTATCCAGTTAAGTGGTTGAATGGCACTTAGTATGGCAAATCTTCCATTAAAACGGGGCTTTTGCTGGCTTTCCAGCTGTTGGGCGAGCCCCCTGTCACCTCCATTAAATGCTGCCCAATAATTCCGATCGAGGTGCATGGATTCCCATTATATTGGGAGCCACTTTTCACAGAGCCACATCATTCACAAAATATTGAAATAACTGACTAATTAACGGGGCTGACTTTTCCTGACCATTGTGCCCAGTGAGTGCTCAGTCCCACAAAGAATTGGGGATGTTTGCTGATGTTCAAACAGTGTTTAGCACCATTCACAATTTCACAAAAAATGAAGCAGTCCATGGAAATGGTCACAAGTGCGCTGTTAAGTCCTTCAGCAGCATATTCCAAAAGGACACACTCTACCACTAGAAGGACAGGGGCAAGCAGATGCATGGGAACAGCACCACCTGAAGGTTTCTCTCCAAGTCACACGCCATCCTGAGTTGGAACCATATCGCTGTTCCTTCACTTTTGCTCACTGGAACTTTACCTCCCTAACAGCACAGTGGTTGTACCCACACCAAATTTTCTGCTTCCACATGCATGTTTCCTGTAATGGGGGTAAGGAGTTGGGGGAGGGTGGGGGGTGGGGTGGGGGGGGGGGGTGCGGTGCTGGCCCTACTTTATGAGAATTCTATGGCACATGAAGAGACATCCTGGTGACAAAGACCACTCCCACAGCAACATTGCAACACAACAACTCCCAAACCCCCACACTCCCAGCTCACAGGTTTCTGGGGCCTGCCTGCTTGCCTGGCCCTACCATCCCCAGATCCCACTTCAAGAACCAGCCATTCAGGTGCCCTCTCCTCACAGCTGCAGCCTCAATAATGGCCACCGCTAGGGGTGGCGCTGCTGAAGGTGCTGAGCTGCCAGCCCACTAATTGGTGCTCTCTACTCACATCCCATGAAAGGATTAAAAAAAGGGATCAAAGTATATCCCAAGTTAATGTCCGCCACCTGAATACAATTAAATTCTCAATTTCTGCATAGCTAAGACCCAGGACATCCCAAAGATTCTTTACAAACAATGCAGTACTTTTGAATTGTTGTCACTTTTGCAATATAGAAAATGCAGAAGGAGGATACAAGGCCAAAGTATCATGATATTAAAAATGTCCATTGATGAAGAAGAACTAAGAACTAAGACATGGAGCGTAAGATTATCGCTGTAGCTTGAACAGTTTTTGCAAATTGCAAAGCAGGTTAAATCAGGGGCTTCCAGAATCATTAAAAAAATTAAAACTGTCAACTGGCCACCTGGGAGGGGTTAGCTGTTCCGTTGCTTTTTTTTGTCTCCATAAACCTGGAAATGGCAAGTTAGAGCTGGCTTCCCAATGTGCTGGAATTTTTCCCAATTTAGCCTCCCACCCAAGCCTACTTCAAAGTGCTCATGCATGTTAAAATTCTATTTCTCTGATGCTGTCTGACCTGTTGAATAGTTCCAACACTTTGTTTTTTTATTTTTGTTTTCCAGCATCAGCCTTGTTCTTATTCACTTTGATATATATGTGCAAAATCTCTTCTCACAGACATTGCAATCTCGATTTCAGCCAACTGCATAAAAAAGAGGGAATTCTAAGAACCTCAGCAATTGTGCATTAGTAATTTTCTAAATATAAATGGTCGAATGAAACTTAATGACTGCAGTTCTTTAGGAATAGGAGGTGCCCTATTACATTGTTGTGGAGTTGCTCTTGATCTTGCAGTTGCTATATTAGGCTTGAACATTAATTTAAATAAGTTCATGAAGTTGAACTTGAAAAAGTACTTGAACGTGGGGAGCAGACACTGCCTTTATCCGAATGGAAACAAGCTCTAACTGTGAATGGTCTTTGGGCTTCTTCGGAGTGGTAGACTCCCCAAGAGTTCAAAAGGTTGTAGATCGCAATCATATTAATGACAGAGTTGATACTGTTTCATATATTAACAGAAAGGGATTCTACACTCTCAGCAAGCAGATTTGTGAACATAGGAAATGGAACCTGCATGTTATTTCTAGCTAAGCCCAACATTGCCATGAAGCCTTCATTATGAGGCAGTCCTACGTGCTAGCACTTTTTTTGTAGATCAGAAGCAAAGGAATGAATTGCTGCTTGGAGGTGAGAGGTACGTTTTACAGACTTGGCTGATAACTCTTGCTCAGATTCCTTGCCTATATTGAATTGTGAATTTCTTGAAAGTGCAACTTGTGTGCCTGAGGACATGGACAGGCGTTGGAACTGATTTAAGGCAGTTGATGTCTCTGAAAGCTACTCTTCTGGGAGGAACGAACTGTAGATTGGATCTCTAAATGCCTGAACATGCTGGTTCATAGCAGCATGAAGACTCATTTTGCCCTCAAAGCTTCCTGTAATATATCCATCTGTGCTTCACTTAAATTAGAAGCTCTATTTCATGCAGGTCTGACTCTCCAATGTTGTGATTGCCACCATTTCCCCTTTAAGAACATAGATGTAGGATCAGGAGTAGACCATATGTCCCCTCAAGCCTGCTCTGCTATTTAATATGATCATGCTTTAAGGTGCTGTGGGCCTTAAGCCTAGCTTACATCCAATTATCAGCAGCTGTCCAGCAGATGGCTGACAATGTAACTCTTTCGAGTACAAACGTGTTTTCCATCTGTTCCTATTCAGATGAAATTACATTGTTTCATAGTTTGCCATTGTGAGATTTGAACTCTTGATCTTGGGGTTATAAACCCAGTACCATAACCACTTGGCTATTTAGGCCAAGCTATGGCTGATAATGTATATGCAGATTACCTGACCATGGGAAATTTGCCAAATCGCAGGCAATTAAAAATCATGCTTCTTAATACTCTTTAAAGAAAATAACCTGACTTTCTCTAAGCTTGCTTGCATTAGCAGTATACCAGATTTGCCCTATCAGAGGCAAGATCAGTGGGCATATCTGCTGCACTTCTACCAATACAAGTGACTGTAGAGAAAGCCAGGTTCTTTTTTCAAAGAATGTGAAGAAGCATGATTTTCAATGCCTATCATTGAGGACTTGAAATAAACAAGCTGTGCAGAGAAAAAACAGGAAGTGGCATGTGAATGTACAATTGCAGTTGAAGAACTAGCATTAATACAGCTGTGATGTCAAGTAGGTTCCTTCTATGCTGTATTTTCTATGAACTGCATGATAAATGAGAATTACATGTATCTGTGCTATCTGTGGAAAGTTGACACAAAAAGATTTAGAGAGTTTTTCAAAATGTATTCTTGGGATGTGAGTGTCAGTGGCAAGGCCAGCATTTATTGCACCCATCCCTGCTTATCCTTGAGATGGTGGTGGTGAGCTGCCTTCCTGATCCTCTCAATTCCATGTGCTATGGGTATAACTAGAGTGCTGTTGGGGAGGAAGTTCCAGGATTTTGATTCTGCAACAATGAAGGAATTCATTTGCTTCAGGAAATCAAGGAATATGGGGATAAAAACAAAAAAACTGCGGATGCTGGAAATCCAAAACAAAAACAGAATTACCTGGAAAAACTCAGCAGGTCTGGCAGCATCGCCGTAGAAGAAAAGAGTTGACGTTTCGAGTCCTCATGACCCTTCGACAGAACTTGAGTTCGAGTCCAAGAAAGAGTTGAAATATAAGCTCGTTTAAGGTGTGTGGGTGTGGGGGGCGGAGAGATAGAGAGAGAGAGAGGTGGAGGGGGTGGGTGTGGTTGTAGGGACATACAAGCAGTGATAGAAGCAGATCATCAAAAGATGTCAACGACAATAGTACAATAGAACACATAGGTGTTAAAGTTAAAGTTGGTGATATTATCTAAACGAATGTGCTAATTAAGAATGGATGGTAGGGCACTCAAGGTATAGCTCTAGTGGGGTTTTTTTTATAATGGAAATAGGTGGGAAAAGGAAAATCTTTATAATTTATTGGAAAAAAAAGGAAGGGGGAAACAGAAAGGGGGTGGGAATGGGGGAGGGAGCTCACGACCTAAAGTTGTTGAATTCAATATTCAGTCCGGAAGGCTGTAAAGTCCCTAGTCGGAAGATGAAGTGTTGTTCCTCCAGTTTGTGTTGGGCTTCACTGGAACAATGCAGCAAGCCAAGGACAGACATGTGGGCAAGAGAGCAGGGTGGAGTGTTAATTTGGCAAGCGACAGGGAGGTTTGGGTCATTCTTGCGGACAGACCGCAGGTGTTCTGCAAAGCGGTCACCCAGTTTACGTTTGGTCTCTCCAATGTAGAGGAGACCACATTGGGAGCAATGAATGCAGTAGACTAAGTTGGGGGAAATGCAAGTGAAATGCTGCTTCACTTGAAAGGAGTGTTTGGGTCCTTGGACGGTGAGGAGAGAGGAAGTGAAGGGGCAGGTGTTGCATCTTTTGCGTGGGCATGGGGTGGTGCCATAGGAGGGGGTTGAGGAGTAGGGGGTGATGGAGGAGTGGACCAGGGTGTCCCGGCATTCCGTAGGGATCGCTCCCTCCGGGACACCCTGGTCCACTCTTTTGCGTGGGCATGGGGTGGTGCCATAGGAGGGTGTTGAGGAGTAGAGGGTGATGGAGGAGTGGACCAGGGTGTCCCGGCATTCTGTAGGGATCGCTCCCTCCGGGACACCCTGGTCCACTCCTCCATCACCCCCTACTCCTCAACCCCCTCCTATGGCACCACCCCATGCCCACGCAAAAGTTGCAACACCTGCCCCTTCATTTCCTCTCTCCTCACCGTCCAAGGACCCAAACACTCCTTTCAAGTGAAGCAGCATTTCACTTGCATTTCCCCCAACTTAGTCTACTGCATTCGTTGCTCCCAATGTGGTCTCCTCTACATTGGAGAGACCAAACGTAAACTGGGCGACCGCTTTGCAGAACTCCTGCGGTCTGTCCGCAAGAATGACCCAAACCTCCCTGTCGCTTGCCATTTTAACACTCCACCCTGCTCTCTTGCCCACATGTCTGTCCTTGGCTTGCTGCATTGTTCCAGTGAAGCTCAACGCAAACTGGAGGAACAACACTTCATCTTCCGACTAGGGACTTTACAGCCTTCCGGACTGAATATTGAATTCAACAACTTTAGGTCATGAGCTCCCTCCCCCATCCCCACCCCCTTTCTGTTTCCCCCTTCCTTTTTTTTCCAATAAATTATAAAGATTTTCCTTTTCCCACCTATTTCCATTATAAAAAAAACCCCCACTAGAGCTATACCTTGAGTGCCCTACCATCCATTCTTAATTAGCACATTCGTTTAGATAATATCACCAACTTTAACTTTAACATCTATGTGTTCTATTGTACTATTGTCGTTGACATCTTCTGATGATCTGCTTCTATCACTGCTTGTTTGTCCCTACAACCACACCCACCCCCTCCACCTCTCTCTCTCTCTATCTCTCAGCCCCCCACACACACACCTTAAACCAGCTTATATTTCAACTCTTTTTTGGACTCGAACTCAAGTTCTGTCGAAGGGTCATGAGGACTCGAAACGTCAACTCTTTTCTACTCCGGTGATGCTGCCAGACCTGCTGAGTTTTTCCAGGTAATTCTGTTTTTGTTAAGGAATATGGGGAGTGTGTGCAAAAGTGGACTAGAAACCAAAGATTTTTTTGTTTTTATTCATTCATGGGATGTTTGCATCACTGGCCAGGCCAGCAATTATTGCCTATCCCTAATTACCTTTGAGAAGGTGGTGTAGGTACACCCACTATGCCATTAGGGAGGGAGTACCAGGATTTTGACCCAGCAACAGTGAGGAACGCAATATATTTCCAAGTCAGAATGGTGAGTGGCTTGGATGGGAACTTCCAGGTGGTGGTTTGCCCATGTATTTGCTGCCCTTGTTCTTCTAGATGCCACTGGTCATGGGCTTGGAAAGTGCTGTCTAAGGAGCCTTGGTGAATTCCTGTAGTATATCTTCTAGATGGTACACACTGCTACTACTGTGTGTTGGTGGTGGAGGGATTGAATATTTCTGAAAGGGGTGCCAATCTGTGAATTGTGAAAGAACTGCTTTGTACTGGATGGTGTCAAGATTTTTGAGTATTGTTGGAACTAAGCTCATTCAGGCAAGTGGGGAGTATTCCATCACACTCCTGACTTGTGCCTTGTAGATGATGGACAGGCTTAGGGGAGTTAGGAGGTGAGTTACTCGCCGCAGCATTCCTAACTTCTGACCTGCTCTTGTAGCCATGATCATATTGAATGGTGGAACAGGTTTGAGAGCCTGTACGATCTACTCCTGCTCCTATTTCTTACGTTCTTACGAATGGATGAAGTATAAATCCAAGCTTCTCGCATAGATAGAGTGACTGGCAGTAAGCTACATAATTATCAATAGAACTTAGATGAACAGTGATATGGACTGAGTGCAGGCTTGGAGTTTGGTGAAAGCGGAGTGTTAAGTGCTGTGTAAGCAGGCTAAGTTCTTTCTTGCAGTTTAGACAGGGTAACCTCATGCCCAGCTGTCGGAGCTGAGTAGTTAATTAGCTAACTGTAGCCCCAGTTCAGTTTACTCTAAATTCAGGTTTCTTTAGTGCAGTCTTGGCAAATGGATTGCAGCTGACTAATTGAGTGAAGACCTGGAGTTTAGTGAGAGGGGGTGTTGAGTGAAGTGGGGAATGGAGATGTTTGTTTCCTTTTTCTATCTTTTACACGCCATAGAAATTGGTTCTTGCTCTACTACAGGGAAAGGAGCTAGCTGTTTGGTGAGTATCTGGTAAGTGGTTAAGTTCTATTCTATCCCTAAAGTTTAAAATAGTACACAAATTGGTGGTAAAGTTAATAAAATATATAAGAAAGCAACATAAATAAGTGATTAATATAATTAAGTAATTATTCAAAACTCATTAAGGATGGCAGGACAGGTGATGTATCAAGGCTGCAGCATGTGGAAGCTCCTGGATGACACTGTGATCCAGGGCAAACACGCCTGCAGTAAGTATTTGCGGCTTCAGGAACTTCAGCTCAGAGTCATTGAGTTGGAGGCTGAGTTGCAGACTCTATGACACATCAGGGAGGGGGACAGCTACCTGGATGCTTTATACCAGAAGGCAGTTACACCACTTAGGATAGGGTCTTCTAATTTGGTCAGTGGCCAGGGGCAGGATGGTGTGGCTGTGACTGAGGCAAGTAAGAGGACCCAGAGGGCAGGAGTGCACAACTGTCCAATAGGTTTGAGGTTCTCTCACCTTGTTTGGATGAGAGCACAGGCTGCAGGATGGATGAACAAATTGACCATGGCACCGTGGTACAATCTTATTGAATGGCAGAGCAGGCTTGAGGGGCTGAGTGGCCTACCCCTGCTCCTAATCTGTATGTTCATGCATTTGTAATTTGTATGGTACAGGAAGCCATCCAAGTGGGGGGAGCAAAAAGGAATGTAGTGGTAGTGGGAGACTGTATAGTGAGGGGGATTGACACTGTTCTCTGTAGTAAAGAGCGAGAGCCCAAGCGGCTTTGATGCCAGGCTGGTGCCAGGGTTCAGGACATCTGCTTAAGGCTGAAGAGGAAACTTGCAATGGGAGGGCGAGGATCCAATGGTTGTAGTCCATTTAGGTACCAATAAATAGGCAGGATGAGGAAGGAGGTTCTGCATAGTCAGTATGGAGCTAGGCACCACATTAGGAAGCTGAACCTCAAAGGTAATAGTTCCTGGATTATTACCAGAGCCACATTCAAATTGGCATAGGACAAATAAGATTAGAGAAATGAATACATAGCTCAACGACTGATGTGGCAGAAGTGGGTTCCGGTTCGTGGGGCATTGGCATCAGTATTGGGGAAAGGGGGATCTGTACCGTTGGGACAGTCTACACCTGAACCGTGCTGGGGCTGGTGTCCTCACGAGCCACATATTAAGGAATTAGGTTTTTAAACTGAATATTTGGGGTAAGGGATCAAGTTTGGGAAGATGTGGTAAACTAAAGAGTAGAGACAAGGCAAGAGGGAAAGGTATTAATGTGGGAAATGATAAACAGACTGTGACAGGAAGGGACAGAATATAATTCTAAGAGTAAATCAGCAGATAAGACTAGACTCTACAAAAATAATAAAAGGACAAAACTAAAGGCTCTGTGTCTAAATGCACATATAATTCAAAGAAAACAAATGAGCTGATAGCACAACTTGAAATAAATAAGTATGATCTGGTAGCTATTACAGAGACATGGCTACAAGATGATGTAGATTGGGACCTGAACATTGAAGGGTACGTGATATTTAGAAAAGACAGGAAGTTAGCAAAAGGTGGAGGGGTGGCTCTGTTAATTAATGACGGCATTAGCACATTAGAGAGGGATGACCTAATTCAGGAAACCAGGATGTAGAAGCGGTTTGGGTTGAGAATAGGAATGATAACGGTAAGAAGTCACTTGTGGGAGTGGTGTACAGGCCCCCGAGTTGTAACTACACAGTAGGACAGAGTATAAAAGAAGAGATAATGGGAGCTTGCCAGAAAGGTACAGAAATAAACATGGGGGATTTTAATCTGCAGATAGACTGGAAAAATCAGATGAGCAAAATGAGGAGTTTGTAGAATGTTTTCGGGATCTGTTTCTTAGAACAGCATGTTCTGGAGCCAACCAGACAGCAGGCTATACTAGACCTGGTATTGAGCGATGAGATAGAATTAATTGATAATTTCATAGTGAAGGCACCCCTAAGTAGCAACGAGGATGATATGATTGAATTTTACATTCATTTTGAGTGAGAAACAAGTGCACCCAAAACTAATGTTTTAAACTTAAATAAGGACAGTTATGAGGGCATGAAATCGGAGCTAGCTAAAGTGAAGTGGCAAATGAGGCTGAGGGATATAAGGTTCAGTGGCAGATATTTAAAGGGACATTTCAGCATACACAGAAGATATATTCCAATGAGAAAAAAAAATTCCAAGGAGGCGGGGCGGGGGCACCATCCATGGTTAACTAAAAAAGTTAAAGGCAGTATCAAATTTAAAGAAAAAGCACATAATTATGCAAAGACAGGTGACAGGTCAGAAAACTGGTAGGAATATAAAAAGCAGCAAAGAAGAACAAAAAGATTAATAAGGAGGGAAAAATTAGGGTAAGAGAAAAAGCTAGCAAATAATATAAAGGCAGATAATAAGATTTTCTACAGATATTTAAATAAGAGAAGAGTTAAAGTGAGCGTTGGTCCTACAGAAAGTACGTCTGGGGAATTGATAATGGAAAATAGGGAATGCATTAAACAGGTATTTTGTTTCGATGTTCACTATAGAGCACTCAGGTAATGTCCCAGAAATTGCTTTAAATCAGGAAATAGAAGGGATAGAAGAGCTTGAGAAAATTACAATCATCAAAGAAGTGATATTGAGCAAATTGTTGGGGCTGCGGGCTGACAAATCCCTAAATCCGAATGGACTTCTTCCTGAAGTCTTGAAGGAAGTGGCTAGTGAGATAGTGAATGCATTGGTTTTAATTTTTCAAAGTTCCTTAGATTCGGGAAGGTTCCATTCGATTGGAAAGTAGCAAATGTAACTCCTTTATTCAAAAAGGGAGGGAGACAGAAAGCAGGAAGCTACAAGGTAGTTGGTTTAACATCTGTCATTGGGAAAATGTCAGAAACTGCTATTAAAGATGTTATAGCAGGATACTTAGAAAAATTCAAGGCAATCAGGCAGAGTCAACATGGTTTTGTAAAAGAGAAATAATGTTTAACCAATTTATTGTTTGAAAGAGTCACATGTGCTGTGGATTAAGGGGAATGGTGGATGTACTATACTTAGATTTCCAGAAAGCATTTGATTAAGTGCCATATCAAAGGCTATTGCAGAAAATAAAAACTCATGGTGTAGGGGATAACATATTGGCATGGATAGAAGATTGGCTAGCCAACAGGAAGCTGAGAGTTGGCATAAATAGGTATTTTTCTGGTTAGCAGGATGTGATGAGTGGTGTGCTGCAGGGATCAGTGCTGGGGCCTCAATTTTTACAATTTATATAAATGACTTGGATGAAGGGATTGAGGGAATCGTTGCTAAATTTGCTGATGACACAAAGATAAGTAGGAAAGTAAATTTTGAAGAGAACGTAAGAAGGATACAAAGTGACATAGATGGGTTAAATGTATAAGCAAAGATCTGGCAAATGGAGTAAGATGTGGGCAAATGGGAAATCATTCATTTGGCAGGAAGGATAAAAAAAGAAGCATATTATCTAAATGGTGAGAGATTGCAGAGCTCTGTGATGCGTAGGGACCTGGATGTCATAGTGCATGAATCACAAAAGGTTAGCATGCAGGTAATTAGGGATGGAATTGATTACAAAAATAGAGAGGTTATGCTTTATTTGTGCAGGGAATTGGTGAGACCACACCTGGAGTATTGTGTACAGTACTGGTCTCCTTATTTAAAGAAAGATGTAAATGTGTTAGAAGCAGTTCAGAGATGGTTTACTAGACTAATACCAGGAATGGGCAGGTTGTCTTATGAGGAAAGGCTGTACAGGTTATGCTTGTATCCACTGGAATTTAGAAGAGTAAGAGGCAACTTAATTGAAACTTTCAAGATCCTGAGTGGTCTTGATAGGTGGAGGTGGAGAGGATGTTTCCTCTTGTGGGAGAACCTAGAGCAAGGAGTCACTGTTTAAAAATAAGCAGTCACTAATTTAAGACAGAGACAAGGAGAACTTTTTTTCTCTCAGAGGGTTGTGAGTCTTTGGAAGTTTCTTCTTCAAAAGGCAGTGGAAGCATAGTCTTTGGGCTAAATTTTGCCGATGCACAAAATGACGTGGGATGACATCGGGGGAGCCCCTGATGTCATCCCCCCCATTTAAATTTTCCCCACCGATCTGTCAATGGCCAATTGAGGCCAATTACAGGGTCATTGAAACAATTAAAGGACCTGCCCATCCAACCTTAAGGTTGGCGGGCAGGCCAGGAGCCCTGGCGGGAAGTAGAAAAAACATGAAACCTCATCCCCCAGTGGGATGAAGTTTCATGTAGGGTTTAAAAAAGTGTAATAAAGGGAGATGTGCGCACAGGAAGTGCATAGTGCATAATTCACTGCCCGCTTAAAATGGCGGTGGGGCCCGCTTCTCCGGTGGGGATCGGTTCCCCGCCGGCAGGAGATTGGGTCGGGCCCATCCGCCCGGTAGGCAGAAAAATCTGCCCTTTGAATATTTCTAAGGCAGAGCTTGATAGATTCTTGATTAACAAGGGGGTGAAATGTTATTGGGGGCAGGCAGGAATGTGAGGTTGAGGTTACGTTCCGATCAGCCATGATCTAATGGCAGAGCAGGCTCGAGGGGCCGAGTGGCCTACTCCTGCTCCTAATTCGCATGTTTGTATGTAATGGTCAGTTATTTGGTTGTGCACTGCGCCAGACAATATTAAAGCTTTAGGAGATGTTCAGTATTGATAAATCAGTCATCAACCTGACCAAGTGTAGATTTCCAGGGGCAAGGAGATCACCTGTAGAATATTCTTCTCAAAAGCAATACAGTGACTGTGCAAAGCAATTTAATTTGAAATGGTGCATTTCTCATATCAAAGTGCTTCATAACTAATTAACAAATGCATCAATGAGCTACACACATGTCCCATAAACAGTAATGAGGTAAGATCAAATAGGATCTGGTCTGTCCATCTGCACAGTTCGATGAGGCTGGAGTTTAATGTTTCATCAGGAAGATGCACTTCATTTAATTTAATAACACCCTCAGTGTCACATTAAATCATCAGATTAGCTTATGGGTTCAAGCCCTGCCATATCCCGCAGCTTGAACCCATTACCTTCTGACTGAGAGGTAGGAATGCCACCATCACTATCATTTGAGCCAAACTATCACTTGATGATGGGTCATAGAGTTCTTACAATATAACCTGAAACTTTTGATGTGCACATGAATTAATCAGAAGAATAATGAGAATTATGTTTGTTAAGAAATTGGTTGAATTCAAGCAAATTTCCAAAAATAAACTAAGAGAATTGCAGAAGAGGTTGAAGAAATGGTAGAAAATAGGGGATAACATCAATTTTACTGAAATAATTTCACTGCATCATTGCAACAAGAGCCTGTTATGCAGTAACTCTCAAAATGCATGCCCTGCTTTCTGTACTGGTTAACAGGTTAAATATTTTCAGGGTATTTCAGAAAGTACGCCTCAGAATGCTAATGGATCATTCAACTATTAAATCACCAAACTGGAAGAGGTTCTTTGTTCACTTTATTGAAAGCATTACATTGGCTTTGTTAGCACTATTAGCCTGACTCAGTTGGCTGCACTCCTGTCTCTGATTCATATCCCATTTCAGAGTCTTGAGCACATAATCCAGGCTGATGGCTCAAAATCCTGGAGCTCTGTTCCTAACAGCACTGTGGGTGTACCTATACCACATGGACTGCAGTGGTTCAAGCAGGCAGCTCACCACCAGCTTCTCAAGGGCAACTGGGGATGGACAATAATTGCTGGTCCAGTAAGCAAAGCCCACATGCTGTGAATGAATGAAAAAAGAAGACATGATGTTAATTTGAAGCTTTATTTGTTTTGTCAGGTGGGTGCAAAAAAACCTTTGACACTACTTTGAAAAAAGACAGGGGAGTTCACCCCAGTGCCTTGCCTACTATTTATCCCTCCACCAAAACTGTTTCATTTGCAAATAAACTCTATTTCAATTTGTAGAATCTTGCTATGTGCTTTTCCTATATTACAACAGTGACTTAAGTTCAGAAAGTACTTCCTTGCTTGTAAAGCACTTTGAGATGCCTTGGCATCATATAAGGTGCTATACAAGTGAAAGGTTTCTCTTTTCTTGCAAAGAGATTGGTAGGTTTTATGTTGCATGCTGTTACACCGTAAAGTTGGTATCATTGGTATTACAGAAGTTATAAACCGAGCTCAGGCAACATTGAGGACATGATCGAGTTGGCTTATGGTGCTCCCTCCCCTCACTTCTGTCAGAACTTTGATGCTCTCAGCAGTCTTTGGATCGTGTGCGTTCAGCAGATGGAAAACAATTGGATCACAACTCCTTTTTTTCAATTTATTTTTTCACAGATGTGGGCTTCACTGACTAGGCCAAGATTAATTGCTCATGCCCCCATTGCCCTTGAGAAGGTGGTGGTGAGCTGTTGCCTTAAACTACTGCAGTCCCTGTGGTGTAAGTAGGGAGTTCCAGGATTATGACCCAGTGACGGAGAAGTAACGTAGATATATTTCCAAGTCAGGAAGATATGCACCTTGGAGGTGAACTTGATGTAGTGGTGGTGTTCCCATTCATCTGCTGCCCTTGTCCTTCTAGGTGGTAAATGTAATGGGTTTGGAAGGTGCTGTCGCAGGAGCCATGGTGATTCCTGCAGTGCATCTTGTAGATGGTACACACTGCTGCTACTGTATGTCTGTGGTGGAGGGAATGAATTTTGAAGGTGGTGGATGGGATGCCAGTCAAGCGGGCTGGTTTGTCCTGGATAGTGTCGAGCTTTTTGAGTGTTGTGGGAGCTGCACTCATCCAGACAAGTAGGGAGTATTCCATCACACTCCTGACTTGTGCCTTGCAGATGATGGATAGGCTTTAGGGAGTCAGGAGGTGAGTTATTCACCACAGAATTCCCAGCCTCTGACCTCTTATAGCCACAATATTTTTATGGCTGGTCCAGTTTAGTTTCTGGTCATTGGTAACCCCCCAGTATGTTGATAGTGGGGGAATTCAGCGATGGTAATGTCATTGAATGACATGGGGTGATTAGAATCTCTTTTGTTGGAGATGGTCTGGCACTTGTGTGGCACGAATGTCACTTGTCACTTTATCAGCCCAAGCCTGAATGTTGTCCAGGTCTTGCTGCATATGGACACTGTCTACTTCATCTGAGGAGTCACGAATGGTGCTGAACATTACACAATCATCAGTGAACATCGTCACTTCTAACCAATGTTGAGGGAAGGTCATTGACGAAGCAGCTAAAGATGGTTGGGCCTAGGATACTACTCTGAGGAACTCCTGCAGTGATGTCTTGCCTGGGGCTGTAGTGATTGACCTCAGATACTGAAGCAGTCTTTGAGTCCATATGCAGTAAGACCTGGACAATGTTTAAACTTAGACTGATAAATGACATGTAACTTTCACATCACACAATGTCTAAGCTTAGACTGATAAATGACATGTAACTTTCACATCACACAACTTTCAGGCAGTGACAGGCCCCTGAGAGAATTGAACTATCGGCCTTTGACATTCAATGGTATTACTGTCACTAAATCCCCCACTATCAACATCCCGGTGGTTACTGTTAACCAGAAACTGAACTGGACCAGCCATATAAATACTGTGGCTATAAGAGCAGATCAGAGGCTAAGAATTCTGTGGCAAGTAACTCATTCTTGACTCTCCAAAGACGGTCCACCAGCTACAAGGCACAAGTCAGAAGTGTGATGGAATAATTCCCACATGTCCAGATGAGTGCAGCTCCCACAACACTCAAGAAGCTTGACACCATCCCAGAGAAAGCAGCCCACTTGAGTGACACCACGTCCAATGCCTTAAACATTCACTCCCTCCACCATTGATGCTTAGCACCAGCAGTGTCTACCACTGATAAGGTACCCTGCAGCAATTTGCCAAGGCTCCTTCGATAGTACATTTCATTCGATATAAGACCCAGAAGCATGTTATTTGGCCTAAGCATTCCATACCACTTTTATGCTCCAGTCGAGACTCCTCTCATCTTTCCTAATTTAAATCTACCATTGTAGCCTTTTATTCCATTTTTCCTCACATGCTTGTCTCGCTTCCCCTTAAATACATCTATTCACTTCAACCACTCTCTATGGTAGTGAGTTCCGATACTCACAATGCTCACAATGGAAGAATTTTCTTCCGACTTAACAATTGGCTATTTATTGGTGACCATCTTATATTGATACTCCAAACCCTCTACTGCCTGGAGGAATAAAGATAGCAGATGCCTAGGAACACCACCAGCTGCAACCTCCCCTTCAAGCCACACAGCATCTTGACTTGAAACTGTATCACTGTTCCTTCATCGTCACTGGGTCAAAATCCTGGAACTCCCTCCCTAACAGCACTGTGGGTGAACCTACACAACATGGACTGCAGCGGTTCAAGAAAGTGGCTCACCACCGCCTTCTCAAAGGCAATTAGGGATCGACAATGAAGTCTGGCTTAGCTAGCAGCACCCACGTACTGTGAACGAATTTTCAAAATGTACAGGTGGTGGGGCTGAGAAATGGATTTAGGACTACCTAATGCCAGGTCTTTGCCCTAAAGATGAGACAACATGACTTTTTGCTAAGGTTAGGACAGCATGAAATTTCTATCTACTTTATCAAAGACCTGATGTTAAGAAGGATACAAGGAAATCCAGGTCAATGGAGTAATGTAAATAAACCCTGCAAAGTTATTCCAGCTCAAGGGCAGAATTTTATGAGTCAGTGAGAGTGGGTGGGGCCCGCTTGCCGACGCGTAAAATGACGCGTAGTGATGTGTGGGGGGAGCTCCCGATGTCACTGCACCTGATTTAAATTTTCAGGAAGGTGGGAGCGCAGCAAAATCTCCTGCGTGCCCACTGACCTGTCAATGGCCAATTGAGGCCATTGACAGAGTCAGTTAAGTAATTAAAGGACCTGCCTGTCCAACCTTAAGGTTGGCGGGCAGGCCAGGAACCCTGGCAAGAATTAGAAAAAACATGAAACCTCATCCACGGGCGGGATGAGGTTTCATGTAGGCTTTAAAAAATTTTAATAAGGATTTTGTAAAAATTATGGACATGTCACAACTCATGAGGGGACATGTAAGGGAAATTTTATTTTTCTATTTTTATCTTTTTTACTTGTACAGCTGATCTCCCTGAGGCTGCACTTAGCCTCAGGGAGATGAGTGCACTCTTCCGTGCAGCTGCGCAAAAGAGCACACTCTTGGGTTTAGGGAATCCCCCCCACCCGCACAGGGAGTGCACAGCGCTTTCGTGCGGACATCACACTGGGCGGGCCTTAATTGGCCCGCTCACCTAAAATGGCACCGCACCTCCGATCAGGGGCGCCGATCGGAAGCGTGCCCGTATGCGCCTACCCATCAGCTTCCCCCCCTGACGGGGGGAAAATTCAGCCCCAAGACTCCAACCTGGAACACTGCAGAAGATTAGAGCTAGTCAGCATGAAGAGGACTCATTTTGAGAGGTCCCATACTTCTACTTATTTGTGTTTGCCAAATGTCATAATTTGTTCCTGCCTCCTCTTCAAGCAGGCTTCTAAGGTCTGCCCATATACTGAAGCAAGAACCAGCCAATCTTAATTAAATGACCTGATCCCAGACTTCAATAAAGTCACGTTCTGTTCCCACTGCAAAGCATGATTGCCTTATTAATGTTTCAGTGGCAGACTCGGCTCGAGGTAAAACAGGGTTATTTGTCTTTCTTTAGAGTAGCTGTGCTCATGCTTAAGATTCTTATCTCATTAGTGATGAAAAGATAATTTCATTTACAACTAAAATTTGGTAGCCATTTCTAGCAGTATATCGAAACCAAATATTATCACATCAATCACAAAAATGTATTAATTGCAGTTCAAGAAAAAGGACTGTTCCTTTGTGTAGTTTTCTACATCCAGATTTCATTTTTTGGTGGACATGTAGAAGAAAATGACATCAGCAAATTGATACCCAAGCAATTTAATAGGGAACAATAAAAACTTGAAAACATTGTTCAGCTATGACACATCATTTTACACTTGGTACTTATTAAGCACAGGCTAACTTACATCCAAATTAATTTTTCTTTACCGTTCTAATATATTTCTTAAATAAGTTAGTCCTAGTGTCAGGAAAATGAATGGGTAACAGTTATACCATCAATTACTCAAGAAGTAATAAAATTGGTCTAAGTGTTCAAACCATTTTAGTAATGACTGATTCCTATTGCATTTAAATAATCACAAAAAATATTCAAATAAATCCTTCATATAAATTTGCTTTGCTATTATTACATAGATTTTGTTCAGGCTGGTTTCATAGTGCAGCAATGCAGTTAGCAGAGAAGAGGTTTTCAGTACATCAGTCAAGATTTGATGCAGTTCCCCAGGGGCTGATTTTGTGAAGTAAGTAAGATTGCTCAAGGGAAACAAAAAGTTAAGGCAGATAAATATTTTAAATTAAACTGTGGGAGTGGAATTAGGAGGCATGGGTTCACTTCACTTTTGGACTGGTATTGGGAAATTTCTCTTCGCTCAAAAAATGAGCAACATGTAAGCGAAACTTCCAGAGAGATTCATGGAATCGTTTAGGAACCAACTGCATGCTACAGTTGGAGATGGTTGGATTATCTTTGGAAGCATTTTGAACTCCTATGCATATTGTAGCATCCTGATTGCAGGTTTTGGGCAAAAATGGATGGAGCATGCGTCATGCAGCCTCTGCCCATTTGTACAAGGTGTTGCACACCCTCCAAACCCATGACTAGAAGGACAAGGGCAGCAGACATGTGGAAACATCACCACCTGGAAGTTCCCCTCCAAGCCACTCACCATCCTGACTTGGAAATATATCACAGTCCCTTCACAGTCGCTCAGAAATAAAATCCTGGAACCGCCTCCCTAACAGCACTGTGGGTGTACCTACACCAAATAGACTGCAGCGGTTTAAGAAAACAACTCACCACCAATTTCTGAAGAGAAATTAGGAATGGGTAATAAATGCTGGCCTAGCCAGTCACGTCCACATCCCGTGAATGAATCAAAAAATAGCCCAACCAGCAGTTCTTTGAACAGGAATGTTACCCCAGCCCGCAAAATTCTTTAACTCACTGACAGCATACATGAGGCCCTTCCTCCCCACATACTCCTCCTAGACACAAACCCCTTGCCAGTTTAGCATGAGAATCAGCCAATTTTCCATTGCACCCTAACTGAGAGCTATAATGGAATATCATTTGGCGCTCACTTTAGAGAATACAAGGAACATCCCAGGAATAGCGGTAAGTCAGGAAATGGAAGGGAGGGATAAATTCAGGAAAATCACACTCACCAGAGTAGTAGTATTGAGAAAATTGTTGGAGCTCAGGGTTTACAAATCCTCGGGTCCTGTTGGACTTCATCCTAGGGTTTTGAAAGAAGTGACTAGTGAGGTAGTTGATGTGATGATTTTAATTTTCCAAAATTCCCTAGATTCAGGGAAGATTCCATTAGATTGGAAAATAGTAAATGTAACTCTTTTATTCAAAAAGGTGGTGCTGGCGTGGCGGGGGGGGGGGGGTTGGGGGGGTGGGTGGGATCAGTGGGGGGTGGTTGGTTGGCGGCATGGTGGTGGGGTAGACAGAATGCAAGAAACTACAGGCCAGTTGGCTTAACATCTGCCATAGGGAAAATGTTAGAAGCTATTATTAAAGATGTAATATCAGGGCACTTAGGAAAATTCAAGGCAAGCAGACAGAGTCAACATGGTTTTGTGAGAGTGGAATCATGTTTAACCAATTGGAATTCTTTGAAGGAGTCACATGTGCTGTGGATAAAGGGGAACCTGTGGATATACTGTACTTAGATTTCCAGAAGGCATTTGATAAAGCGCCACATCAAAGGCTATTGCAAAAAATAAAACCCCATGGCATAGGGGGTAACATATTGGCATGGATAGATGATTGGCTAGCTAATAGGAAACAGAGGGTAGCCATAAATGGGCCATTCTTGGGTTGGCAAGGTGTAATGCGTGGTATGCTACAAGGATCAGTGTTGGGGCCTCAGGCTTTTACAATTTATATAAATGATTTGGATGACGGGACAGAAGGAGCATTTGCTAAACTTGCTGATGGCTCAAAGATAGCTAGGAAGGTGAATTGTGAAGAAGACATAAGGAGGATACAAAGAGACGTAGATCGGTTAAATGAATGGGCAAAGATCTGGCAAATGGAGTATAATGTGGGTAAACGTGAAATTGCCCAATTTTGACAGGAAGAATAAAAAAGAAGCTTATTATCTAAATGGTGAGAGATTGCAGAGCTCGGAGATGCAGAGGGTCCTGGGTGTCCTGGTGCTTGAATCACAAAAAGTTAGTATGCAGGTGCAGCAAATAATTAAGGAAGCTAATAGAATGTTATCATTGATTGTGAGAGGAATTGATTACTAAAGTAGGGAGGTTATGCTTCAGTTGTACAGAGCACTGGTGAGACTACATCTGGAGTATTATGTACAGTACTGGTCGTCTTATTTAAAGAAAGATGTAAATGCGTTAGAAGCAGTTCAGAAAAGGTTTACTAGACTAATGTTGTCTTATGAGGAGAGGTTGGACAGGCTAGCTTTGTATCCACTGGAGTTTAGAAGAGTAAGAGGTGGCTTAATTAAAATCTTTAGAGATTCTTGACAGGGTGGATGTGGAAAGCATGTTTCCTCTTGTGGGAGAATCTAAAACTAGG